>NC_060122.1:771025738-771356363 GCF_021461395.2 Schistocerca americana | reverse complement strand
CGGCTGACGGTAGAGTGATTATGCTATCGCCAACACAAATCTCGTGTAAGCTCCGCGAAGACAAGATAAATTAAGGTCGGTACGGAGGCATATAGATTCTTTCGCTCACTCATTTGTAAAGTGGAACAGGAAAGGGAATGACCAGTAGTGGTACAGTGTATCCTCCGCCACGCAGAGTATGGTGGCTTAGGGAGCATATATGTAGATATAGACAGATTAGCGATAGTCGTTCTTCCCGCACACGATTCATGGATGGAAACGCGGGTAAAGCGTATTGGAGCCAGAAATAGCCACCACCAGACACGCAAATGTGACATTACGACTGCCGCTGTACACGTACAAATGGTTTTTGGAAATTCTCGTAACAGACTTCTAGGGCTTGTGGAGCGGAGAGAGTAGATAATATTTCAGTTTGGTACCCGTGTCCGGAAACGCACCGTTTGAAAACATGTTGTTAGCGCGATCATCTTTAGAAGTAACTGATTAGGCATGACCAAGTATATCACATTTGTTTTACAATTCGACTCATTAACAGCAAAGAAATTGTTCCTGTATTCGTGGACTGGTTCTCTTCAATGTGATACAGTACGGCCTCTTGCATTTCGTATGTGCGGCGTCTGCTTGGAGCACCACAGTCACTCCTACTGACGGTGAACCTCCTGGTCATGCCGGTCTGCCAGGAAACGCTGCGGCCAAGGCTGCAGCCCTCGTACCTCAGCCCACTAGTTCCTGTACTCCCTCCAATGATCTCTGTGTTGCCGTCAGTCAGAAGGTGGTGTCACTTTGCCATCTCATTGATCCTCCCTTCATGGGAATAAGCTCCGCATTATTAAGCCTCCCCAGCGGTTTGAACGACCTCCTTTCTGCCTTTCCGCCGGAAGGAGGTCATTTTAACCAGGTTGCGTATTGGGCACTGCCTTTTTAGCCATCGTCGCTCTTTAAGTGGCGTTCTCCCGTCACTTTGTACACATTGTTTTTTATTGAAAATGAAACTTCTATAACTGTACGTAACAGATGCGTCAGCGTCATCTTCGAATGACGTCGAAACTAGTAGCTAAATAAATATGAAATCTTAAGTACAGCTGGAGGATTTACATTTTCAGTAAAAAATTTGTACCAGCTGATGTCCCACCAATATAAATACGGATGTACCAAGATAGTACACATTTCGCCCAAGCTTTAGTTGTCCACCACTTCATAACGGATTGCCCATCTCTTAACCGTTTATGTTCCCGCTTGGGTTTGCCGTCCAAGTTACCGGCCGTTTTAGCAAATGACGCTCTGGCTGTCGACGGCGTTTTGGTTTTTATCCGTCATAGCCATATGGCGAAGGCTATTTAATGTTTAGTTCTGCACCTCCGTTTCTGTATAGAGTCTTTTGTAGCCATTTCTCCACGTCCCAGTTTTTAGCTGTCTTCTCTTACGCCAGTTGGGATTGACGCATGGTCGTTTCTTATCTCCTGTCTGTCTTTGTGTTATATAGTTTTGACTTGGGCGTGTATCACTCCAGTTGTTTTTGCGCCCTAAAACAAAACAAACAAATAAACAAACAGTAGCCCGTCTTGAAGCCGTTGCTTACTTGTGCGAAAAGGGTATGCTATGAAGCGACGAGCAGCTCTTCCATTACCGTGAGCTTCGCCATTCAGAAGGACCATGCTGATGTATTCTGAAAACGTGTTCCCAACCATGTTGATCTAGCCCTCACAGACATGTGAACGAGGCCCAAACCAAGTCAAGGATAGGCATCAAGTCAAGGATATGCGTAAAATGACATCAGCCGATTCGACCTAAACACCCCCACCCACGACCACCTTACTGCGTACCTATGTAGGAAACATATTTCCAAACGGCTTTAGGACAGAAACGGTACGTTTTCGGGCATCGGTTCCCATCCAAAATATTATGTTTTCATTATCCTCTGCAGGCCCTAGACGTGTGTAACGGGAGTTTCCAAACACCCTGTACAACAGCAAACTAATTTCTGATAGAAATTTCCTGTAATGAAACATTAGGGTTTGGTTAGTTGATTTGGGGGAGGGGACCAATCAGGGAGGTCATAGGTCCGATCGGATTAGGGAAGGATAGGGAAAGAATCTGGCCGTGCCCTTTCTAAGGAACCATCCCAGGGTTTGACTGAAGCGTTTTAGAGAAATCACGGAAAACCTACATCAGTATGGCCGGGCTCGAGTTCGAACCGTCGTCGTCCCGAATGCGAGTCCAGTGTGCTAACCACTGCGCCACCTCGTTCGGTCATTATGGTTCCCATTTAAGTTCGACGACCTGTAGAGTGGATTGTTTCTTGGACCATCCAGTTTTAAGAAATAACAGGTAGGAGACGGATATGGTATTGATCCAACGTTACGGGACAGAAGTCTCTAACAAAATTCGTGTTTAAGAGCGTGCGGTCGCCTTCTGACTGGAAGAGAAACTTTTAGTAAAGTACTTTGATAATGAAATCAAAACCAGCGGCTGTATTCTTTGTAACACACGCTACGAGTTTCGACACCAAATGGTGTCGTCTTCGGGCCCCGAGCGTAACCTGCCATTTACAACTGTTTTCATGTACGATGAAAAGAATCGTATATAGCAGGCCCAAAATTAACTAAATTCCGTACCTTTCGTGGCAATAACAAACCCCAGAATGTACAGAACCCAGGTAACTTTGGCCCACTGCATATGATTCTAATGGCTCTGAGCACTATGGGATTTAACTTCTGAGGTCATCAGTCTCCTAGAACTTAGAACTACTTAATCCTAACTAACCTAAGGACATCACACACATCCATGCCCGAGGCAGGATTCGAACCAGCGACCGTAGCGTTCGCGCAGTTCCAGACTGTAGTGCCAACCCGGCCGGCGCATACGATTCTGTTCATGGGATACGAAAACGGTTGTGAATGGCAAGTTACGCTTGGGGCCTGAAGATGACACCGTTTCATGTCGAAACTGGTAACATGTGTTAAAAACAATAAGCGACGTAGTTTCAGATGCAGCCTCTTGGTTTTGTTACCAGTATGCAATACATTGTATCGAGCCACAGTCCCACTTTCCTTGATGGGTTACCAGACTCTTAACGAAGCGTCGTTTTCCAGTTGGCGTCTACAATCATGATGTTACAAATCGTACAGTAACTTTTGAAGAGTAGCATACATCCTTGATGTTGTTGTTGTGGTCTTCAGTCCTGAGACTGGCGTGATGCAGCTCTCCATGCTACTCTATCCTGTGCAAGCTCCTTCATCTCCCAGTACCTACTGCAGCCTACATCCTTCTGAATCTGTTTAGTGTATTCATCTCCTGGTCTCCCTCTACAATTTTTACCCTCCATGCTGCCCTCCAACACTAAATTGGTGATCCCTGGATGCCTCAAAATATGTCCTACCAACCGATCCCTTCTTCTAGTTAATTTGTGCCACAAACTTCTCTTCTCCCAAATCCTATTCAATACCTCCTCATTAGGTATGTGATCTACCCATCTAATCTTCAGCATTCTTCTGTAGCACCACATTTCGAAAGCTTCTATTCTCTTCTTGTCCACACTAGTTACCGTCCATGTTTCACTTCCATACATGGCTACGCTCCATACAAATACTTTCAGAAACGACTTCCTGACACTTAAATCAATACTCGTTGTTAACAAATTACTCTTCTTCAGAAACGCTTTCCTTGCCATTGCCAGTCTACATTTGATATCCTCTTTACTTCGACCATCATCAGTTATTTTGCTCCCCAAACAGCAAAACTCCTTTACTACTTTAATTGTCTCATTTCCTGATCTAATTCCCTTAGCATCACCCGACTTAATTCGACTACATTCCATTATCCTCGTTTTGCTTTTATTGATGTTCATCTTATACCCTCCTTTCAGAACACTGTCCATTCTGTTCAACTGCTCTTCCAAGTCCTTTGCTGCCTCTGACAGAATTACGGTAGGGAAAAATTTGTTTCGTCTAGCCGCCATGAAAATATTCCAGCCGTTGTTTCACCGACGTGCCAGAAAGCTCAGTTTTGCCTTTCGCGTTTAAGTGGTGACTGACGCCGGAATAATAACGGGCAGTGGATCAGTTGAAAGCGTGACAACCTTTTCCCATCTGGCCGGCGCGGCAGAGCGGTAGGCCCGTACTACACCGCGCGGAGGGGTGGTCGCTGCTGCGCATGCGCCGTCACAGAAGCGCTGGGCGTACGGCGAGTGGTGAGGGGCGAGAGGCGAGGGCGCCGCTGTGCGTAGCGTCGGCGGGCGTCGGCCGGACTCAGTGCCGAGCGCGGCGTGCCGTGACGTGGTGGTCCTCGCTCCAGACAGCAGCCTCCAGTCGCCTCCAGACTCGCGCCGCTCCAGCTGTCACGTGGCCGCTGACTGCCCGCACATGGCTCCAGCGCTGACGCTGCTCGCCGCCGCCGCAGCCGTCGCTGCGCTGACAGGTACTGTCACCAGTCCAGACTACATTTTGCAAACACGTCTCTCGCTCCTGTTATCAGCGCTTCGGTGTGTTTCGTTCAAAACGTCGTCAATAGTGACTGACCACCGGACCATTCTGGTTTCCTGACAGAGTGTATGATTATAAAACAGCCACTCAGATTATATGTTTTCAATGGACCTGATGATAATCTGCGTGATAGAAACACGTGGCACGTTAGAAGTTTGTACAAAATCAGCAGTTTGCTCTTGTGGTCGTGAAGTCTTACAATTTTTCGTATTCATATGTGTATCTTTATAGTCTATCTGTTTTGCCGCTGGTACAGATAGCCAGGATGTATAGAACTGTCCGCGACCATTCTTTAGCACACTCCTCACTGTTCATCATTCACGAGTGGGACGCTTAGGAATAAGCGGATATAAGCGGAATCAAACACTTGTCCACTTTTGGGGAGAACAGCATACAGCTTGCAGAGACGGTGATTCACTTATTGGAAGGTATAGTCTCTTATTTATTTGATAGAATCACTTTCTTAATGATAGTCACAACCGGCTACGGCCTGCGTTGGCCATCTGTAGATGCTACGGGTGGAATTTGGTGAACAAGTGTTCATGTATGTAAACTAATTTGCTAACTTACTTTTAGCCGAGTGTCTCAGTATGTTTGGTACTTCACCATTTCTCCTTGGGACCTTTCCTCGCTGTAACGGTGACATCACGAGTTTGCTGCTTTATTCGTATTTGTGATACGTCGTGCATATCAAAACTATACTTGAATACAGCTCAAAAGTAACTTTCTACATCTTTCACAACCATCAAATTCATCTCACTGCAATTTTCTGGCGCTAAGTATCTCATAAAATTTGTGTGTAGCTCTTAGCTACCGCAACTGATTGAGCACTTTATCATGGTACCAGTCTGAACAAACGACTGCGACCCAATATCGAAAGCTTACCATTAGAAGAATATGTTGGTCATGATGGGAGTAAGTTACTTTTGAGCCATATTCAATACAGTTGCCATCTAAAATGCGTGCTATTAAAAAAAATTATACTTTCTGCTAGAAGATAAAATTTTGTTTCGATGGCATTACATAATAGTGGAAATAAATGAAACCATCCACCGAAACATCATTTAAAGGCGAAGAAATCGTAAGGCCGTTCACACATGATAGGCTCTACCCATTTCGAAACAACGATATGCACGAGGAGTAGGTAATTATCTGTGAAATTGGAATTGCAATTTTTTTCTCAAAGTGAAACAACAGTCGGACAAGTAAAAATTAGAAACAAAAATGAGGTACAAAGGTTCTCGTCACGAGAAACAACCGTGGAATATTTTCGCTCAGAACAAGACATACACTTTTATTTCCCACTACATGCCATTTACATATGAGTTGCAGGATAATCCTACGTCTCGTCAAGTGATCTTCACTGTGATTGTATGAAAACATTCGGAACGTTTACAGTCATGGAGAGCGACTGCACACAAGGCAAAAACTTTGAAAACGGATTGCCACTGTGAGCTTCCTCACAACCCTTGGTGTTACGGAAAATGATCCAAGAATTCTGTCCACACAAATCTTTATTTACGCCTCTAAAAGTGCCTGTATCCCACACTTAGAACTTCCACGACAGTTACACATTAGTAACATTTTGTGTCAGCTTTATTTGCTAACAACTACATTTAACTGGAAACCGACGGATAGTTTAGTATTTCGTTATATCCAAGCGTATCATCCACTTACTCTTTACCGATTCGTTTTGATAGGGTAAGTTAAAGAAATTTTTCTTGTCTCCACATTTATTTCGTTGCAGTTACGTTTCAGATGGAAGTAATTACCCAAGTGAAAATTAAAGAACAAACCCGTCGTAAAAAGCTCGATATCTATCTCACTTGCTTACAGAATCTCTGTCGTTTGTCTTCAGAGGCACGTATCCCTGGCGGTAACAGGATAATTGGGTGTTGCTACTTGTTGCTCGAAGACCCCTCCGAAGTTTGAGACGTGCTAGGATTATTGGCAGATTAACTTGTTGAATAAGAGATGAATTTCCATTCGAAGTTAGGACCCTTCTTCTCCTCAAGTCGACAAGTGTTGTACGGCGTGCGACCATGACGACCACTGCTGTGAATGTACAGGTCCGATAAACAGAACTATCAAAGTCAGCGTATAGGCAAAATAAGGGAATCAGAAGTTACAAGACCAGATTACAGCTCAAACTGCAGACCACGGGTGCGTTTTAAGCCCTTGGAGTTTCTGTCCAAGTAATCTGCATGTTGGCAGCTTAGAGACGTTCGATAAAAGGTCGTTCTGTATGGTCTCTATCACAGGGAGTTATCTACCTCAGTACCACGATCAGTTTTGTAAGTATAAAACGTCAATTCTCTATATAGCGAGGATCTAGTGAGCTGCTGGCCGTTGTAAGAGAGAACTACAGTGGCTATTCAGTTCGCCACTCCTTCATCATCTACGCTAAATAATCAATGATGGACGCTGATTATGTAATATGTTTCATACTGGCCATCCAGTCTACAGTTCTTTGACATAAAGTAAACTAGGTAATATTGAAAGATGCTGCTTGTTATCAGGCAATCTGGGGCGGTATCCTTTTTTTGTTTAATATTTCACTGCCACTTTCACACTGTTGATCCCGTCATGGTACTCTACAATTCTTTTGCTTGAGTCCCTTTAAATGTTGTTTACGTTGCAAATTTAACTCCATACCTTCTTACTCATTACTGACTCTGCAGAATAGCCTAAACAATCTTTGACTAGCCACGGTGACGGTGTATGCCTTGTTTTCTCAGTGAAATTAAAATTAATATGGGTAAAATGTTTTGTATGTGCAGTCCAATTTTTGTTAAACTTTTTGTATGTTATATTCTCTGGGTTCTTAGGTACACTACTGGCCATTAAAATTGCTACACCAAGAAGAAATGCAGACGATAAACGGGTATTCGTTGGACAAATATATTATACTAGAACTGACATGTGATCACACTTTCACGCAATTCGGGTGCTAGAACTGACATGTGATCACACTTTCACGCAATTCGGGTGCATAGATCCTGAGAAATCAGTACCCAGAACAACCACCTCTGGCCATAATAACGGCCTTGATACGCCTGGGCATTGAGTCAAACAGAGCTTGGATGGCGTGCATAGGCACAGCTGCCCATGCAGCTTCAACACGATACCACAGTTCATCACGAGTAGTGACCGGCGTTTTGTGACGAGCCAGTTGCTCGGCCACCATTGATGAGACGTGTTCAGTTGGTGAGAGATCTGGAGAATGTATGTCCAGGACAGCAGTCGAACAATTTCTGTATCCAGAAAGGCCCATACAGGACCTGCAACATGCGGTCGTGCATTATCCTGCTGAAATGCAGGGTTTCGCAGGGATCGAATGAAGGGTAGAGCCACGGGTCGTAACACATCTGAAATGTAACGTCCACTGTTTAGAGTACCGTCAAAGCTTACAAGAGGTGACCGAGCCGTGTAACCAATGGCACCCCATACCATCACGCCGGGTGATACGCCAGTATGGCGATGACGAATACACGCTTCGCGTTCACCGCGATGTCGCCAAACACGGATGCGACCATCATGATGCTGTAAACAGAACCTGGATTCATCCGAAAAAACGACGTTTTGCCATTCGTGCACCCAGGTTCGTCGTTGAGTACACCATCGCAGGCGCTCCGGTCTGTGAAGCAGACTCCATGGTAACCGCTGCCATGGTCTCCGAGCTGATAGTCCGCGCTGCTGCAAATGTCGTCGAACTGTTCGTGCAGATGGTTATTGTCTTGCAAGCGTCCCCATCTGTTGACTCAGGGATCGAGACGTGGCTGCACGATCCATTACAGCCATACGGATAAGATGCCTGTCATCTCGACTGCTAGTGATACGAGGCCGTTGGGATCCAGCACGACGTTCCGTATTACCCTCCTGCACCCACCGATTCCATATTCTGCTAACCGTCATTTGATCTCGACCAACGCGAGCAGCAATGTCGCGATACGATAAACCGCAATCGCGATAGTCTACAATCCGACCTTTATCAAAATCGGAAACGTGATGGTAGGCATTTGTCTTCCTTACACGAGTTTTCGCTTCATTAAAACAGCAACATCAGATGTTCTAAATAGGAAGAAACGATCCATGTAAGTTACATGATGGATTCTATACGATGCTTTTAAAAGATTTTTAATATTTTTATAGATCCCTGTACAGTTTTCAAACTGGCAGATAAAATCAAAATTATAACTTACATACAACAGTGACACATTGGCACACCAAAACACTCCCAACGTTCGTGGTCAAAAATGAAATTCCTGAAGAGAGAAAGTACCAAAATAAAGAAAACATGATATCGGGACGAATAGTGCGGTGGCGTACTAAGAGAAAAAAAACACTTGTGTAAGTACAAAGAGGGACAACGAAAGGCATAC
Source organism: Schistocerca americana (assembly GCF_021461395.2). NCBI lineage: Eukaryota > Metazoa > Arthropoda > Insecta > Orthoptera > Acrididae > Schistocerca > Schistocerca americana. The sequence continues at coordinate 771,347,500 of NC_060122.1, read as the reverse complement.
ATACCGAAAGATCAAAATTGGGTCCTTCAGTGAGCTAACCACACACACACACACACACACACACACACACACACACACACACACACACACACACACGCACGCACCATTACGAATATATGTTACGACCGGAAGACAGACTGAGCACCGGCCGAGCGGTTCTAGACGCTACTGTCTGGAACCGCGTGACTGCTACGGTCGCAGGTTCAAATCCTGCCTCGGGCATGGATGTGCGTGATGTCCTTAGGTTAGTTAGGTTTTAGTATTTCTAAGTTCTAGAGGACTGATGACCTCAGATGTTAATTTCCATAGTGCTCAGAGCCATTTGAACAGACTGAGCAATAAGCCGATAAGCAAAATTCTGACGTAGTTGTTGACACGTTTAAAATTCTTTGTCAGGCTGACTATATCTAGTGAAAGAACACCTAATCATCACAGAAACTTACGGCAATTAGATAGCGTAGGACTAGGATAATATAAAACGAGAATCTATCCATACCACATAGCAAACGGCTAAAAGAAGTAGAAGTAACATAAATCAATAATCTATGCATACGCTTTGGTGATTGGAAGGATACAGCGCAGAAAGCGGTCAGGTATGTACTAATGCAGAAAGATGACATGCGATGGGAGGCACTAGTGAGCGACGGTAAGACTGCCACATAAAGTAAACGCGTCACAAATTTTGATTCGGGAAGGTTGCGGAGCCTCATCAATAAAAAAATAATATACCGAAAGATATAACACTAAAAATATTAAAGGCAACAACTGCTCATTCAAGGAAATGTAGACAAGGTGATGAAAAAAGTAATACACGTAGAAATAAGGAGAATCACAAAATAGACGAAATTAAAATCCCTCTTTTAGACATATGAACAGCTCATTCAAGGAAAGATAATGATGGAAAAAGTAACACACGTACAAAAAAGTAGAATCACGAAGTAAATGCAATTAAAGACCACTTTTTAGACAGTCAGAAGACAACAGCGCCCTAGTTCCATCTGATTAGTGAGAGAGTGCAATGGGGCGGCATTCTTACAGCGCATGATTTCCATCTCCCCAAGCACGTTTATAATTCTTTCTTGTAGTGCAAGATCGATAAATTGGGGTGTAGGTGAGCAACTGTGTGTCCCGTTTCAGGAAGGTGTGCACTTAAGGCAGAAGTCGAATCGGCCAAATTAAGATACTCGCGGAAACGCACATTGCAATATCTGCTAGTCGGGCGAATACACATTGGGTTCTTTCCGTTGACCTATAATAGTGAAACATGGCAAGAAGCAAGGTTTCATAGTACCGGTAAACCTAAAATACGAAAATTGTTAATTTGTAATTATAGCCTACTCTCTGTCTCTCCGTCTTTTAAGATCCCTTTTTCTGAGGAACGGGTAGTCATATCAAATTAAATTTATGTCACGTACTAAGGTCTACGGTCCCTTGGCACTGTAAAATGAGCTTCTACGAGCTTCTACGTCAATTTTATCAAAAGATAAGCTCATTTACGTCACGTATTTTGATATCTTGCCAGTATCAAAGTCGACACCAGGAAAAAATCTTCGAATTTCTTGATTCCCGACGTGGATAAATTGCTTACAAATATAATTAAATTTGTACGGAATCCTCTGTGGGCTAGTCCTGCTCGCATTTGCACATATCCGGATTTATTTTTTAGTTACTGAAAGGAATCACCAAATGATTGATGACGATGTATACAGATTTTTTCACTGCTTCTTTTTAGATTATTACTTATGGCTCCTAAGTAACCTGACTGCAGTCCAATTTATAGCTACGCACTTATCAAAAGCGCATTGGCGCACTTCCCTGAATCTCCCTTTGGTTATCTAAAAGAAGAAATGCCCACGCCCCTCATTCCCTAGGTTGCTTTAAGTACTCCTCACCTGCAAGAGATGCGAAAGAGACTGCGCTATAACCTTCCGACGATGCATGAAATCATTCCTTTCACGTATTCCTACTCTGTCATTACTTTAGTGCTAATTTAATTATAGTCCGACGTTCCACACTGTTATTTAATTGCGTAACATTTTCAGCAGTATAAAGTGGTATATGCATTACACTAGTTGTACCAAAATAACGAATAAAAATTAATTTGTAAGCCTGCCTTTCGATCTGAGTACGTAATAAACGCATAATATTTCTGATATACCTGTTTTAAACAACAACCTAATATACATATTTTTCTGCAGTGACGGTAAACCAATTTAAAAAATAACAATAAGCGGGTAATGTTGCGTATAAATTGACAAAAAATCCCCACTAGCACTTTCACTTCAAATAGTATTTTCCCAATGTAAATTTAGCGCAACCCAACATGCAGTTGTCACGTGGACGTGCTAAAATAATTTCATTCCTGTGTCTTCAGTTCAATAATTTACGATCAAAAACGGTTCAAAAGGCTCTGAGCACTATGGGACTTAACATCTGAGGTCATCAGCCCCCCTAGAAATTAGAACTACTTGAACCTAACTAACCTAAGGACATCACACACATCCATGCCCGAGGCAAGATTCGAACCTGTAACCGTAGCAGTTCCGCGGTTCCAGACTGAAGAGCCCAGAACCGCTCGGCCACATCGGCCGGCAATTTGCGATCAGTTAGTTGTAAGTCTGCTTCAGAAAAGCACTCTTCTGCAAGGTTTACGACAAGAGCTGTAGCCACCGATGTCAGACGCTGAACTCCTATCAAGTGAATTCACCCGGTGCATTGAGGTGGTACAATTCCATTACATCGGAATTCATATCGCAGTGATTCTATCTATGATGGTAACAAAAATTATGTATTGACAAGTTCGCCCTACCAGGCACACGATGGCAACTACTTCAGTGCTGCACTTAATATAACAGGCACGCCAAAACAGCGCTGTGCATAAAATTTTCAATTTTATTTTTTTAATTTTAAATGTTGTTGTTTTAAATTATAATTGTCTTGGTATAACGTAGATCAAGCGAGCTTGAAACTGGTGATACAACAATAAGCTTGCTGTCACCAAATGACTTCTAAAAATCCATTGTTGACCTTTAATGTTTCTTCAATAGCTCTCTTAAATAAGGAATAGAGGAGTTGCTTGTTAATCACAAATGCATGAAACATTTTTCTTGCACGAAGATTTCTAAAATACCAAGTTTCCGATGTTAGTAACTCAAGTAAATCACGCGGCTTTGGTTTGCTGTATGTCTATTGGGCCTGCTGCCTCGACGTAGCTATTCTATCTCGTGGGGGTCTTGATAGCTATGACTGTAAAATCCGACGGCCTCAGTGCTTTTATTCTCTTTTTCTGTTTCAAACTTCCAGTCTGTGGCAACAAATACGGAAACATCAATATTTAGAGCCTCAATGTCGTACTGATACCGTCGGCTTTGTCATCTGGTGCTCAAGTTCCCGGATTCACAGCTACGTGTAATATATCTCATTCCACTACACAGCAGCCTTTCCATTAGACATCTAACTCCTTAATTTGTAGAGCGATCTACACGGGACACGGAAGTCGGAAGGTGTGGGACGTATTCTAGACCTGGTAATGACCGTCGTTAAACTGATACAACGACCAGCTTAGGTGTGGAAGTTCCACTGTTACCCAGCACAATCCTGTATTTCTGCTTGGGGAGCACTGTTACGGTCCAAGAAATCGGAATATTAGGGTCTAAAATCCTGTCAGTGACGATGTCGTTACACACAGAGCACCATTTGAGATTTGTGAAGCACAGAGAACTTAATTATCTTCTGCAAGTGACCTCGTTCAGAATTCGCTGAAGAAATTCAAGAAAACCATACATAAGCTATCTTAATGGCCAGACGGGGGTTTGAGCCGACGTTCACCAGAAAGCGAGACCCTTGCTTTTACCACTGTATAACCACTCTCTGTGTTACCGTAGGAAAACATGCTATACTGAGTTAAGCGATTCTCTTGCAAATCGCTTATACGACATGGCGTAGCCTCATTGTTGAGTAAGGTACGCTGATAATATGTACGGCACACAGGCAAGAAGAGAATTGCATGACGTATTTTATTATAGTTTGAGTCAACAGTCTTCTGACTGGTTTAATGCGGCCCTCTTTAAATTCCTGTCCTGTGCCAACCTCTTCGTCCTCAGTTATTGTCTAGGTGTATTCCCACCTCTGCCTTCTTCTACAGTTTTCACCTTGCACAGCTTCCTACCACCCTCTCCCGTCTTCTTGTTAGTGTTGCATACATTCATTTCCTTGTTGATTCTCTAGAGGACCACCTCATTCCTTACCTCATCGGTTCACCTAATTTTCAACATTCTTTTGAAACACCACATCTCTCGTACCTGGCTTCTCTTATTTTTTAGTTTTATGTATCACAATTCCTTAATTTCATTTACTTCGTGACCATCAATCCTGATAAGTTTCTCTGTGTTCTAATTTCTGCTACTTCTGACTACTGTCGTCTATCTTCGATTTTCTCTTAATCCCTATTTTTCTCTCATTATAGTGTTCATCCCGTGCAGGAGATCCTGTAATTCTTCACTTTTACTGAGGACAGCAATATCCTCTCACCTTGAATTTTAGTTATACCCTTGAATCTTACTTCCACTTCTGTCATTGCTTCTTTGGTGTTTAGACTGATCAGTAGGGGCGGAAGACTACATCCCTGTCTGGCACCCTTTTTAATCTGAGCATTTTGTTCTTCGTCCCCTACTCTTATTATTCCCTCTTGATTCTGGTACATATTGTATTTTATCCGCTTTCCCCATAGCTTACCCCCATCTTTCACAGATTTTCGAACATATTGCACCATTTTACATTATCGAACGTGTTTTCCAGGTAGACAGATCCTACGAACGTGTCTATATTTTTCTTGCTTTCTTTACCAACCATAACGTCAGAATTGCTTCTCTGGTGCTTTTAGCTTTTCAAAAGCCAAACTGATCGTCATCTAACATGTCCTCAGTTTTATTTTCCATTATTCTGGTCAGCAACTTGTGGGATAATTCTCACTCTGGCCGGCTCGTGCAGTCTTCTGAATTGTGTGGATGATGATTCTCCGAAAGTCAGACAGTATATCGCCAGACTCATACATTCTACACACCTACGTGAATAGCCGCATTGTTTCCACTTCACCAAATGATGATAGGAATTCTGATGGAATGTTATCTATCACTTCTGCATTATTTAAGCTTCCAAAGCTCTTTTAAATTTTGATTCTAACATTAGTTCCCCTATCTCTTCCATATCGACTCCTGTTTCTACTCCTATCACGTCATCAACTGTCAAGTTCCTTCTCTCTTAGCGGCCTTCAGTGTACTCCATCTACCTATCTGCTCCCACCTCCGCATTAAAAGTGGAATTCCCATTGCACTCTTGATGTTATCTCTCTTGCTTTTAATTTCAGAGAAGATTGTTTTGACTTTTCTATATGTCGAGTTACTCCTTCCGGCAATCTTTTAATTTTCGATGTATTCACATTTTTCATGCATCCATTTCGCCTTAGTTCGGCTGCTTTTCCTATTTATTGCATTCCTATGTGACTTACATTTCTGAATTCCTGAATTTCGCAGAAAATTTCTGTACTTTCTTCTTTCATCGGTCAACTGAAGTATTTCTTGTGTTACTCGTGGTATCTTCGCAGTTATCTTCTTTGTACCTATGTTCTTCCTAGTACATCTGTGATAGTCATTTTTAGACACGTCCATTCCACATGAACTCCACTGCCTACTGAGCTATTCCTTATCGCAATAACTATAGGCTCAGAGAACTTCAAGCTTATCTCCTCATTTATTAGTACTTACGTATCCCACTTCTTTGAGCATTAATTTTTCCTAACTAATCTCTTTGAGTTTAGCCTAAGCTTCATCACTACTAAACTGTGACCAGATTCTGTATCTGCTCCTGAGTAGACCTTAAGGATGTATATAATTTCGGAATCTCAGCCTAACTCAGGAACACTCATCTTCAATAATTTGCCAGCAAACATAAAAAATTTAGCTACAAATAGTTTAAAAGGAGCCTGAAAGACTCACTAGTGGCCAACTCCTTCTACTCCATTGACGAATTTTTTAATAGAAACAAATGATGTATTGTATGTATTCAAACTATTAGTATTGTTATTTCAGCTTAAAAAAAAATTGACATGTTCTACATCCACGAGGATCTCCTCAGCACGGATCTATGGAACGAAAAACTAATCTAATCTAATGAAACTGGAATCTTTCTGTACGTCCCGGCCTTTTCCAAGGATACGTCCTTCTGTTGTGATTCTTGAACAGAGTATTCGCTATTACTTACTGAAATCTATTGCAGAACTCAATTAAACTCCCTCGCCTTTCATTCATAATACCAAGCCAATATTCTCCCGTACCCCTTCCTTCTGCTCACTCTTCTATAACCGCATGTCACATACGGGCTTAGGAAATGCGACGATAACTCGAAGATGGAAATAATGATTCTCTTCTGCAATGAACCATCCGTCGTCGTTTTCAAGTTCATCTCTGAGTATTCTAGAAACATTTTTCTATATTCATTACGACAGCCTCAGTTGTTGATAGTCACACTTCATAATTAGTTTCAATCGGGTATAGTTATCATCTACAGATCTGATTAATCACGACATATGAAGCATCAAAATTCTTTCAGAATAATAGCTAAAGATGTAAAACAACGGTAGCAACACAATAGTACACTTGTGAGAACGTTCGTGACATTTAATCGCACTAGCGCTACAACTACACCCACAGTAAGCTACAAACATTTATGTGTTCATCTTTGGCAAAATTTATGAGTCAACGTTTATTAAACAGTAATTGGAAAGTTCGCTTTCGTTCTTCGTTTCTAATTGTCTGCAATGTGTATCGAAGCATCTGACCAGTATTTAGGATATGGATACTCCAATGAAAGATAAACAGTAAATAGGATGCTTAGAAACCAATATGTCACAAGAGCAACAACTTAAGTTTCACTGTAAGTTAGACAACTTTTAATCAAACGAATGGCACTATCGGACGAACTTTTCTAGGAATACTGCTGAAAATCTACAGACCATTGTCAACCCTAGTTTCAAAGTATGGAAGGAACACTTGGGAGACAACGAGCAAGAACACACTATATTTGAAGTTCTTTGTTATTGTTATTATTATTATTATTAATATTATTATTAATTGCAAATTCTCCCAACAAAAGAAAGACGTTAAGGAAATAACTCAATTAACTTTTCTTTATTTCCCTCTCGTTGTTCCGGTAAACTTGTAATCTTTTATTTCATCTTATTTACGTTCATCCGACCACTTTGATCTATACTGTTTCTGTTCCGGTTGCTCTGTTGTAGCTTCCCATTTGTGTACCTTGTGTCTGCAGGCGTCTCAGGTGTCTCTTTCTTAAACGTCGGTTGGTCTTATATTTTCGTTTTTGAGGTCTTTTCGAATTTCGTTCAGCCAGGGCGTTCAGTGTCCTTCACGTTAATCGCTTTTCTGGTAGTCTGTTTAGACGCCGAAGAATTTGATTCGCCTTTTGTAATGTCTGTTTCGATGTTTGAAAAATTTTGTGCCGTTTTGATTGCTTGTAGGCTGTAACCCTCTCAGGTATGTCTTGCTTCGAAAATTTTCCTACTGATCCCCCTCTTTTCTTTCTTCATCTCTTCAATTTCATGTCTTTTTTTTTCTTTTTGGTGCCAGTGTTTCGCTCCCGCAAAGGACTACTGGTTTCATGATTGTATTGTAGTGCCGAATTCTTGTATGTCTTGAAACAGATTTTTTTTTGTACATTGTTTCGGGATGAAGCTAATGCTTTTTTGACATTCAGGAGGCGATTATACTGTGTTTTTTTTTTATGACCGGTCTGTTGGATGAATTGTTATTGCTATTAGTATTATTATTATTACTCCTATTACTACTACTACTACTATTATTATTATTATTTTACTATTATTGTTATTGTTATTATTATTATTTTAGTTATTACTATTATCAGTTTCGGTTCCGTCGCAGAAACAAGCTATCCCGATATGAACATGTTTTTCCTTCACGGCCATCTCCATCTTTCTCATTTAATCATCTAACTTCCGTAAAATTAAGAACTTAAAAGTTCTAAATCCCATAAGAAACTTAGTTAACGTCATTAAGGTAACCAATTACTTAGTATCCATAACGATATACTGTATTCTTTGTGGGTAACCGAAAATTTTTAATTATTGAACACTATATGGAGCATAAACATAACGAAGATATACAGTTACTTAGTATCCCAGCAAACTGCACTTCATTCAATAAGGTAACAATTGAAATGTATTACGCGACATGAAGAGCATGGTTAAAAAATGTTGTTTATGGAAATTATCGATTGTTTCCAAAAGCACATGCCGCACAGTCACCTAGTAACGTATTCGCCTGTATGTTCAATAGATAAGTTGCTGTAGCTTATTTTTTTTAAACCGCTCGTCCAATAAATTTGGAGTATGATTTTACTCCTAACTTATAAGCGACATCAGTTCAGTAATTACGGTGACAGCTTGAACCAACAACTGCAACGACAGATGTGTATTCGACCAGTCAGCCATGAGCACGCAGTGTTAAGTAGTGGCCGTGCGACCGTAGTGTGCCAACCATATTGTCACATACCACAGTGGAGGAACTTCTCTAAATTAAGTGTTCAAGACATGTTACAGAACGCTTTGATGACGAGGAAGATGTGTGCAGAGTTTGTTCTGCACACCTTGACTTACGAACAAAAACGAGGCGTTCACACTTGCGACGAACTGACGGAAAACCCAAAATCGAACGGTTCGTTTCAGGAAACTTCCTCACTGAGGACGAGATCTGGCGTTATCAAATGAAATCACAAAACAAGCAAGTGCAGAAATTCACACGAACGGTCAATGCTTTGACGATATATAGACACTCAAGCCAATGCGAGGCGTGACTTAACAACATTCCAAGTAGGGCTTTTCTGACACTTTCATATGGTTGTGTGAACATTCTGTGCGTCGTTTGCTAGAGGGGAGACTATGCAGATTAGATGAAGCATTGACGACATATCTTAAATATTATGTAGTTTTCATTATGCCAGTATCTAACTTTATGGATCCATGTCCTCAGGCTAAAAAACAGTTGTTGGACACGGGTTATGTGACATAATGTGTGATAAGTTCTTGGACGATCTGTTTTTGTAGAGGATGAAAAAGTGGCCCAACAAAGTTTATGGTTGATGTCTAACATGGAACCCTTGTTGCGAGGACGGAGTTGTTTGTAAGCCTAATCGAATGGTTCATATGGCTCTGAGCGCTATGGGACTTAACATCTGAGGTCATTAGTCCCCTAGAACTTAGAATTGCTTAAACCTAACTAACCTAAGGACATCACACACATCCACGTCCGAGGTAGGATTCGAACCTGCGACCGTAGTGGTCCCGTGGGTCCAGGCTGAAGTGCCTAGAACCGCTCGGTCACACCGGCCGGCAAGCCTAATCGATAAGGAGGGTTGGGAAAAGAGCCGTAACCACCTGGCTTACCTATTCGCATGCTCGCTATGCAGTTTGCAGACGGACCAGTTATTTCCTGTCCATTCAGTTGATTCTCTCAGTCAACAGTCGTATGAGGTATACAATTTACACAGAGATCTACATTTGTTAATTGGATTGGAACTCATATGATCCAGCTGCGCACAGCAATCGTTGAATGTAGGCAATGGAGAAAAGAACCGATGATCTAGATTTCAGCTATTACATGATCAAATTCAGTACATAGTCATCTTCCGTAAATGTCAGAATAGACGACATCAGTCCAAAGACTCCGCTAGTAAACAGCATTGGTTGTTGTATAGCATACAGGTGTCTGACAAGAAAGACAATGGATTTCGCGATCGATTGCTGTTTGTATCTCCGCTGTCTCTCTATTTGTATACTTTATAAATACCTTTCGTTGTTTGAGATTGTATAGCTGTGGTCTCACTTCCTCTCTTTGCTGCTGTGCTCGCAAATCGTACACGTAGAGAATGATTGTCAGTAAGGCTTTGTATGAACGGGAATTTCTCGAATGCTGACGTCTCCTTTCTTGAGACATTTGTGTGGGCAAGTAATTTATGTCTGTTCGTGGAATGTAAGCTCTTAAGAGTTTTGACGGTGAGCCTCTGCGTGTTGGAAAACTTCCGGCGTGCCACCTGAGTTTTATGGGCATTCTCGCGGTACAGATCCGTGACGAAACACGTAAATCTTTTTCTCAGTCTTTTGTGTCTACTTTATTACTGAATTACGTCATTACAATAATGTGGAGACATGAGATATGGCTATATTTTTCTAGAAAGATTACTTCTATGAGTAGATTTTCAAACAAGACCAGTTTCCAGCGCTTAGATCGATACATTTAGATCAACATGTAACTCTGAAGTCCTTGTTCCGTTGAGGAATACCCATTGTGTTTTACTAACCCCGTCTCCTAATTGTCGTAGGCTCGAGAGCAGTACTCAAATACCAGCCCAATGAAGTATTTCTAAGTTACGCATTCCGTCGATGAATTCAACTTCCAGGTAATTTTTCCAGCGAATGTGGAAAGGAAAAAGGGAAGTCTAGTAAAACCACCCGTCAATGAGTAGGTCGTTAGAGACGGAGCAGAACCTCAAATGGACAAGGAAGATGAGTCTTACCTCGCCAGTCGAAAACCTGCCGAGACTGGAATAATAAAAAACAGAGGAATATTAAGACGGCGTTTTTAAAACTTCTGGTGTTGTACATAGCCTCAACCCCCCCCCCCCTCCTCCTCACCACCTTACCACTTGAGTGCAACGCACAGAATGTTCATACAACCACGTGAAACTATCAGAAACATTGTTCTTTGGGATGTTGTTCAACTTGCGCGTCACATTGGCTTCAATGTCAGTTATGTCCACAAAGCGTGGACACTTTATGTGAATTTCTCCACTTTGTCGTTTTGTGGTAGTTTCGTATTGATAATACCAAGCGTCATCTGTGTTGATTTTTTCCAGAAAAGAATTGTCCGCGTTATGCATCTCAAACAACTTCCGGTAGGCGTAGACGCATCGCTTGTGTTCGGGAGTCAAAATTAGCGGGAAATAATTTACACACATTTTTCTTCTCCAAAATGAGGTGTTTTTCTATTGTGATTTGTGACAACAACGTTGAAGCACTATGTTCGCATATTCACTGCTTAACACTGCCTGCTCGCAACTGACTTCTCGAATGCACATCTGTTGTTTACAGTTGTCAGTTTAAACTACCACCGTAATCACAGCGATATGGTCGCCTATACACCGGGAATAAAATCATCTCGGAAGTTTATAGACGGGTAGTACAGCAATATGTAGCAATATCTATCAATATGGCGAAGGTCATTTAATATTTAGTTCAGCAACTCCGTTTCTCTATGGCGTATTTTACAGGCCTTTCTCCGCGTCCCTGATTTTAGCTGTTCTCTATTCTGTCGTTCGGGATTGACGTGTAGTCGTTCTTAACTCTCTTTGTCTTCGTTTCCTACAGTTTTTCACATGGGCTTGCATGATTCTAGCTGTTTTTGAACCTTAAAACAAAACAAACGAAACATACGTAAAAAGTGGCTTACGAATTTTGAAGTCAGACTATGTATTGTGGAATCGGTAACTATTATAAACATCAGCTGTAGGTATTCATGTAGTTACAAGGGCTAAAGGCACCGTAGTTTTCAACTTTATAAAAGGAATAAAGATATGATCCTGCATGGCTCGTGAGATACCATAGACCCACATAGGCTCCCAGTTTTCTTTCTTCATATTGAAACGTCCCCTTAGAAAAATTACTGAATTACTGTGCTGATAAACTTCTTACATTATTTGATTTTCAAACAGCTGAGCAAAACTGAACGTACTCAGACATTTCGCTCTTTACCTATTCTGACCAACACTAAACTGACACACACTATTTTTAGCGCAACGCAATCTGACTTTCAATAATCCCTACAAAAGAATGGCCCTGACTAACATTAACCTATACCTTTCACAAATGGCTGGCTCTGAGCACTATGCGACTCAACTGCTGAGGTCATCAGTCGCCTAGAACTTAGAACTAATTAAACCTAACTCACCTAAGGACAGCACACAACACCCAGCCATCACGAGGCAGAGAAAATCCCTCACCCCGCCGGGAATCGAACCCGGGAACCCGGGCGTGGGAAGCGAGAACGCTACCGCACGACCACGAGATGCGGGCTTTCACAAATCACTTACCTCACAAAAAAAAAAAAAAACTTCGTTACTCGAACTACTGCAATACAGCGAGCGCCACTACTGCCAGCTAAATAAAAGATTCAAGCTACTGAAGGCACTAACTACTGATAGGCATAGTTAGCAAGGGAAAGATTTTGATAGAGAACAAACAATGTATTTACCTTCATAGTGTTCAAAAGTCATAATATATATAGCAGTTCATGACATCCATACTTACGAATGTACTGTTTCTGATGGACACACGTCCACATCATCCGCTCTCAAAAATCCGCCATCTCACTTCCCCACATCCACCACTGCTGGCGGCTCACATCCAACTGCGCAACGCTACGCGATGTTAACAGCCAACTGCCCAACACTACAATAGCCAGCAACAATGCAAACCAGCCACAGACTGCACACAGCACAGCCAGTGATTTTCATACAGAGCGCTACGTGGCGTTACCAATATTAAAACCTAAACAGCCTACTCACAATATTTAGGTCGGCTGCTCCTGTGTTTTCAGCGCCTGTAACCACTTGACAGATGGAATAGTGGGCACTGTAGTAAACAGTTTTATACACACATTTTGTGATCCTGTATTAATGAAATAAAAATACATGTCAATCTTAATTGGCAGAGAGAGACTGAAACGCTCACTTTTCCAAAACTAGTTCGGTGTATCAATCGTTTCGCCACCTCGTTCGGTTGCAGTCAAACATCTTTTCCCACAACGTTCTTTTTAAAGTCATTCCACCTGAAGTAAGTCAGGTCACACAATTGTTTGTATTTTACGGTTGTTGCTTTTTCGTTGTGATTGGTCGCCAATTTTGTGCTCGAACAGTAATAGGTATTTTTTCCTCTTGCCTATGATTGGTACAAAAAGACAATCCTCCGCAAAAATCAGAACATAAGTCTTTATTTACACGCGTCCGCAGAAGTTAAGTTCCCGTGATGAAGCAGAGACGCATTACATTTGGTACTTGGTACATGTTAAGAGTGATTCAGAGCACCTTACACAAAATATTCGAAACGTAACTTCTGCAGTGAGTTCCAAACCACTTAGACAAGGCACGCGCTTTGTAACTCTATTAGGAAGAAATTCCTCACTGACAGCTTGTCAACGATCTACAGCTGTAAACAACTGTGAACAACAGATGTGCATTCGAGAAGTCATTTGCGAGCACACAGTGTTAAGCAGTGAATATGCGAACATAGAGCTTCAACGTATCAGGGGTACGTAAAGCAACATCGCAGCCTGTAAGAAAGAAACCAGTGAATGAAACGGCAGTCACTACCGTTTAATGTTTCTTGTATGGCATGGCCCTTCTGCCTCCAACTATGTATTTGTGTCATATTATTTAGAAGCATCCGTGGACGTTCTACCATAGTTCCTACAGCTTGTATCACATTCTCTCTTGAATATCCATCTATGAGACTGAGAAGCTCCACATTGGACCGGAACTTCATTTTTACCTTCACGAAACTTTGTAAGAGGGTTTCACAGATAATGTGGGGTGCACATTACATTTTCCCCGATAAGGAATGTACGAAAATAAACTTCCTGCATAAATCTCGACCTCTGCAGGGGAACCATTTTCCATAATGATAGTACTGAAATACGTAAGAGTCAATGTTCCAACAACAAAAATCAATTTTCTCATCATTTAAATATACAACTACTCATGCCTAAAAAATATGTATCCAGCCGTGCGGTTCTAGGCGCTTCAGTCTGGAACCGCGTGGCCGCTACAGTCGCAGGTTCGAATCCTGCCTCGGGCATGGACGTGTGTGATGTCCTTAGGTTAGTTAGGTTTAAGTAGTTCTAAGTTCTAGGGGACTGATGACCATAGATGTTAAGTCCCATAGTGCTCAGAGCCAAATATGTACCCAACAATTGTCTTGACCTACACTCTTTATCAGGCGTTCTTTCTTGTTAAGTTATTTTAGGATGTCGTCAATCTAAATCGATGAATCCACCTGATCGTCATTAGCACATTTCAGTGACTTAAAATCGTTCCGTTTCTGCTTAGACAGTTCACCAGTTCTCGCAACCATACAGAGGTATGTTAAAAACGTAACACGTCATGAATATCTTTCTGGTCTCAGGGACTGTATTTATGGACAGAGAGAGCTCTTTTATCCTATGGAAACCCTTATTACTATATCTTTCTTGCATCTTATTTCTTCATCTGTTCTGCTTCCAAGACAATAAAGTACCCTTTTTCAGAATTACTTCCATCTATCGCACATTTCCACCTACTGTGCACATTATCAATTTAGTTCTCTTTCGTTTACGTGCATGTTATACCTATCAATTAGAAACCGCGTTGGGTTTCATTAGACCATGAGCTCAGTTACTGTACACACGAAAGCGCTTCTCGCTCTCCAGTTTACAGGCAAATCACAGCATGCTGTGCACATACATCTACATCTACACCTACATAAATACTCTGCACATTACATTTAAGTGCCTGGCAGTGTGTTCATCGAACCACCTTCAAAATTCTCTATTATTCCAATCAAGTACATCGCGCGGAAAAAACGAACACCTATATCTTTCCGTGCGAGCTCTGATTTCCCTTATTTTATCATGGTGATCGTTTTTCCCTATGTAGATCAGCGCCAGTAAAATATTTTCGCATTCGGAGCAGAAAATTAGTGATTGAAATTTCGTGAGAGCATTCCGCCGCAGCGAAAACATCTATCGGTACTCGCCAATTACGGCAGTGGAAATTTTTTGACGAGGAAACCGTTAGAACTTCCGCCACAGATTTGTTTCATATTAATAGGGTGTGTAGGGCACAGTAAGGACTTTCAATACATGTAAACACGAAGACGCAAATCTCAACCGTTTTCGAGAAAATGGTCTGAAAATTTCAGGCGTCCTTGTATAATTTGTGTGATAGTATTTGAAGAGTCCTCAGCCGAGCGAATAAACACTTAGTATGCGCATAGTTCTATAGGCCCAAGGGCTTTGTATCAAACCTCAATACCGGTCCCTTTTTTACAGGCAGGTGTAAAACTTTCTAAAAGGAGTACAAGATTGCGCGTGCATCTTCGAACAGAGTAGAGAGGGCTTCAAGAGAGTATTGTGAAAACATTTTGTCGATCGCACACTATTAGTTGTCTGTATCAGTATTCGGTGATATGCTTGGACGTGCGTGATGTACCGCGAAATCGAAAAAACCAAGTGCATGTGAAAATTTAACGGTCATTACATGTACTGTATGTCGCACTAATTACTGTTTTCCTTAGTTCTTGCGATCAGTATCAGCCTGATTTGTGCAGTTCTTCGCGAGTTACAGATTACACCTGTCACAAATGTAAATACTATAATGTGAAGAAAATGACCTAACTGGTGTGACAAATTGACTTTTGGTTTCCGTCTCGTGCTCCACCGCCGACGTTTATTTGATGATTTTTCTGATGTTTCACGAGCACCAGTGGCTGGCACTGTGAACGTTTCACGTTCTATTACTGGTGGTTGACTCCAACCACCAACAATCGAGGGTGACAGTCTCACAATGCCAGGTACTGGTTGTGGCGAAACGTCAAAAAAATCATCAAACAAACATCAGCTGAAGAACCCGAGACAAGAAGCTAAAAGACAATTTTGCAACAAGTGGACACGAAAGCCTCAAAAACTTTGTATTCTGATTTGATCGAATATTCTGGTGTATCTTCTTTCCATTTCGTCTCCTTACAAAAGAAGAATAAAGATTACGATTATAGTAAGTGAATCATTAAATCTCGGTAATTTTAAGTCATAATATATCAGTTGTTAGAGTTATCTGGAAATAAAAACAAAAGGAAGAACGAAAGTACCGACAGGAAGAATCCTTCCACCGACTTCGGGCTTATGAATCTAAGCGCTTACTCGCTCGACTGCGGACTCGTTGATTTCTAGGCGCCATACAAAGAATACAAGCACGCCTAAAATTTTCAAACACGATTTTCTCGAAAATGATTGAAAGATGCATCTTCCTGTTTCCATTATGTTGAAGCCCTAGTAGTCCGCTACACACCATGTTAGATGAGGGAAGTTCGTACGGTTCTCTCGCAACCCGTTTGGCTGCAAAATTTCCTGCAGTGGCACACTGCAGTCTGTTAACGAGTATCCAAGCATACGGAACAGGTTCTCAGGAATGTGAGGGGCTTTAAGCCTTCTTGAGTACTAGAACCCAGTACATTGTTCGGAACGGCAAGTGATCATCGTGGTGGCGTCGCGAGTGTCCCATTCAAGTGCGATAGACCTGCTGTTCTTCAGCATCTACATAACAGATTCGAAGGACCGGGTGAACTGCAGCCTGCGACTGTTTGCTGATAACTTTGTATTGTACGAGAAGGGATCACCGGAGAGTTGCAGTCGGAGGGTACAGAATGATTTAGAATCTCTATTAGGTATAATTACTGGCAGACTGCTCCAAATGTAAAGCAAAGCACACCGTCTTCAGGCCACAAGTGGAACATCGTGACCATCCGACCACCGTGTCATCCTCACTGAGGATGCGGATAGGAGGGGCGTGTGGTCAGCACACCGCTCTCCCTATCGTAATGATGGTCTCCTTTGACTGGAGCCGCTACTATTCGGTCGAGTAGCTCCTCAATTGGTATCACGAGGCTGAGTGCACCCCGAAAAGTGGTAACAGTGCATGGCGGCCCGGATGGTCACCCATCCAAGTGCCGACCACGCCCGAAGCGCTTAATTTCAGTGATTTGACGGGAACCGGTGTATACGCTGCGGCATGGCCGTTGCCAAATGTAAAGGAAATGTACTATAAAGCAGATAAGGAGGAAAAAAAATCTATAAACTTCAAAGTACAATGCTGGTGGTATGCTGCTTCACAAAGTGACGTCGATTAAACATCTGGGCATAATGTGGCAAGGCGATCTGAAATTGAAAGAGCGCGGTCGGTAGGAGGAAAAGTGAATAGCCCACTTCGGTTCAATGGGATAATTCTGGGGAAGTGTAGCTCACCTTTGAAGGATACCGCGTTTAGAACGCTAGTACGCTCCATTCTTGAGTACTGCTCGAACGTTTGAGATGCTCACCAGGTCGGATTAGACATCGAAACAGTTCAAAGATGTGCTGCCGGATGTATTACAGGAAGCTTCGGTCAAGGTGATGCTTCGTGAACTCAAATCGGAATATCTGGAGAGACGACGACGTTCTTTCCTCGACACAGGATTGAGGAAATATGGAGAACCAGCTGACTGCAGAACGATTCTGCTGCCGCCAATGTACATTCCGAGTAAGGACTGTGAAGACAAGATGAAAGAGAAATTTGGGATTGTAAGAAAGCATACAGACAGCCGTTTTTCCCTCGTTCTAATTGCAGCGGAAAAGGATAGCGAATGATTAGCAGTAGTGCAAATGCCGCCAACCCCATTCATCATGCAGCGTACGGTGACTGTCGTTGTAAGTATTTCTATGTAGATGTACTACGTTCGGTACTGCTGTACATTAGCCGCATAACAAAACAGCGGTCTTTCGGCGAATAAAGGTGTGAATTCGCTGCGCCGCGTTGCAAGATTAGCGTGAAGCGCATCGCCGTGTTCCCTGCAGCATTTAGGACGGGACTGCTTGTACCATTAAAAGTGCGGTCAGCGGCGTCGAGGGGCAAAGCATTCGGCGCGTGTAGCCGGTGCGTGTGACGTCACAGATGGGTTCTGCGTTGTGTACGATACAAGGCGAACACAATAATGACACATCCCTGTAGATTTTTAAGATTCTTCAACTTTTATATGTGCGATGCTGTTGCCTAAAGCTTGGTTGGAGGCAGTTTTCAATGCTCTTCTCTCCATTTAAGATTGGATTCCGGATACTTCCAGAAAACGTGTATATATATTAAATGTTAACATAATTACCTGTTTAAGAAAATAAATTTCTTTTTATTGGGTGTTTTTTATCCTCTTTACCGCTATCACCAGAATTTTTCTCTGCTACTTTAATTTCATTTCCTGGTATAATTCCTCAACAAAACCTGATTTATTTCGACATTTGACCACTCTTAATTTGTTTCTGTTGAGTCTCTTACAACCTCTTCTCAAGACAATATCCATACCGTTCAATTGGTTTTCCAAAACCTTTGTCGTCTTTTCGAAAAGTACAATGTCTTCAGCAAACATAGTTTCATTTCTTATCCCTCCACATTTTAGATACTTTCTGACAAGAACAACAATATGCCACTTTCATAACAGAAAATCACATTAGTAATATATAGTCTATAGGATTCAGTTCCTTTCATTACTGTTGCCAGAAATGTAGCGTACCTGTCTGATCATCGTGAAAGTCTCGGACAGTAAATTTTCTGCCAACCCAGAGTCAATTACACTATAAGTTCACTGAGACATATGGCAAATTAAAATAATGGTATGAACTCTCACTGTGAAAGAACCATATGTCGCATTCCCTTCCATTTTCTTAACGTGGTCAAATGCCTCATATCATCTGCTAATGACCGCACTGAACAAAAAATCTCCCTTCCAAGATGATACACTAAGCTCTACCCAGCTTAAAGCATCAATTGTTGAATGGCGTCTGCAGAGCTAACAAACAGCTGTGATGATGATTGGTACGTTTCACCCACTGCCACATACAGTCCCAGACTATGGGGTCAATTTAGGGTGATTTAGCGGTACAGGCAAGTGTAGCAGGGTTCCTGAGTGTTTTCGAAATCATGAACGTGCGCTTGTAGACCTGTGAACACGGCTGTTAAATGGTTCAAATGGCTCTGAGCACTATGGGACTCAACATCTTAGGTCATAAGTCCCCTAGAACTTAGAACTACTTAAACCTAACTAACCTAAGGACATCACACACACCCATGCCCGAGGCAGGATTCGAACCTGCGACCGTAGCAGTCCCGCGGTTCCGGACTACAGCGCCAGAACCGCTAGACCACCGCGGCCGGCCACGGCTGTTATCCTGAAAGTCGAGGGGCCACACTGGAAACTCGTGAAGAAGATATAAAATTACGGGCTACGCTTGGTCACTGACAATGTTGAAATAAGCACCCCGGTTCTGCACCGAAGTCATGAAAAAAAACAGCACCCTCAAAACTCTACAGAACAACCTTCGACCTGAGCTACGCCCGCCGTGACTTTTCCGAACTCTTCTCCTGCGCTAAACGCTTCATCCCTGCGTAATACTTGCACGCTACGTCCCTAGTTATTTGTTGGATGTGTTGAATGTATTCAAATCTGTCTTCCCCGAAAGATTTTACTCTGTACAAATCCCTCTAGTGTCATAGAAGTTACTCTCTGTTAACACATTGGTTGTGTTTCATTATTCATCAAGGCCTTTAGCCACACAATACAGTAGTTGGTAAACAGCATTAAGTCAGCATAACGCCTTTCGCTTCCATTAAGTAGACATTTCGCTAGACAACACAGTAAGGAAAGCGTTACTACAGTATCTGTTAGGAAAACTATTCTTGCTGATATAAAGCTAATTCATCAACAGTAGTTAAGCATAGTCAATAGTAACACTGGTACACAGTGTTTTTTTCTGTAGAAACCGAATTAGGTGGGTGTTACAGCTTTCGATGCGTTGAACACAAATACCAAGATTAAAAATGGCCTCTAGTTAGGGTTACAATTAAGTTGGGACTTAGCGTTTCCAATGTAATCAATCTATTATACAGATTAATTGAACTTACTTAATTTATTCGCGCCGTTACTTTGCCTTCCTCTTGAGGGTGGGGTCTGGGCGGAAATCAGATGACACAGCAGTAGCCAGTCGTCCTATGTACCCCTTTTTCATGAGAGAAATGCCCTAGTGGAGCTGCTCGCTGCACTATTAACTGGATGCACTACATTCTGCAGCGAACACATCGTGGTGGGAGTAAGGAAGTGCATCTTCAGGCCCATGTACCAGCCAATGACGTAATAAGCATGAATTAGTTCGTCCACAAGGTACCTGTCATTTTTCGCTATCCTGATCCCTAAGAAGAACTTTGTCACGTTGCGCAAACAATGCCACACTTACAACTAATCGAGCTGAGAGTGTACTCAAAGTCTGTGTCCTCCAAACAATTGTGTTCAGTGAAGACTCCCGCTTGGAAATGAGTCTCAATGACTCGGACTTTTCCAAGTATAGCTCCTCTTGTGATTCTTGAACAGAGTATTCGCTATTACTAGCTGAATTTTATCTCACATCTGAATTAGTCTTTATCCTCTTTCATTCCTACTGCCTAACCATATTTTCCAATAATTATTTGTTCCTTCCCCTGCAACTGCGTTACAGTCCCTCATTATTGTTATATTCTCGTTTTCTTTTATGTACAAAATTACCTTTTCAAAATTCTTATATATTTTCTATATCTGTTCATCTTTAGTTTGCGACATAGGTTTGTATATCTGAATTATGTTGCCGGCGTTGGTTTGCTGCCGAATCTGACGAGAACAGCTGTGTCTCTTAACTGTTCGGAGTAGCTCACTTCCTGCCGTACTTTCCTATTCATAATGAAGACTTCTCCCGTTATACCATTTTCTGTTACTATTAGTATTACCCTATAATCGTCTGTCAAGATACCGTTACCTTCTTTTCGTTTTCCTTTACTTTCTCCCAATGTATCTGCATGGAGTCTTCACACTTTAGATTTTCTAGCTTTCATACTGTGTTAAAACGTCTGAAATTCCATGCTGTGAATCGAAGAATGATATCCAGTTGTTGGTTCTTCTATCTTTATCTCATTGTCACCTCATCCTTCGCCGTCCCCCCTGGAGGTCCCAGGAGGACTAATCCTGAATCTTTTGCCCCTGGAGAGATCATCATGACACCTTTTCACTTACAGGCCACATGTCATATCTATAGACATTGTGTTTCTTATGCAGTGTTTTCCTTTGACTTCTGCATCCTCATTCCGATTATCATTGCTAATTCTTCCGCGTTTTAGCTCAAAGTTCCCACCCCATGGGCAAGAGAGTGCCCTGAACCTCTATCCTATCCTGAGCCCTCTTTGCCAAGGCCGTTGTCAGAACGAGTGTGACTTCTTATGCCAGGAGTCTTCGGCTGGCATTGCTGGATGTGAACCCGGTACCCATGACGTTTTTTTTAACAGTAAAAGACGCTAACCCTAGACCACAGGTGACTGTGAAGTACTGTTGAAACAGACTGTTCCATATGAAGAAGAAGTAGCTTTTTAGATTCCAATGAAGAGGTAAAAATACAAATATTTGTGATAAGTATGGGTTTCTTATAAACAGACTCCTTTTTCTGGAAAGTTGTCGCTGTATGAGACACTGAGAGTTACGGCTTCCTGGTTTATCAGCACGACTAGACTTTGAGATGTTGGGCAGAGGGTAATTTTTGCAGGCCCCAGGCGCTGGCCGCCGCCGAGGCTTCCGCTAATTGCTCGACCAGTGGGGCCGTATCTGCAGGCAGGCCTGCCAACCCCCGCGGGCCATTAGCTCCTTATCTGCGCCTCGAGGCACGCAGGCCGCAGTCTGCTGGCCCACTGCCGGAGCCTCTTTTTCCCCGCATCGGCTGGCTCTCTCTGGCTGGGAACACCCTCCAATTCACTAACTTGCCTCCTCCTTCCTGGTATAAAACTCTTCATTGCAATTCCTAGAACGCTACACTTTCTTCATACAGGACGATCTTTTTCAACCACACTTCGCGGTTATTTTCAGGGCCAATAACAAATAATCCAAAAATTAAAAAATTTTATGTATGGGACATCCTCAACTGTTATGCAAAATGTTCATGGCAAAAAATTCCACCACAGTCATAAAATACTTCATTCATCAAAATCTAGCACGACAAAAGCTGAATGTACGTCATAAATTAGACAAATGTTGTGCTACTGCTGTTTTACTTCAGATTTAAGATATATCTGATGATGGGGCTAAGACCCAGGAACCGTGGTAGTGGATAGGGATTTCCGTCGTGGAAGACTTGGCTCAGTAAAGAATTTTATGATTTTGGATGATTTGTTTACCATGTACAATATCGTGAAAGTTTGGTAGGTTAATATACTGCTTTGAAATATACTATACCTAATTTGTATTCGTTATCGCAGTGAGTCTTCAATTCACTAAATCGCAACTTGTCAAACTAAATACTGCACAAAACCGGAATATTTGTACAAGATCACATTTCCACTTAGTGGTAAGTACATTTGATCAGATTATAACGGCAACTACGTATCCATCCGATAAATTCCAAGTGATAGAAGTAGGAACAAATGTTACATTACAAGTTCGATCAATTAATATAGGAAGATTCGTTAAACTGAATGGTAAAAATATGTAAATAACATATTGAAATCAGCAGCAAGAAAGTGAGGCTGTAAAAGTCCTTGAGGAGTGGGAGGGGTTATCTCATATGTTATTCAGTTTGCACATTGAGCAGGAAGTACAGGGAGCCAAAGGAAAACGTGAAGAAGGAGCTGCTGTTCAGAGAAAAGAAATAACAATTTTGAGGCTTGCCGATGACATTTGAGTGAGAGACTACAAATGACTAGGAAGAGCAATCGAACGGAATGGCTGGTGTCTTGGAACGAGAAGATGTAATGAATAGCACATGTTAAAAAAAGGGTATTGAAATGTAGTCGAACTCAGTCAAACGATGCAGTGGAAATTATATTAGCAAATGAGAATATAAAGTAGTTGGTGATTTTTGCTATTTTGGCAACAAATAAGTAATTGTAAGCAAATCTGGTAGGATATAAAATGTAGAGTGGCTGTAGTAGCGAAAATATTTCAGAAAAAGAAGAAATCCGTTACATCGAATATAAGTTAGTGCTAAGAAGTCTTTTCCGAAGAATTCTGTCTAGAGTGCAGAGTTGTGTGGAAGTGAAACGTCGACGATAAACATTTCAGATAAGGAGAGAACAGAAATTTCTGAAAAGAGGTGCTACAGAATATCGCTGAAGATTAGCTGTGTAGATCGCGTAATTAATGAGGAGGTACAATGTCGAATTAGAGAGAAAAGTCGTCGGTTGATAAGACACATTCTGAGGCCTCAAGTAATTGTCAATTTTGTATTGAAAGGAAGTGCGGAAAGTAAAAGTTGTAGAGGGAGACGCAGGCGTCAGTACAGTAGGCAGTATCAAATAGATGTAAGTTGCAGTACTTATTTGGAGATGAAGAGGCTTGCACAAAACAGGTTAGTGTGGAAGGCTGTATCAAATCAGTCTTCGAACTGAAGACTACAACTACTACAACAAAACTTTTCAAGTTCTTCCTCGTAACCTCATTCTGTATATTAGATATGTAGAACGGTGCTAAGGCGAAATCAGGAAGGAAATGACCAGGTTCCCACTACTGGTATGTAATTTGTTCATTAATGGGGCAATGAGGAAGACAAAGAACTGACTATCCACGAGCGCTATTTCTCATGGACAGAAAATCAGAATGATGGGGTGTAAGAAGCTGCCGCGAGTGTTATATCTGAGAGCTACAATATTTATGCAGTTTGTAATGTAATTAACAGAGAAACGTGAGTCAGGTGAAGGTGTAAGATTGGAACCAAAATATTCCGGTAAACATGTGTCCGCAAACGAGCTATTTACAAAGTAATTGTGACTGTGTTGTTAGGAACAATCAGGACCTGCACCCCGGCCTCCACAACAAATAGCACTTGGATTTTTCTGTCTGGGGTCACCTCGAAATTCAAGTGTCCAGAAATATCATTGGTATTATTGAAGGGAAAGCGAAGAGAGCTATACAGTCTTGTAAAGATTTGCGAGATGATCCGGGGCGAGGCGAATACGCTATTGTATCCAAATGCGAAAATATCACGTGGATCATCTTCGTTAATGAACAGGAAGTTTCAACATGAACAGAGCTTAAATCGTATTGTACCGGGTGATCCAAAAAGAAAGAACGGATTTCAGTTGTTTATTACAAACTGTAAAAGATAGAACCACATTGGGCATGTCACTAGATAGAGGTACGTTGAAAGTTTTGACACACCTGCACTGTTGTTTGTTTGTAGTAACATGGCTGCAGCTCCACAAGAGAAACCATTTTGTGCACCGTAATTTGCGCAATGTCACTACAGTGTTCAAATGCAAGGTGCATTCCACCGTTGATTCAGCAAGACGGTGCCTCTGCTCAAGTATATTTGAGACTGGCGTACAAAAGTCTTATAAGCTGAATCATATTTAGGGTCAAGAGCACTGGTCGACCACTCCCGTCTGATGAAAATGTCGAGCGTTTCAGAGAGACCTTCACGTGGACCCCTCGTAAGAAGGCAATAGGGGCAGGCCAGGAACTGCAACGTCCTCAAACAACGGTGGGGTGTTATATGAAATGACGCTCGCAGATTGCAGTTACTGCAGCAATTCCATCCTGGCCACCATAACAGAAGGCACGCTTTTTCATTTAGTTTCTGCAGGATGTGGAAGGTATACTGGGAGAGTATACTTTTCCCCAGTTATTCATCTTTCCAGACGAATCGACGTTTCATCTATGGGGTAACCGCCATAAAGGGAGAAAGCTAGTGTTGTCGTCCAATACGAACGAGACCGAAACTGAAAGTGTTTTGTGCCGTCTCTGTTCAAGAAGGTTATAGACCTTTCCTTTCTGAGGAGGAAACTGTGACAGGAAAGTCATACCAGAACAGGCGGCAAGATTGGTTGTTTCCTCACATTTACGAAGATTCCACTGATTAAATTTTTATCCATGACCGCGCCCCGCCTCACTTTCAGCTTGAGATACCACGTTGTCTTAACCGTACCACCATACAAGGAAGGCTTTCACGACCAGATGTTTCAGCTGCCGAGAATTCTTTCGGGTTGTATGGCCGTGGTCCGTGGAACACTTCTATCCCTGACGTTTCGTCCAAAGCTACGTTGCACATCTTCGGAGATGCTCCTGGTTGTGCTGAGTCTTGCAGTCGGCAGTCAGGGATAGAAGAGTTCCATGGACCACAGCCATACAACCCGAAAGTATTCTCGGCAGATTAACAATACCATCCCACAACGTTTGACTGGAAGAGGTGGACAACTAGACCTTACTTAGTGATTGGTCTCCCATGTCACCTGACCTCACACGTTTCGATTTTTTTTCTGTGGGGGTACATTAAAGGCTGAGGAATCGAATTGTTGAAGCTGTTGATTCGATAAATAGTGACCTGTTTATTCGTGTATGGAATGAAATGGACTACAATTTTGATGTTTCTCGAGCAACGCATGGTGCTCATCTTGAATATATGGTGTAGTGTCTGTGCCAACATCTAACTTTGAACCTCCTCTATCCAGTGACATGCGCAGTATGGCCGGCCGAAGTGGCCGTGCGGTTAAAGGCGCTGCAGTCTGGAACCGCAAGACCGCTACGGTCGCAGGTTCGAATCCTGCCTCGGGCATGGATGTTTGTGATGTCCTTAGGTTAGTTAGGTTTAACTAGTTCTAAGTTCTAGGGGACTAATGACCTCAGCAGTTGAGTCCCATAGTGCTCAGAGCCATTTGCGCAGTATGTTTCTGTCTTTCATAGTTTGTAATTAATTATAGAAATATATTCTCTCTCTTTATATTACACTACACTTCTTCCTAAGGTACGCCATGAGCCAAATTGACCCTAATTTGATGGCACTTACGCGAAAAGAATACACTTGCAAGACGTTTGAACTAAAGCAATTATTCTTACTGAAGAGAGTGTCAGATCGCAAACACCCATGCCCAGTTACCCCCCAAAGCGCTACTTTTGAGACCCATTCTCTTTGAAATGTTTTTCCTTGTATTATCGTGTACTTTCACATGTAACCGCGTTCGCTAATAATTATGGTACGCCCTGTTTAACGAAAACTGAACCGTTTACGGTATCAATAAATGGACATGCTGAGTGATCAAAAGTTGAACGTGCACAGGAGGCTCTTGTGGAGACCTGAAGATGACACCAGAATCTGTCGAAAGATGAATTAACTTAGGAAATAGAATAGATGAATAAAGTAGATGCAACAAAGATACAGTAGTAGCCTTTAGCCAAAGCAAAAGAGCTTTCTTCAAAAGGAAACAGCTACTGACATCCAAAGAATATTGTTGAGTTATGTATGTATTCTGCTGTAGTAGAAAATAAGTCACTTTAAAATATCTATTGTATTTCGTACTGCTTTATACTTTACACACAGGTTGTCCGCTAATAGCTTTGTATCTTCCATCTCTTCCATTGTTTCTATAAAAGATTACTTGGGTATTTTGGGAACTCAGTCTCCCAAGCCTTCGCCTGCTGTCTCTTCTCAAGTGTTCATATATAGAACGAATACTAACCTGCCTGATCTTCGTGTGTGACTATTACGGCAACATTACTTCTGCAAATCATCAACAGTACATTCAGCAGATGGTAGTTGTCGAAGGTAATACTATTGCACCAGCGAGTGAGGGCAGTTTGGTCGGCTTACGATAGTTTTTGCCGTGATATGTTACTAGAACACGCTGAACAACTTGATAGAACACACATCAAAAAAAATTTTTGCATCGCCTCGGTTCGGAAAGTTCTGGAACCTGTACAGAAAATTTGAATAGAGATCAACATAAACATCATTTTCGCCCTTTCTATTGCTCATGAAAACCAAACATTGCATGTTGTACCACCATACAGCGAGACCTTCAGAGGTGGTGGTCCAGACTACTGTGCACACCGGTACCTCTAGTACCAAGTAGAATGCGCTCTTGCATTGATGCATGCCTGTATTCGTCGTGGCATGCTATCCACAAATTCATCAAGGCACTGTTAATCGAGACTGTCTGACACCTCAACGGCGATTCGGAGTAGATCCCTCAGATTGGTTGGTGGGTCACGTCGTCCACAAACAGCCCTTTTCAATCTATCCCAGGCATGTTACATAGAGTTCATGTGTGGAGAACATGTTGGCCACTCTAAACGAGCGATGTCGTTATCCTGAAGGAAGTAATTCACAAGATGTGCACGATGATGGCGCAAATTGATGTCCATGAAAACGAATGCCTCACCAATATGCTGCCGATATGGTTGCTCTATGGTCGGAGGATGGCATTCATGTATCGTACAGCCATCACGGCGCCTTCCATGACCACCAGCGGCTTACGTCGGCCCCACACAATGCCACCCAAAAACAGCAGGTAACCTCCAACTTGCTGCACTCGCTGGACAGTGGGTCTAAGACGTTCAGCCTGACCGGGTTGCTTCCAAACAATTCCCCGACAATTGTCTGGTTGAAGCCACATGCGACACTCATCGGTGAAGAGATCCTGAACGGTCGATTCGGCGTGTTGTTGAGCCCACCTGCACCGCGCTGCATCGTATCGTGGTTTCTAAGATGGACCTCGCCATGGACGTTGGGAGTGTAGTTGCCCATCATGCAGCCTATTGCACACAGTTTGAGTCGTAACACAACGTCCTGTGGCAGCACTAAAAGCATTATTCAACTTGGTGGCGTTGCTGTCAGGGTTCCTCCGAGCCATAATCCGTAGATAGTGGTCATCCACTGCAGTAGTAGGACTTGGGCGGGTTAAGCGATGCATGTCATCATCCCGTCTCTCTGTATCTCCTCCATGACCGAACAACATCGCTTTGGTTGACCCCAAGACGCCTGGAGACTTCCCTTGTTGGGAGCCCTTCCTGGCACAAAGTGACAATGCGGACGCTATTGAACGGCGGTATTGACCGTCTAGGTTGAAGTACAGACAACACGAGCCGTGTACCTCCTTCCTGGTGGAATGACTGGAACTGATCGGCTCTCGGACACCCTTCGTCTAATAGGCGCTGCTCATGCATGGTTTTTTACATCTATGGGCGGGTTTAGCGACATCTCTGAACAGTGAAAGGGACTATGTCTGTGATACAGTATCCACAGTCAGCGTCTATCTTCAGGAGTTCTGTGACCCGGAGTGGTGCAAAACTTTTTTTGATGCCTATATGCACAACTGTCTTCAAATGATTCACATTGTGATCCACTTTCCTCAGTCACTGCTGTACTTACTTACCGTAGCGTCACGAGACGCCAAGTTCAGTAATATTGTGGTTGTAAAAGAGCTGTTTCTGGATGCTATGTAACGCCTTCTGGATACTATGCAACCCTTCTTGTCGAGGAGCATGGTGGGTTACTGTGTAGCGTAGTTGCTTTCGCGACTTTGTTCTTACGTGCAACATTGTAGAACAGCGTCAACTGACATAGATAATTTGTTGGCGTCAGCAAAATTACGTTCTGCTGGAACAAAAATCAAATACTTTAGCAAAGAAGTTCCTCATCTGAAACTGCTTTTGACTCGTACGAAAGGTTTTGGCTTTCGGCAAGTGGACGTTAATAACTATGCAATTCCATTTGCACCACATGGACGCACTGCATCTGCTCAGTAAGAAAGTGGATTCATCACTGGAAAGAACGTCGTACCTCGTGGGCCGTAAAAATTTTTGATGCCCACTTTTTGAATCCGTCACGCTGTGTACAGTATCGATAGGATTTCTTTCGGATGAATATTGTTAACGAGGACGGCGCTGATACAATATCACGAAGCACGCTGCTCTTGCTGGAATTTGTATTTATCTAACTTGTTCTGCAGGCTACAGAACGTCCACTTCGAGCAACCTGTTTGCGAAGATGACCAGTGTATGGTCATAACAGATCGGGGTTAAAAGCCCGTTGTATGAATCTATATATTACGAACTGTTATCCTCTTTATCCTCTTTATCCTCTTTTCATAACACGGGAAATGCCACTATAAGAAACGCAGAAATCCGACATTTCTGTATGGTCCCAGTGCTTAAAGCCGGAGCAAGGGTACTCTACATATATACGAGGGTTGCCCAGAAAGTAATGCACTGCATGTTTTTCTTCAACAATTCTTTATCGAACATTATAAAATTACACACGCGAAAGAATGATGTTTTATCCACGCACTACTTTTCCACGTAATTTCCATCCCGTTCTATGGCCTTCCTGCAGCGCGAAACAAGGACGTGTGTGTCCTGTCCGGTACCAATAATTGTCCTGATGGCGGAGCCAATGCTTGACTGTGTGAATCACCTCATCGTCCTCAGAATGCCTTCCTAGAATGGCATCCTTTCATGGCCCACAAATCAAGACAAATGTTGTTTGTGTGCGATTTGTGATCCTCCGTCAGACACCGCGGGACCCATCTTGCACACACTTTTGAATATCCAAGAGTGCGGATAATTTCACCAACACTTCGTTTGCTGATTGACACATCCAGCGCCAACTGCCGAGTCATAATGCGTCTGTCCTAACGAATAACCACATCATCTCGCTGAATCATGTGAGGTGTGACAGCCGTGGATGGACTCCCCAACCACTGCAAATCGTGGAGCTCCACCGAACCGCCTTCTGATGACCTCACCCTCCGTTCCCAGCGACTAACTGTACGTCTGTCGACAGCAGATGCTCCATAGACTTCGCACAAGTGTTTGTGAATATTCCTCACAGTTTCTTTCTCTGCAGTGAGAAATTCAATGACGGCACGTTTCTTGTAACGTACATCACCTACAGACGCCATTTTGAAACTGTTCTCCAGCTACGCTATCTGTCGGAAGCGGCAGAAACTTGGCGCGCTCACTAAGGAGACTTCACATAATACATACGTAACGTTTCGCATTCGTAGCATTGTTTTCGGGTGAGAACAAAATGCGGCGTATTACTTTCTTGGCAACCCCCGTAAAAAATCCATTTCCTTCATACCTGATGCTATGATACTCTGATCAGCAAAACATTACGGCAGTCAGTTTAACTGCGTGATGGTGCATCTTCGGAACGTCACAAGCAGCCATTCCACTCGGCATGGATAGGAACTCTCTCTCTGAGTAGGTCTCCGAAACCATGCGGCACTACATCTCTTCGTACAGGTCCCAGAATTCCGAAAAACTACGGGCCGGTGGTTTGTGGAGCGTCCGTGAGCGTCCCCAGATGCAATATATGACGTTCATAGCAGGCGAATTTCGTGACCACAAATTCAACACGAGTTCACAATCTGGCTCCGCAAGCCACTATACACGTTTCTTAGTGACACTTATTTTTGTTGCTAGATATTGCCATGTCTATCTGAGAACATGTGCAGCAGGAAAGGATGCAGGTGACCCACAATAGCTTTCTCGTAGTCCACGGTTCTCATTTTTCCTTCGATTATTAAACATCACATAAAATATATTTCCTGGGTTTGCTTTTAGAATACTCCATGTCAACTAAGTACAAGAATTCTCACCCCCACCTCCACCGCTAGAGGTACCAGGATTATCTTACTACCAATCATTCACACACACGTAATGTATATCAGTTATATATCAGATTTGGTAGCATTAAATCCCGTATCTGTCACACACGCAGCTTAATAATCCGTTTCAAAAGACAATGCTGTCGTCAACATATTGCTAAAATTTAACTTATTTTTGAAACTCATGAGCTAAGATTTTAAAACGGTATAACTAGAGCATTGTCTCATTGATGACGAACGAAACAACCCTTTTCTCCCGTCCATAGTACAAGGTACTACATACCAGATTCGGTTGAAAATGCCTCAGGAGATACTGAGTTACGCTTGTATGTCAAAAAAATGGTTCAAATGGCTCTGAGCACTATGGGACTTAACAACTGAGGTCATCAGTCCCCTAGAAATTAGAACTACTCAAACCTAACCAAAGCGCCTAGAACCGCTCGGCCACCGCGGCCGGCACTTGTATGTCAATCCTTTCCACCTCCACTTTGACGAGGAACGCCCTGACTGCGAGATCGTAGGTTCAATCTATAGTAAGGCTCATTTGAATGTGTTGTCTTAACAATGATGACAGGAAAAATATTAGCTGCTAATAACTCACCACGCGCATCAGGTGGGCGACTGAAAATGAGTGTCCAGTAGATGCAGATATAGCCTTTTGTGGAACATGTGTACTACATTACACGTCGTCGACATTCAAGAACTGTTCAAACAAACCGTTAACATGCACCATGAATACCGAATGAAAAATCACGCGTCACAGTGATCACAAAGGTTCGCGCAATAAAGATCGAAGGCAAACTCCCTGGGACTTAAAAACGTGTAGGACGTTGAACTAGGTATCCACTCTTAAAGAATACATCATTGTTAAGACAACACATTCAAATGAGCCTTACTATGGATTGAACCTACGATCTCGCAGTCAGGGCGTTCCTCGTCAAAGTGGAGGTGGAAAGGATTGGTGTAACGGGGTGATGAGAAGTGATGCAATGTGATGGCATGCAATCGAATGAAAATATTCTGTCGTGGAGCTTATCGTGAAAATATGCGTTTCTTAAAAGCATAGCTGGAGAAAGTGCGATAATATGTATATAGCCATGGAAGAAAAACAAACATGCAGTGGCTAAATTTGTCCACTGGTTCCAGGTGGTATAAATTTCATGAACACACACTTTTCAGGAGGAATAGCTTTAAAGCAGTATGATTTTTATATGTAGACCACGAATCGAGCAAAAGCAAGTTATTTTGTCCAAAAAATGACCAAACGTAATGCTCACACCATAGTTGTACACTACTGGCTATTAAAATTTCTACACCACGAAGATGACGTGCTACAGACGCGAAATTTAACCGACAGGAAGAAGATGCTGTGATATACAAATTATTAGATTTTCAGAGCATTCACACAAGGTTGGCGCTCGTGGTGACACCTACAACGTGCTGACATGAGGAAAGCTTCCAACCGATTTCTCATACAAAAACAGCAGTTGACCGGCATTGACTGGTGAAAAGTTGTTGTGATACCTCGTGTAAGAAGGAGAAATGCGTACCGTCATGTTTCCGACTTTGATAAATGTCGGACTGTAGCCTATCGCGATTGCGGTTTATCGTATCACGACATTGCTGCTCGCGTTGGTCTAGATCCAATGACAGTTATCAGAATATGGAATCGGTCGGTTCAGGAGGGTAATACGGAACGCCGTGCTGGGTCCCAACGGCCTCGATCACTATCAGTCGAGATGACAGGCATCTTATCCGCGTGGCTGTAACGGATCGTGCAGCCACGTCTCGATCCCTGAGTCAACAGATGAGGACGTTTGCAAGATAACAACCATCTGCACGAACACGTCGACGACGTTTGCAGCATCATGGACTATCAGCTCGGAGACCACGGCTGCGGTTACCCTTCACACTGCATCACAGACAGGAGTGCCTGCGATGGTGAACTCAACGACGTAGCTGGGTGCACGAATGGCAAAACGTCATTTTTTTCGGATGAATCCAGGTTCTGTTTACAGCATCATGATGGTCGCATCCGTGTTTGGCGACATCGCGGTAAACGCACATTGGAAGCGTGTATTCGTCATCGCCATACTGGCGTATTACCCGGCGTGATGGTATGGGGTGCCATTGGTTACATGTCTCTGGCACCTCTTGTTCGCATTGACGGCAGTCGGCAGTTTGAACAGTGGACGTTACATTTCAGATGTGTTGCGACCCGTGGCTCTACCCTTCATTCGATCCCTGCGAAACCCTACATTTCAGCAGGATAATGCACGACCGCATGTTGCAGGTCCTGTACCGGTCTTTCTGGATACAGAAAACGTTCGACTGCTGCCATGGCCAGACACATTCTCCAGATCTCTCACCAATTTAAAACTTCTGATCAGTGGTGGCCGAGAAACTGGCTCGTCACAATACGCCAATCACTACTCTTGACGAACTGTGGTATCGTGTTGAAGCTGCATGGGCAGCTGTACCTGTACACGCCATCCAGGCTCTGTTCGACTCAACGCCCAGGCGTATCAAGGCCGTTATTACGGCCAGAGGTGGTTGTTCTGGGTAGTGATTTCTCAGGATCTATTCACCCAAATTGCGTGAAAATCTAATCACATGTCAGTTCTAGTGTAATATAATTGTCCAATGAATACCCGTTTATCATCTGTATTTCTTCTTGGTGTAGTTCTTTGACGTCCATTTTCCCTCTTGCTTGCTGTCACGTAAATATTCTGCACTGCCCTTGCGACATCAAGCACCCGAGAAAGACTCCCACTGGGCAGAGCACTTCCAACTTCTTGCAGCACAATAAATAACGTCCCATCCAATTTATCATCCAAATTAACTGCCGGTATACAGGTAAACGAAAGGGTTATGACACTAATATTAGCTGATCCTCATACAATCGTCTCGGTACCTCTAATTTCGGGGTTCCTCTCATATGCATTTCCTCAAATCCCCATTGGTCAAGTTGAAAAGAAATTTCTTACTAGAAACTGAGATCAGTTTTTTTTTCATCCACAAATTTTCTAGCCGATTCTGCAATTTGCTTTGTTTGAAATTTCGTTACTTTACGTCTTCCAATTCTGTAGCACTGCTTGAAGTCATACAACGATCCACCGCCTCCCTTGAAATCGCTATAATCTATACTGGGAGCAAACTGTCGTACATGACGAAGGAACTCAGTATCATGCACGTCCTGTATACTTTATTGAGCATCCTTGAAACGCGTAAACACCAGTTTTCGTAACAAGTGCGCTTTGTCCTCCCTTGGATATCCGTAGTTCTTCTTAAGCACTACACGGTCATATTGCTGCGGACTAATTCGAAATCTGTTCATAATTGTTTTTTTACTGCCTGCGGATGATCTTCAATGTACATTATTATGTTTAGTACGCAAACGCACTCCTCGGACGGTGATTGTCCTATGCTACGTTTCACTGGAGACGGGATTTGTGACTCCCTGCCCGACAAGGATGGTGAACTACATGGCTCAGCACCTGTTTCACGTGTTAAACACGAGTCGTCGTCATTGTTGTAAGTATCATGTAAGTTGCCCGCTCAGTCGAGCGCATACGACACGACTCTTTCCACTGGCTCGTCCTGCAGAAACGCTAAGGTTTCGTCTGCCATTTCTTTCTCATTCTGCGAAATTCCTTGGGTTCCTCTCTGAAAAAACGTTAACTTTGGCAACTGCTGTTGTAGATATAACGCAGTGTCTGCTTTGTTCATCGTTGGCACTGCTCTGCTTTGTATCATC
The DNA here is from genome assembly GCF_021461395.2 of Schistocerca americana. Taxonomy (NCBI): domain Eukaryota; kingdom Metazoa; phylum Arthropoda; class Insecta; order Orthoptera; family Acrididae; genus Schistocerca; species Schistocerca americana. The sequence continues at coordinate 771,313,437 of NC_060122.1, read as the reverse complement.
ACCACTAACACAGTAGCAGTGATGTGAGTTACTCGTCGACTAAGCAGTTCATCTACGGTCCGTAGCCCCCTGTTGTGCTTGCCATTGGATACCTGTAGTCGCGCGCCCTGTGCCCATTAGGAGCCAATATTGTGGTTGCATGGCCTTTTGCGACGTCCGTGTCAGTCATAGGGGTGCTACTGATTTCTTATTGCCAAAGTAATCTTTTTTTTCTTGATACCATGCGACAAGTTGGTTGAAATTGATCTAATGATTTGAAAGATATAATATGAACATACACATATAAAATGATATTCACGACTATATACACTCCTGGAAATTGAAATAAGAACACCGTGAATTCATTGTCCCAGGAAGGGGAAACTTTATTGACACATTCCTGGGGTCAGATACATCACATGATCACACTGACAGAACCACAGGCACATAGACACAGGCAACAGAGCATGCACAATGTCGGCACTAGTACAGTGTATATCCACCTTTCGCAGCAATGCAGGCTGCTATTCTCCCATGGAGACGATCGTAGAGATGCTGGATGTAGTCCTGTGGAACGGCTTGCCATGCCATTTCCACCTGGCGCCTCAGTTGGACCAGCGTTCGTGCTGGACGTGCAGGCCGCGTGAGACGACGCTTCATCCAGGCCCAAACATGCTCAATGGGGGACAGATCCGGAGATCTTGCTGGCCAGGGTAGTTGACTTACACCTTCTAGAGCACGTTGGGTGGCACGGGATACATGCGGACGTGCATTGTCCTGTTGGAACAGCAAGTTCCCTTGCCGGTCTAGGAATGGTAGAACGATGGGTTCGATGACGGTTTGGATGTACCGTGCACTATTCAGTGTCCCCTCGACGATCACCAGTGGTGTACGGCCAGTGTAGGAGATCGCTCCCCACACCATGATGCCGGGTGTTGGCCCTGTGTGCCTCTGTCGTATGCAGTCCTGATTGTGGCGCTCACCTGCACGGCGCCAAACACGCATACGACCATCATTGGCACCAAGGCAGAAGCGACTCTCATCGCTGAAGACGACACGTCTCCATTCGTCCCTCCATTCACGCCTGTCGCGACACCACTGGAGGCGGGCTGCACGATGTTGGGGCGTGAGCGGAAGACGGCCTAACGGTGTGCGGGACCGTAGCCCAGCTTCATGGAGACGGTTGCGAATGGTCCTCGCCGATACCCCAGGAGCAACAGTGTCCCTAATTTGCTGGGAAGTGGCGGTGCGGTCCCCTACGGCACTGCGTAGGATCCTACGGTCTTGGCGTGCATCCGTGCGTCGCTGCGGTCCGGTCCCAGGTCGATGGGCACGTGCACCTTCCGCCGACCACTGGCGACAACATCGATGTACTGTGGAGACCTCACGCCCCTCGTGTTGAGCAATTCGGCGGTACGTCCACCCGGCCTCCCGCATGCCCACTATACGCCCTCGCTCAAAGTCCGTCAACTGCACATACGGTTCACGTCCACGCTGTCGCGGCATGCTACCAGTGTTAAAGACTGCGATGGAGCTCCGTATGCCACGGCAAACTGGCTGACACTGACGGCGGCGGTGCACAAATGCTGCGCAGCTAGCGCCATTCGACGGCCAACACCGCGGTTCCTGGTGTGTCCGCTGTGCCGTGCGTGTGATCATTGCTTGTACAGCCCTCTCGCAGTGTCCGGAGCAAGTATGGTGGGTCTGACACACCGGTGTCAATGTGTTCTTTTTTCCATTTCCAGGAGTGTAGATCGTATGGTATTATAGAACAGAAGAGCTAGGCCCATAAAAAGTAAAATTACCAAAACATCACGATATTAGATAATCAGTGGAATATTAGATGCATCAAATGAACAGACTTAATCTCCTAATTATGTCCTGGTATCAGGTTTAGGCAATATACAAGGAAAATATCCAGTTTGTTATATTAACACAGTAATTTATTTGTATCTGTTGTGGAAACTAGAGCCATGTGTGTAGATATTCTGGAATTCGATTGAAATAACTCAGTTGTTTCTAAAGACTGTTTCGAAACATTTAGTTAAGACAAATGGCGCAATTCTCTCTCTCTCTCTCTCTCTCTCTCTCTCTCTCTCTCTCTCTCTCTCTCTCTCTCTCTCTGTCTCTCTCCCCCCCCCCCCTCTCGAACCCCCCCCCCCCCCCCCCACACACACACACACACACACACGCAACCCATTGGCTCAGTGCGAATGAAAGTCGGTTATGACTGTCAGCTGTGGCCAATGTCATGAGGTGCAATTTCTAAAGAGGTGATCATAAGCGAAATCTACATATAGCAATTCACTGATTCATAATGTGTAAAATGATTGGTATGGGAAAAAAATCCAAGAAATCTTATTTTACCAGCTTTTAGTGCGTGACAGCTCAGAATAGAGAATCAAAGCACATTTTTTTCCGATATGATCTTACTGATATCTTGTGACAGCATGTTGAGAGCGAGAGGTTTCTCGTAATTAAAATGGGGCTACTGAAATACGTTCTTGTAAAGGAGTATCCAGTGAGCTGTTACTTACAAAACAAATCCACAGATATCAGTGGTCTGGAGAAATAGAGATCCTAATTATTTTCAACAACTCCAGTTATACGTACGGAACGTTACTTGCGGCGGGAGACATGCCAACCATCCCATGTGCTCGATTCACGTGTGATTAAATTTTATTGGAGTTCAGATGAACCAGGTTTTACGTGAGTGAAATTTATCGTTTGTCGATAGAAATAGGGCGTCTACCAGCCAGAGGCGGAAGCCTGCAAGAATTTCAATTAAAACTCATTCCTCGCTGCGCAACAACCAAATTACTTGGATACGCTTTTGTATACAGCGCTGGACATTCTGGAGAGAGTATGTGAAGAGAAATTAAAATCTCGTTTCTCGAAATCTAAGTTCAGATCACTAGAGGGACGGGATAATATACACGTTTACCCCAGTTACATTTATTTTTATGTCAGTGTTTTTCAATTTGGGACCCGTCATCTTTTTTAAAGGAACGTGTACTACGCTTTGCATTATACGGAATTCCGAAGGAATTTAGGCTCGAAGCTACGTTTTAACATTCGTGAACCCGAGGTAACATATCAAACGTTCCCAGATATTAAGAGAACGATGGACGCTTTGTATAATCGATGGACCACGTTTCTCACAAAAAATTTCGCTGTGCTTCTGTCCGTAACCGGCTCGTCGTTCGCAATGAGTAAATTCTGAGAACAGCGTTGCTTTTGTTATTGGATCAGGACGATGAAACATTTCAACCACGTCTCTCAACTGCAGAGAAGATGTCCGCCCATGTATCGATTACAGTGTTTCATTTCGCATCGCCAGGAAGGCGATTGACAGGAAATTGTAACCGGTTTTTGAATATAAATTTAACGATGGCAATCTGAGGAGTTAGCTAACTCGCAGGTCTTTGATTAAAGAGAAAAACTTAACACGAAGACAGCTTGGTCCAGCATTCACCAGATAACATTAACTTACGGTCCAATTTTCTTCAGCAAGGTAAGTTACACTATTTCTAATTTTATCTCTTATGACGACCCGCCAGTATGATATAAAACTGTCCTCATTAAATTTGTCATTTCTGACAGTGAAATGTCTGCAGTGAACCAACCTGGTAATTCTGTAAAATTGTGATGCAGTAAATTCCTTCAGCAAAATAAGTCACACAGTCCCCATTGTAATCTCTTTACATTCGCTACAAGGCCCTTGAATAGGATATCAAACTATCATCGTTAAATTTGCCATCGCTAACGGTGAAAAGTTTGTAGTGAACGAACTTGGTGATGCCGTGAAATAGTCGTGATACATCAGTGAACATCATCTATGTTGTTCGAAATCGTTGCTGGAGCCTTTCGCCTTGCTGATCCGATATACAACCAGTGTGGAACTCAAAATTCATTCGTAATGAATGGCGAACCGATTGTGATAGCAGACGCACGTAACAACCAGAACGTAACCAAATTTTTGTAGCAAAAGAACCGGCCCAATTTGGTGACAGTGTCTTCACTAAAGTTCTTCCGAAAGTCAGGACCGCTAACTAACGCAAAATAGTAAAGTTATCCACGACAAATATCGTATAAAATTTCGCAAAAACTTGTTTCTTCTAAGCCCAAACAAGTAGTTTCAAGTCAATAGTAATGAACACAATTACTCGTTCTGCAGCATATCATGATAAACTCATGTCATGTGTGACTCTTCAAGCTTTCCCAGCGGATGTGTTGTAAATAGTCTTCACGGGTTTCCGCCGGATCACGTTGTGTATATTCCACAATATTTCCTCGGAGCATTTGTCCGACATCTTCACGTGGTTCAATCTTGCTCGTGGCTAGGTACGACTGACGGTATCCGCACACCGACGCCCGTTTTTAGAACACGCGTGCGAAGAATGCGCAGCCGCGGAAATCGCGCATGCGCAGTGATTTGCCATATTCAAACTCCCTCTGGCGAAAATCGGAGAGCGGCTCTTCCGTGTGCATGTGCTGTACGCTGCGTTTGTCAAGTAAGGCCAGACCTTACTCACCAACGGTCATACTGGGCCACTGTTATGACGGGCCTGTTACCGAAGAATCTTGATCTTCGCGCCGTGATTTAATAGCAGCCAATGCAGGGTTCCAGGCTGTGCTCAGTTGAAATCCCGCATCCCTGTTGTTGAGATTATCGGCCGTACGGATATGTATTGGTTCCTTGATGACTCAATCCCAGGAAGATGATGCCGGGGATAAAACTTCCGTCTTTTCATAAATCATCTGATGTCCTGTATTCAGTCAGTATTCCGCAAATGCTGACTTTTCTGGTTGACGAAGGCACGTATGACGCTGATTTCAACGCAGCATTCTTGTGCTATGCGGCATGTCTGGCCTATATACGCTGCCCCACACTGACAAGGAATCTCGTACACACCGCATTTCCTCACTCCAACGTCATCCTTAAACGAACCCAACAGGTTTCTTAGTTTTGCAGATGGTTGAAAAACACACTTAATTCCGTATCTCCCGAGGACTCTTCTGATTCTTGAGGACATGGCACCAAAATACGGGATAAAGGCCAAAGTGGTGGGTGTCTTCGTATCTTCATTCTGCTCAATTAAAAGTTAACTTCAAACAGCATCAAAACCAAATACTTTATAACACCACTTGTGAAGCAAGTGATTTTCTCTGCCAAATTTTATACTACTGAACATTAAAACACTGACATTTGTAAATTAGAAGCAAACCAAACCCCATTGGAGATTTTTATAAATTCATCAATAAGTATGTCCCTTGATTTCAATGAAACCATTAATCTGACTATCCAAATTTATATATTTTTGCCTTCAGAAATTAGGCACAATCAAATAACACACATTATAATCAGTATTCACACACAGGATACTCGGTCTTTAGTAATTTTGAGGAGAGAACGCTGTTAGGTACCATGAAAGGAGTAAATTTATGGTTCGAACAAAAAGTGCAGCAATATTTGAATTATAATTGCAAATTAATTCACACAAACACTCTGGTTCATACTGTTATAAAGTTCTAACCTCTAGGATCTGGTGAAGTAGTTGCGCAATAGTGGTAGCGAGCACATGGCGATTACCTGGTCTCTCCTTTGGCAGTAATATGCACTATTTAGTTCTTGGCGACGTGAGTATCATTTTTAGAGCCATTTCCATTTCACAGCCGCAATTACACCGTAGGCCATCCCATTTCAAATTTGGTACTGGATGCCTCGCTTGGCTCCTGCGCTGTTGGCTGGTCGGCTGCTGGCTACTGACTGCCCAGTGTACTCTCTCGCTTCCCGCTCAGATTGAGCCCCAATTCCACCTTTTAGCTCGCGCCACACCATTTGCGTAGCGGAGGGGAATCACTATGTCTTTTGTATTGTACAACACAAAGTTCCTAAGTATGAACCAGTTAAAAGTTTCATTATTTAAACACACTGTTAAAATTCTACAAAACATATTTCGCAAAACTCCACCTCCTTACAGTAATTCAAAGTCATTAAGCAGTAAAGAGTGAACACTTTATACTTCACATATTTAATTACACTGTGTAAACTACTCACTATCGATTGTGGTGTTACAATCTATATAAATCTTAAATCTAAAAACATTAGAAAATCACCTCAGAGCATTAGCGCATAAAGAAAAATTTTCCTTTCTCCAGAAACAAAAAATTAGATCTGAAAGAGGTAAATATGCGTTTTCTTAGTTACTAGTCATACAGAAACATCTTTACCAGACGGCCGCGGTGGCCGAGCGGTTCTAGGCGCTTCAGTCTGGAACCGCTATGCTGCTGCGGTCGCAGGTTCGAATCCTGCCTCGGGCATGGATGTGTGTGATGTCCTTGGGTTAGTTAGGTTTACGTAGGTCTAAGTTTAGGGGACTGATGACCTCAGATGTTAAGTCCCATAGTGCTCAGAGCCATTTAAACCATCTTTACCATTTAATTAATTTGTGACTATGTCCGTAGAATATGACTTAAAAAGAACTTTAGCTAATGTGTTAGCCTCGCACCTGGAAAGACGTTACGTGGCCATGAGTCTGGAAGACAGCTGCTGGCGGAAAGCGGGGTGGGTGTTACGTATCTTTTGCTACTGCTACCAGCCTAAACTAAGAACGTTTCGACTTTCCTCGCAGTTGTTTCTGCAGCTACTGCTTATTTCTCCTAATCAAACTAAAGTATTAAGCTCTCTTAAAAATGCATATGGAACCTCTTTAGCATTATTATTTGACAATAAACTGTGAATCTACACGGAATGTAGCTGGGCGCTGTTCGACGCCAGAACCTCGCAATGAGCTATTATCAATAGTGTCTAACAAATCGCTCAAGAATGCTCTCCACACAGCCCTACACATCGCATCGCGTTGTTCATCCGTTACCACGTTCACTGGTGCTGGAGCAGCGCCAAACTGTGGTTACTTTGTGATTTAATACACTTACATTATTTTAAATCCCCGACGCCCTCTAGTTCCAGTGAGCTGAAGAAATATTCCCGATCGAAATTAAGCCCTGCTGCCCCCACTATCGTCGGTGGTTTGACATAGTAAGCCGTAGCCCTCAGACACCGCTGTTCTCTGGAACGTCCGCGCCGTCCGCTGTGGCCGAGCGGTTCTAGGCGCTTCAGTCCGGAACCGTACTGCTGCTACGGTCGCAGTTTCGAATCCTGCCTCGGGCATGGATGTGTGATGTCCTTAGGTTTGTTAAGTTTAAGTACTTCTAAGTCTAGGGGACTGTTGACCTCAGATGTTAAGTCACATAGTGCTTAGAGCCATTTGAACCATTCTGGAATGTCCGGCAGCTAGGTACACACAATTTCCTGCTGGGGCATTGTCTCGCTGTTACGTCGAACAATGCCGAAGTGCCATAGGTCACACACCAGAATGCGTGGTGGATGTTGCCGCACGGCTCTCGTGTGGGGTGGTCGCGTGCCGTTGATTCGCACCAAAATTAGTTGAACAGTTAGCGGATTCGACGTAACATGAGCTTGGAAGTTCTCCGGTGATTGGTAGGGCAAGAGTGCATGATAATTCTGTTTATTCACAGAGGATGCGGGTAATTACCTCTTTCATTAGCCAGTAGCGTCTGTTGGTGTGAAATGTATATTGCTAAACGGCTAACCCGGTATACGCCGCACAGTGGGACGATTACATTGGCAGATTGCCTCTCTAACGGCTTCCAGGGGCAACAGAAATTTGAATTTCAGTATTTCATACAAATATTGAACAAGTTTAAAATGCTGTCATAACTTACACAATAAGAAGTATAACTTTCAATTAAACATATAAAACAGTAATAATAATAATGTAATTACAAGCTATGTACACGTCATGAGGCAGTTTCCTTAACAGGGCGTAAATTACCCATACAATATTCATCCAGTATTTCAGGATGACAGTACTTAGCGACTTCCAACAAATTTTACATGTAATTTCCTCGCTGGCGCCCCCCCAGAAAATTATGAAAGTTAAGAAGTTTATTGCTTAACACTTTCTCCTTTCACACACAATACAAGAGCAACAGATACGACGTCTTAATTTATTACTTCTTTACTACTAGCTCTCTTTGCAGCGTATATGTAGACAGTACCTACATATACCACTGAATCTACCTGCAATATTATATCATTGTATGACACATCGTTGTGGGGATATGAAGTCGTTAACTTTGAGACGAATGAAAAACATTCTTTTGCTTAAAACGGAGCGCAGTTACACAGACTAGCAGGGGCGTTTGAAAAGTACGAGAGATGGCACTACCGGCGCGTATCGACGTCATGTTTAGTTAGAAGCATCTTTGGAAAGAACGCACACCGCGTTTCAGCCATATTGGTCTATTTCTGTGTGTTTGGCATTCGTGTGAATCAAGGAAGTCAAGTGACTGTCAAAAAATGGACGAAAACATTACTTTATGAAAGCCAAAAAGCCTCAGGAGACTAAAGAGAAGGTTGATAAATATTACGGTGACACTGCACCGTCTATTATAACATTTTATAAGTGGTTTCAAAATTTTTGGAGTGGCCATATAGGCACTAGTGATGCTGAACGCTCTGGACGCCCTGTGGAGGTTACGACTCCAGAAATCATTGATAAAATCCAGGATATGGTGATGTATGATAGAAGAGTTAAAGTGCGTGAGATTGCTAGTGCTGTGGGCATCTCGAATGAATGGGCACATAATATTTTGCACAAATATTTGAACATGGGAAAGCTATCCGCAAGATGAGTTCCGCGATTGCTCACACTTGACCAAAAACGGAATCGTGTGAAGTGTTTGCAAGGATGGTTCGCAGCTGTTCAGGAAGAATCCTCAGGACTTCAAGAACCGTTTCGTCAATGTGGATGAAACATGGATACATTACTATACTGCTGAGACCAAACAACAATCGAAACAACGGGTTACCAAGGGAGAATCTGCACCAAAATAGGCGAAGACCATTCCTTCGGCCGGAAAGGTTATGACGACTGTCTTTTGGGATTCGCAATGGATAATCTTCACCGACTATCTGGAAAAGGGTAAAACTGTTACAGGTGTATATTATTCATCGTTATTGGACAGTTTGAAAACAGAGCTGCAAGAAAAACGCTGTCGATTCGACCGCCAAAAGGTCCGTTTCCATCACGGCAATGCACCAGCACACACCTCAGCAGTTGTGGTCGCAAAATTGTTATAAATAGGATTCCAACTCCATTCACATACCCCCTATTCTCCAGACTTGTTCCCCAATTTCAAGAATGGTCTGGCAGGACAAAGATTTTATGCAGACGAGGTGGTGATTGCAGGAACTAATAGCTATTTTGCAGACTTGGACAATTCCTATTATTCGGAAGGGATCAACAATTAGAACACCGTTAGACGAAGCGTATAAGTCTAAAAGGAGACTATGTCGAAAAATAAAAAAAGGTTTACTCCAAACACGTAGGTAGTTCTTATTTCTGGACGTACTTTTCAAACGCCCCTCGTATATTCATGCAGTGGTTGATAATGAGAGAAATTAGCTAGTTACTACAAACTTTAAACATAATTTCAAACCTTCTGTAAACTTTTTCGTTGTTCTTTGGTTGAATAATCCTAAAATTAACGTTTTAGGATTTTGTGCCTTCCTGACCACAAAGATTTTCTTTGTTTAACTTCAAATATTTAACACATTATCTCATACGTAATCATACGTTTGCAGCTCTTTCAAAAATGGGAGCTCAATTCTTTGAAGAATCGGGGAGGGAGGTTACTGGTATTATTACTCACAGTTATAATTGCTAAAGGGACCTGTCATAATGTGCAATATAAATATGAAAAAGAAATAAGTAGTCGCAGACTTAAGAGTAAAAGTTTGACCAAGATTTAACTGTTAATACGAGAACTTTTAGTGTGTGTGTATACTATTTTAGAATTCAGTAAACGGAATATTCTGTTATCGTTTCAAAGCAATATTCTTGTACCTACAATTTGAGAAACTTTCGATTTCGGAAAGTAAGGACGCATGTTTTCGTTATAGGCAACAGTGAGAGAGTTCGCAACGTAGCGCGTCCTCTCTGGTGACTATCCGGTGCCCTCGTCAGATTGGTGGAAACTAAACGGTTACCATCAAGCACGAGCAAAAAATATAAAACTAAGGGGAGATTATAAGTGTCACGCGTCTTGGGATGGCAATCGTAACAGAAAGGTGTTTTTCATTGCAGCCAGAACTTCTCAGGATATTGCAATGACCACCTTTATTCTCTGAATGTGAAAATACTTTGTTGACTCATAAGTACATAGAGAGAAATGACCAGCGTACTAAAATGAGAAAAATCAGTGCTTACATGGGAAGATTTATGGGTCCATTGCTGCAACGTACTGTACCGGAGAGAAACAGTCGGGAAATTGAAAGTGGTTCTATGATTGCTGTGCCAAATACTTGAGCCTTAATTGCAGGCAAGTCATGTTCATGTCGATACAGATATCTGCTAGTTGGTCCTCTTCAGATCTATTGCTATGAGGGCTATTCGGAAAGGAAAGTCATGAAATGGAAACAACAGTAAGAAACCGATGAAGCTTTGCACTGATTTGTTGGGCAGCGTCTCTAGTATGCCTGTCGACCACGTCAGTCACTCTCCCCAGTTCTGAGCGAACAGTGGGCAAGTAAAGACGTCTATAACAACAGTGTCTCCAGCCAAGTACGTGTGCCTGCTGTGAGGTTTTGCCTGATTTCAGGCAACCCCACGTAACTGTTCTGCCACACACTTTCTTCTTCATGACAGTTCTCCGCCGCACACTGCAGGGGCAATGAAACCCTCCTTGCAGTGTTTTCGATAGGGAGTGTTTGATCACCCACCAAACAGCCCGGACTTTGCTCCCTCTCATGTTCACCTGCGGTCACATGAACAGCTGCTTATAAAGGCAACATAGTGGCACAGACAACGAACAGCAGACCAGCATCAGAAATGGCGGAAAGCACAGGCGGCTGCCTTCTATGAGGAGGGTATGGAATAGTTGGTACAACACTGCAATAGACTTCCAAGTCGGAGCGGCGACAATATAAGCAAGCCTCTGGAAGCGTAAGAAAAACTGTTATAAATAAGTTTTTTTTTTTTTTTGTCTTTCACTGTGGTTTCCATATCGACACCGATCGGACCTTACTTTCCGAATAGCCCTAGTGTTCTAGTAACACCTGCAACATGGCAGCCGGTACCTGCTAACTGGCGTCGTGTTACTGCCGTTATGCTCGCTGCTGACGGTGTCCTGGCCACAGTAACGTCGATTTGATTAAACGGAGCCACGACTGCGCACTGCGGTCGCTAATAAGCCTCTTTTGGCGAGGAAGTTGTCCGCCGCCGCCGTGTGTTGGGCAAGTAAACAGCGCGCCTTCCTCAGCCAGCCGCGGGCAAGCGCGCCGCCGATTATCCGCATTAGGCTAATCCCGTCCCACCATCAAACTGCACTTAGCGGAGCGTGTGTGTGAGAGAGAGAGAAAGAGAGAGAGAGAGAGAGAGAGAGAGACAGCTGCTAACGACCGCAACAATTGTAATCCCGCCACGGCCACCGAACCCGGCCACGCGCCGCGGCACAGGATGGAGGCGGCAAACGACTAAGCTGGAAACAGCGTCTGCGTCCATATACACTGAAGGAAAAAAAAAACATAAACACCAGGTAGGCTCACGTGACGCAAACGAAACTTATTAGGCACTTTCTACAAGGTGGTCCATTGATAGTGACCGGGCCAAATATCTCACGAAATAAGCATCAAACGAAAAATTTGCAAAGAACGAAACTCGTCTAGCTTGAAGGGGGAAACCAGATGGCGCTATGGTTTAAGCGATATTGAATGGCATATTTCATGACAGGTGGATTGGTCGTCGAAGCACCATACCAGGGCCTTGCACGTTCACCGGATATGACGTCGCCGGATTTCTTTCTGTGGGGAAAGTTGATGGATATTCGCTATCGTGATCCCCGACAACGCCTGACAAAATGCGTCAGCACATTGTCAATGCATGTGCGAACATTACGGAAGGCGAACTACTCGCTGTTCATAGTAATGTCGTTACACTTATTGCCAAATGCTTTGAGGTTGACGGACATGATTTTGAGCATTAATGCAATAAATGTGGTATTTACAGGTAATCACTCTGTAACTGCATGCGTTTTCAGAAATGATAGGTTCACAAAGATACATGTATCACATTGGAGCTACCGAAATAAAATGTTGAAATGTACCTACGTTCTGTATTTTAATTTAAAAAACCTACCTGTTACCAACTGTTCGTCTAAAATTGTGAGCCTTACATCTGTGATTACTACAGCGTCATCTATCACAAAGCGAAAAAAGTGGTGTAACTAAAACATACATATCTCTTTACGTACCACACGAATATGTAATAAAAAATGGGGGTCATCTGGTTGCCCCCTTCAAGCTAGACAAGTTTCGTTCTCTTTAGTTTTTTCGTTTGACGCTTATTTCGTGAGATATTTGGCTGGTCACGATCAATGGACCACACTGTACATCTGACAGATATCTATTAAAATTTCGCGTCAGTCGCATAGGAGTGGTGCTAGCTGCGCCACTATGAACGTGCAGATCATGTTTGCTCCAAGTACAGGCTGTAACGGTCGTGAGCGTTAGTTACCTTTGAGACTGGACGTGGTGAGCTGATATTAGTCAATAATGTCTTTAAGTCGGGGAAGACACCAGTATCAAGAGGTCATTACTGAATGAGGTCGTGTAATAAGGCTACGAGAAGTTGGATGATTTTTCTGCAATATCGCAGAAAGACTTGGCAGGAATGTAGACACTGTGCATGATTACTGGCAGCGGTGGTCGCGAGAGTCTACAGTCATAAGAAGACCGGACTCTGGACAGCCACGTGTCACTGCCTAGAGGGAAGACTATCGTATTCGATGTGTGGCTGTGGCACATCGTAATGCATCTGCAGCAGCTATTTGAGCAGCAGTTATCACCACAGTAACACAACGAACTGCTAAAAATCGGTTACTTGAAGAATAGCCCCGAGCTAGACGCCCTTAAGTGGGTATTCCACTGACCCCAAGTCACCCCGTCCCGTGCAAGGGTGGCCGTGTGTAACTTTGAAATCTTCAGTGGGAACCCCCGTTTTTATTGCAGAATACTATTCTGTGGCAAAATCGAAATACATTTTGTCTCAGGCATTTTCTTGTTCAAATGTGTGTGTAATCTCTGCCAAGGTCATCAGTCCCTAAGCTTACACACTACTTAACCTAAATTATCCTAAGTACAGACACACACACCCATGCCCGAGGCAGGACTCGAACCTCCGCCGGGACCAGCCGCACAGTCCATGACTGCAGCGCCCCTAGACCGCTCGGCTAATCCCGCGCGGAAAGCATTTTCTTCATTTCGCCACAGATGGCGCTGTAATCGGAGGAATAGAGGTAGGTACACAATCGTATTTTGCGACATGCCATGACCAATGGCACATGGGAAATAACCTCCATGCTGTGAGGGTAGCACAAGCCAGTACTTCACACCTTCTAATTGGAAACCCCATTCGCAACGCTGTATTGCTCCTTCATATCAAAAAGGTCACTACTAGACGCAACACTGTGGCTGTGGCTCGAGGCGAACGCTGCTATATTTTTCCAATTACAGTAAGTTCTTATACGTAGTACCGCCAACTTCAATACATTAAGTGTTCTGCTTTTCAAATGACCATTTATAGGACAAAAGCATATCTGTCGGAACGAAGAAACAGGCGTTGCTGATGCGACCGACCATGTCTTAACGGCCTCTTGACACTTGCTGGTACACGTTATCTTCTAAATATCCCCCCAGAAAAAAATCTGGCTCTCTAAGGAGCCAATTGACAGGGCCACCCCTGCCGATCCACCGACCACTGTAAATGCGTCTAATACATCGCTGCTTCAATTTCGTAAACCGCTTGGCAGCCGTGATGCTGAAGCCACAATCACTGTCGAACGTCTAGGGCAACATCCTGCAGTAGTATCGGTGGTCCCAGTTTCAAAAACGTTCGATATTTGCGTCCATTCAACTTCCCGTCGATAAAATGTAAGCCAATGAGTTTTTTTCTCATTGACGCCACACCATATGTTAACCGACCGAGGAGTTGGTCAACTTGCCGCAACCAGCAGGGATTATCAACACTCCATTACTGCGCATTATGCCGGTTAACGCTACCATGCTTTGTGAATGTAGAGTCATCGGAAAATAGAACCTCGACAAAGAACATGGGATTCGTTTGGATTTGTTAATATGCCCATTCACAAAACATTACATGGTTATAAAAGTCGGCACATGAAATTCTGGATGTAGTGATACGTGGAATGGGTGATACTTCTGACGCTGCAGTTTTGTGACAAGTGGCGCCTGGAGATGCCTCGAATATGTGACTGGCGTCAGCGCTTTGGACTTCTGCGACATCAGTATAACAGAGACTGTATAAAATTAACTTTCTCATGCGTTCGGTGGCAGCGGGTGGCGGGTGCGATGGAGCGCGCGTCCCTGGCCTGGTTTGACAGCTAACGAATGCGTCACTGCACGGTCCTGTCGACAGAGTGTAGCGGGGGGTACTTACGCGCGTTGATTGCATTATTTTGTGAGCAGGTCTGTAGGCTGTACTGTGGACAGTACTGTGCGTGTACTGAGCGTGTCTACACATCACTGTGCTGCATTATTTAGGGGGAGTCTGAATGTCTGTACTTAAATTGTTCGTGTAAATTAGTAGTTTGTGTGTCTCCAGACTGTATATTGTGACGCCAAGCATAACATGGCGAGTGTTTTGCGTCAGTGTGATAAATATATTCGATCCCTAAATAAAATGTTTCAAACTAAATAGAGTGCACTACTTCTTTACTCTCCCCAGCAGCCTAGCGCAGGCTGAATCGGTTTCGCAACATTTTCCCCTCACTATTTTGATTTACGTCACGAAACGGACGACAGCGTCCTCTGCTGGTGGTACTGAGTACTAGATCTTGTGGAGAACATACTGTTGGCCGCCATCATGGATAAATGTACTTGCGTCATCATCTGTGACACGGAGGCGTCCTCTGGCGGCGACGAAATGTACTAACAAGGGGAGGCCGCCAATTGTGAAATTCAGATACGATTCATACTGCGCATAATAAAAGCTCATGGCCAGAGGTGTAATGTGGCAAAGCACCAAGATGCACTTCTCAGCCGTTGTCGAGAAAATCGACAGTTAAAAGAAACCGTTGTGGTGAAATACTCTCTACGATTAATAATTCTCTACAGCGTCGTGGCGCAGCGGTAAGCGGTCGGGTTCGTAATCCGAAGGTCGCCGGATCGTATCTCGCGCTATGCAACCTTTTTTTTTAGTATTTGTTTTTTATAATTCAAATATATATATATATATATATATATATATATATATATATATATATATATATATATATATATATATATATATATATATATACGAGGGCCGTTCAGAAAGTAACCTCCGGTTGATTTAAAAAAATACACCAAGTTAAATAAAAATATTTTAATATATACATCTTACAACTACATCTTTGCACTATTTTTCTACGTAGTCTCCATAGCGATTGAGGCACTTATCGTATCTCTTCACAAGCTTTGAAATTCCTTCTGCATAAAAATCACCCGCTTGTGCCTGGAGCCAGCCTGTGACCGCATCTTTGAGCTCTTCGTCGTCATCAAACCGCTGTGACCCGAGCCATTTCTTCAAATACATGAAGAGGTGATAATCACTTGGCGCCAGGTCTGCGCTGTAAGGTGGATGGTTGATAACGTCCCACTTGAAGGACTCAAGAAGGGCCGTTGTTCTGCGAGCAGAGTGAGGACGGGCGTTATCGTGCAAAAAAACGATACCGGAAGTCAGCATACCACGGTGTTTGTTCTGTATAGCCCGTCGTAACTTTTTTTATTGTTTCACAGTACACGTCTTGATTAATGGTCGTACCACGTTCCATGAATTCAACCAACAACACCCCTTTGGCATCCCAAAACACCGTTGCATCAGTTTTCTGGCAGAAAAATCTTGCGAGGCTTTTCTTGGTTTGGTAGGCGAATTTGAATGTGACCACATCTTTGATTGTTCTTTTGTCTCAGGGTTCACGTACTTAATCCAGGTTTCGTCACCGGTCACGATTATGTTTAACAATGGTTCTCCTTCGTCCTCATAACGTGACAGAAAGTCTAATGCAGAGGCCATTCTTTGAGTTTTGTGGTGGTTGGTAAGAATTTTGGGCACCCATCGTGCACAGAACTTACGGTAACCCAATCTTGCTGTCACTATCTCGTACAAGAGAGTCTTAGAAATCTGTGGAAAACTAGTAGACAACTCCGACATTGAGAAACGTCGATTTTCACGAACTTTTGCATCAACTGTCTGAACGAGTTCGTCAGTCACCAATGATGGTCTACCACTCCTCTCTTCATCATGAACGTTTTCTCGTCCACTTTTAAATAAACGTATCCATTCACGGACAACTCCTTCACTCATAACTCTTGGTCCGTACATAGCACAAAGCTCACGATGAATAGCTGCTGCAGAATATCCTTTAGCTGTAAAAAACCTTATGACAGCACGCACTTCACATTTGGCGGGATTTTCTATTGCAGCACACATTTCAAACTGCCACAAAAACTAAACTAGCGCAGGTACGACGTTCACTCGACCACGGCTTGATGCCGACTGACCTGTTGAGTGCCTGAACGCACAGATGGCGTCGCTACTCCCCCCACAACCAGCACTGTGACCAATTGGAGGTTACTTTCTGAACCGCCCTCGTATATATATATATATATATATATATATATATATATATAAAATTCCCGGCAATCAGTTGCAACAATTATGCATATAATAAGTTGTTGAAAGTCGTTTGTCGTGGAAAAACTGTCGACTTCGAACATCATTATGTTTTCCGCAAACAAAGTTGTATTTCACAAATGTTATTAATTGTCTTCATAATGTTAACCACGTATAGTTAACGGAAGAAGTAGAAACGATATTCCGAAACGAATACGTATAGCGTAAGTCAAACGTTCGAATTAGAATAGAGACCCCATGAACACAAATTTGCTGTGGCAGGTATGAAATATAAACTCCGTTACTCGCTCGTTACACTTGAATGACAGATGTTGAATGGGCCAAACGAGCCGCCGCATAACAGCGTAGTTCCCTGCTAACTTCGAAAAAAGGTAGATGCGGTCCCTAGCGCAACTTATAACATTGTCGAAAATCAGTGCGGGCGTGAGAGCTTTGGTACACCCTGTTAAACAAACGGAAAAATGGAGGCGGTACAATTGGAGAGCGATCCGCCTTCACCAACATGCATAAGCAATTCATAACTAATAAAAAAAAAAATTGCATGGCGCGAGATTCGATCCGGCGACCTTCGGTTTACGAAGCCGAGCGCTTACCGCTGCGCCACGACGCTGTAAAAAATTATTAATCGTGGAGAGTATTTCACCGCAACGGTTTCTTTTAACTGTCGATTTTCTCGACAAGGGCTGAGAAGTGCATCTTGGTGCTTTGCCACATTACACCTCTGGCCATGAGCTTTTATTATGTGCAGTATGAATCGAATCTGAATTTCACAATTGGCGGGCTCCCCTTGTAAGACAGTTGGGATCTGGGGCTCATGGTGAACCCACTAGGTGGTGCCATCTTAGATTACGATACTTGCGTAATCACCTGATATCACTACAGCGTCCTCTAGTGGCATCGATATGAACTAAGTCAGTTGGACATTGGGCTGAGTGGCGAATACTCTGGATGGTGGTGCTGCTGGTACCAATTTTTTAAATAAAGGCTGGTGTTTGATTTCGACAGTTCATGATTGGCAAGCAGTCTTTTAGATGCATTATTATTTTGACAAATTAAGAGTTATTTGGCTATCTGGACGTAAATATTTGCATTCTTTACAAGTGACTCACATGTCTGTATTCTGTGCAATGCATTATTTTTAATAATTACTATTAAAAACAGTCTTGATCACGATTTATGTAAGAAGGTGACCGGTTTCGACCAATACTGTGGTCATCTTCAGACCATTGAGTAGGAACCCCTTTCTGTTCGAGAATCACAACAGTTGTGATTCTCCAACAGAAAGGGGTTCCTACTCAATGGTCTGAAGATGACCACAGTAGTGGTCGAAACCGGTCACCTTCTTAAATAAATCGTGATCAAGACTGTTTTTAATAGTAATTATTTACAAGACATTGATCACTGCTGTTCCCGTAATGCATTCAAAAGTAATTATTTTTAATGGTTTACAATTAGCAATCGTATGTGTAGAGCCTTATGTTTGACAAAGAACATGGGATTTGTTAATATGCCCATTCACAAAACATTACTAGGTTACGGAAGTCGGCACCATTTTTGATGTAGTGATACGTGGTATGGGTGATACTTCTGACGCTGCCGTATTGTGACAACACAACTTAACGGACATATCGGAAATGCGGTGTAATTGCCGGGCGCCTTTCCGTGGGTTGTGGTGTGCTGTCGCTAGTACAGCTATTTCATTAGCTGGCACATTTCCTATTACACTGACTCCAAATAATTTGAATTCTATCTATTAACGTCTGCTTTCAGAGCTGGACCCTGCTAGATCACATAATGTTTCGTTTCCTTTTGAAGGCTTGTACGCTACCATCAAACATAAAGGCGTTCACAGTCTCGTAAAAGAACGAACGAGAGCGAGCTTTCTCCGGCAAACGCTCGGCATGCAAGGCAACAGCAGCCTCAACATCTCTCCTACATTCTCCGCAAACCAGGATCATTTCAGTTTTTTCGTTTTGTGGTTGCAACGTGCATCGTGCACTTGCGCATCTGTTCTCTTAATGACAGACAGGTGTGCAGGCAATAAACACAACACAAGTATTGCAGTATTTAGAACCGCAATCTGTTCTACGTGTACACGATACGTGAGCTCCGGTCTCAGTGTACGACCTATAATGACAGGTCGCAGTCCGCGACACGGCCACAGAGGTGAGTCGAGTAATCCCTCGTTCGGTATGTCGGAGGAATACAACGTTGCGAATGGGGTTTCCAATTAGAAATTAGGAAATCCTGCCCTGGCCTGTCCTACCCTCGCCACATGGAGGTGGGGTTCCACGTGCAATTGGATGTCCAAGGACCATTGAGTAACATGTAAATTACGATTGTGTGCCTATTTCAATTCCTCCGATTACAGAGAAATCTCAGTCGAAACAAAGTAAAAGTTTCTACCTGGTTGTGTTGTTATTAAAATAACACTGACTGCTTTTCCCATTTTCTGTAATAACCCAATGTTGCAAAGCAAAGTCGATCACGACCACTAGCAACAGACTTTTTGACCGTGACCTAAACTAATGTTGCGTAAAATCTATTTTTTTTTCTACATATACTACGTTCATAACTGCAGCACTACATTCCTCATCGCTTGATGCTTCCATAGACACAATACAACCCTTCCGAATTTGTATTTCAAGATTCATTACCAACACATATTTCGAGTGTAGCAACCAATTAAATTCGGCATCTCATGTTTTGCTACCATGAAATGGTCTGCAATGACTAAAGATCGCAACAGGATAATGGGTTTCGTTGGGGACCTATTCATTTGCCTGTTCGGAAACTGTGACAAGTATTAATAAGAGAATTTATGATGCAATATGAAACTCAGTTAGAGGGCTGTTGTGTAAAGTAATGTCTTTCAACTAAAGCCAGGGAACAAATGACTATATTTACACGTACGGCTTTAAACAAAACGCATCAACTGAATTAATAATAATAAAATATAATTATAATATTAAATTCTCTGTAACATCAAAAATATTACAGTCTCCTCAAATATAAGGCCAGTTTAGGAATAAGGGCAAAAATTACTTTAACTCGAGACATTTCACTGTAGTTGTAACTTCCTTAAGGAATGCATTTACTTTATTATCCTAACATGACAGTACGATTTATGGAAGGAATAGATAACTCGGATATTACTGATACACGTTAAGATTAATTTAATATAAAAGGGACGAACTCTTTTTTTGTAAAAACTAATATAAATTGCAATAGTGCTAGCCATCAGGCGTACTTATTGCTTGGTACGTGGAACGCGATGCCAGCACAAGTGAACTCTGGAGCCAAACTCCTCGAATCGATTGGAGCCAAATTAATTAATTCGAACGTTATGAAATCTCAGATTTTATTCGTGATGGATTCTATGGGGGCTTCGACTTAGGTTCTTTACTGACCTTGAGTTTAGAACATGCCGCAGGCTATAGTGAAATTTAAATCATTTACCAGCCATTTTATTTTTTTATTAAAGTTTCCTTGGTATACTGTGTGCAGAATCTTTTTCTTCTCTCCAGACAGAATTTCAGCAATACTTGTGATGAAAGACCCGATTTCTTCTCTGTCATATTTTTCTCTCCGTGTAAACCTCGTCTTGCAGATAAAATTTTTGAAAAGAGTGAACTGAAGGTCATATTTCTCAATAAAGGTGATGGCGCCCGTAGATGGATGTTAGTCGTTCGTTTTTACTGACGTAGAGCCTCATACGCCTACAATCTTGTGCATCGTGTCCCTAGCATTAAAAAAATCGGTGAAGTACCACAAATAATGGGTACCAGCAGAATATTTTAGAAAATATCCTAACGTGTTCCTTTACTGTACGCTCTCTCCGATTTATTAATGTTGTCAAGCCTTATAGGATCCTCGTGAACAAAGTTATTGAAAGAAATGAAAGGAGAACAAAAAGTAAATACTGCTTTAATATAAAACGAACAGTACGATCTCTTCATCATATACATTTTGTCATAGTTCCTAACGACTTTCGTGTTGCTTCTGAATAAGCGAATACTCGTAGCAGTCAATTTAGGCTACCGCTGTATCTACTGTGCTTCAATATTACAGGGCAAAAGCTTTTTCGAAGTGGACTAGAGCAGTTCTGAGACCGTTTTTCTTACTGTCCCGCAAAGGACAGCACGTCACCGTCAAGACACAAGAATATTGTCGGAGTCACGGGCGCACGTGATGTCTTTCCCACACTAGGTTTTAGTTCCCTGTTACCGTGCAGTTCTGCGATTGGTGACCGCAGACACGAAAACTGTACGCCCGCCGAAAGCAGGGGACTAATTTGGGATCCAATTATCGTCAGCCATGCGTTATAGGTGTGTGTGTGTGTGTGAGAGAGAGAGAGAGAGAGAGAGAGAGAGAGAGAGAGAGAGATTGAAATAAACCCATATCCCAGCGTTCCGATGATAAATAGGAGACCGGTGCAATGGAAGCGGAAGGAAGGTCCTGTCATCGTGATTGATGACGCTTCCACTACCACCGGTGCACTAAAGAGCCACACTCACCGGACGGAATTATATTAATAATCCCCCTAACGAGATCCTGCCAGCGATGCCGAATTCCAACCGCTTTCACATTTGTGCTGGCACTATTTTTGAGATTATTATGGTAACCGGAGAAAGTAGACAGATTCCCTGTTTATGTTCCCCAGTTTGCGAAATTACTCGTTATAAATTC
Organism: Schistocerca americana; assembly: GCF_021461395.2. Classification (NCBI taxonomy): domain Eukaryota; kingdom Metazoa; phylum Arthropoda; class Insecta; order Orthoptera; family Acrididae; genus Schistocerca; species Schistocerca americana. The sequence continues at coordinate 771,291,988 of NC_060122.1, read as the reverse complement.
ATTCAAAAGGTCTACTAGAATAATTATTGACTAAAGGAGCATCAATCGGAGCTATGTACATTTCTTCACCTTATTTGAAGTTGTTCATATTTTAACACGCAAATATGTTCTTCATTTAAATTATGCAATAGTAATAGTGATCAAATTTAGCACTTTCTCTTAGTATCGTACTAAATTTGTAGATGTGTATGTTATAATATGTTACAGTACTGTGTCCTATATGTCTATGCGGAATACATATTCGACTTAATTTTCTTTCACCAGACGTGTTTCAGCATATGTATCCGATGATTAGAGGTTTCTTATTTCTTTACATATGTTACTTACTGGTTTCTTTGATGTGGTAGGACATTCATTAAACGGTTGAGCAGTGTCTCTGCCATGTTATTATCATTATGAATATGTTACTCTCATGAAGACAGAGGAAAAAGACGCTGTACGTGGCAATTCATTAACGGCAGTCCAAGTTCGCTAAGCATCGACCTCGAAAACATCGTGAGTATCCTCGTAACATAGGTGTGCCTTCGGCATAAGTACTGTCATTGTTTTAGGCCAGTGTCCAGCTACAAATAACACTACGAAATTAAATATGTGCAACGTTTTACCCCACTGTCTTCACCTGAGGAATGTGTGGATGTAAGTTATATTTTCGTATGAAGCCACAACACATTACTCAATCATTTAATAAATGTTGTGCAAAATAACGGACTAGCAATTAAGATATATATTGAAATAAGAGCCGTTTTATGATGGTATTTTTGTAATAAAACGTGTCTGGACAAGAAAAGTGCAGAAAGAGTTTCATTAAAATAGTTGGAACCCATTCCTAGAATCTTGCCTATTTTTGTAATAGCAAGAACGTGAAGATCGTAAAATACGCAGTGAACGGCTCGTTGTTGTAGATTATAGCCAAACAGTTATTTTGTATATTACTTTACTCCCAGCTCTAAATATAATTTAAGTACAGATGTCAAGTTAAACTGTAGATTCCAAGCAAACGCGTGAGTCCACTACAACTGTGAAGATGAGCACCATACCCAGATGGTAACGTCTGATCATTAGTTGATACTTTACATTTCACTTGTGAGTAACTTTCCTGTTCAATATGAACGAAACAAAAAAAACTGCGATGATTGGTTCTACTTTCAAAAGTGCATTAACTCATTAGTGTAATGTTATGCCAAAGTTTCACCATCGCTGTCATTCACGTATGATACTGCAACAAGTATTCCCATGTCGAGGAAGACAATGAATACTACTAAAAGCGCGACGGTGCCAGACCCTGGCACATTTCCTATTACACTGACTCCAAATAATTTGAATTCTGTCTATTAACGTCTGCTTTCAGAACTGGACCCTGCTAGATCACACAATGTACAACAGGGGGCATTTCAGGATTCACATTTTCCTTGTGCCCATGTAATTTTCATTATTTGGAATGGGATCTGTTCCTGTTCTCAGACGAAATGGTTCCTGTTTTAAGATTTCCAGCATGGCCAACATTTTTGTAGTGAATTTTAACCCATATTTTCCTGTCTTGTATCCGATTTTGTGTTATACCTGGTTCTTTCAGGTTTATTGAATAAGATTGACATACATCAACCTTTCAATGCCTGGAAACGGAGTAATTTTCAAATGAAGATCAAAAACTCTCATCTTGAATACTCGTCAGCACTCACCGACATAATTTAGAATGTATCAGTTCCATAGGGATCACACAACAGAATGCACTCAAAAATTTAATAAATTATACACGGTGTACTAAATGGTTCAAATGGCTCTGAGCACTATGGGACTCAACTGCTGAGGTCATTAGTCCCCTAGAACTTAGAACTACTTAAACCTAACTAACCTAAGGACATCACACACATCCATGCCCGAGGCAGGATTCGAACCTGCGACCGTAGCAGTCGTGCGGTTCCGGACTGCGCGCCTAGAACCGCTAGACCACCGCGGCCGGCGGTGTACTAAAGCTTTCTATTTTGTGCCCTTTACGTTTCTGATATACATACAAATTATTCTTTTCCTAGACAATATTTCAGGGTAAACGGGTTATCATTAAAGAATAGGAGACTCAGTACATCAACGACTGGCAGACCTTCACAATACGAATAGTGTAGTACGACGTGAAGAAGAAACTGTGGAAAGTCTGAAGATTTTAGGTCTACTTGTAGACAATCTTCACTTCACAAGATAAGCATGACAGCCTGAACTGGCTTCCGATCGGGAGACGGAGGGGTTAGTGAGACCATCTCTCCCCCCTTCCGATCCAACGCTCAGGAAACGTCTCCTGGAGAAGCGTGGCAAAATGCTTGGTAGGAGAGGGGGGGGGGGGGGGGGGCGGGGGAAGGGGGCAACATCCTGCTGGAAAATGACTTTGGAGGCATTTGAGGAACTGCAGAATTTGCAAACACTGAGCGAGGTGGCGCAGTGGTTAGCACACTGGACTCGCATTCGGGAGGACGACGGTTCAATCCCGTCTCCAGCCGTCCTGATTTAGGTTTTCCGTGATTTCCCTAAATCGTTTCAGGCAAATGCCAGGATGGTTCCTTTGAAAGGGCACGGCCGATTTCCTTTCCCATCCTTCCCTAACCCGAGCTTGCGCTCCGTCTCTAATGACCTCGCTGTCGACGGGACGTTAAACAACACTAACCTAACCTAATTTACAAACATGTCGAGATATGGGTGTGCCCTGTTGCGGCCGCGCATGCTCCATGCGACTCAGAGCTGTTCATGAAATGGTGAAGGTCACATCCTGGAAAGTATCTGTATAGATTGCGTATTTATCCAACTACATAAAGTATCGGATTTTTCGTTATAAAGATTTGTTCGCGTGTAGCTCTAGCCATGATATGACGTATATACTTCCCATTTTCTTCTTCTTCTCCTTTTTCTTCTTCTCCTTCTTTTTCCTAACCGTTCTCTCGATGCTGGCAATGTTAGTGTTAGTGAATAGCCGGATACCATTCCTGACGCCACCACTTCTCCACCGGAGTGAGTTTGAACACCTCACCTGTCTGCGTCTAGTGTAACGTTCGAGGGACAGAACGTATGCTAAATATTTCACCTATGCAAACGTTTTCCTTAAGCCTGCAGGGTTTCGTGGCCGTTGTCACTGAGGGTAAAATCTTGCAGGATGCTAGGCCGCGTTATGTTTGAACACCTTCTACACAACCGACGTTTAGGCGCCTTCACTGGGATCTTCTTCAGCATCTTCTGCTTTTCGCGTGTAGCTAACCGTGAACACCAGAAGATGCTGAAGAAGATCGCAGAGGACGGGTCGAAACGTCGGTCTTGTAGAAGATATTTAACATAATTTGGCTTAGCATCCAGCAAGATATTACCTTCAACTATTCTAAATATTCCAGGAGCGTGTATTTGAGCCAGAATGTGGGTACTGGCTGGCTATTTACCTATTTGGATGTTAAATTCAGTAAATACTACAACCAAACTGGCGGGCACGTCCCTCGTCCTTAATCCGCCAAACGGATTACATCCACGGACAATGCGCCTTCCTGTGTCCCAGAAGAGGGAGTTTTAATGCATTCGGCTATCCAGTTGGTCTTAAGGGGGGTATGACGTCAAACGAGCCGACTTGGAGCAGGAGAGGCGCCACAGGACATTTTATTTTCTACTCTCTACACTTTTACAAATAAATTCATAAAACTTTGTCAGCATGACCAGGAAGGATTCAGGATTCACACTCATAGCAGTGGAAGTGCAAAAACATAAGAAAAAAATTTTTTTAGATATGAAATTTCATCGTTTTTTCACTTACTGTTGGCTGCATTTATTGCTATAGGTACATTTTTCTTCACAAGTAAGAGAGATCCTTTGATGAAATTTGCACAGCATACAAGCCATACTTACAGGTGTGGGAACATGAAGTCCATGAATAACTGCAAATAGGCTCCACGTAGCTGAACATAATAAATTCGAGTTAATGACCGCATTAGTTGGAGCAGGGAACCAAGTACATTTTATGTAAACACAGCCCACACCATTGTGGAGCCATCATTAGCATGCACAGCACCTTGTTTACAACTTGAGTCCGTAGCTTCGTGAGGTTGGCGCCACTCTAGAACTGTACCATCAGCTCTTACCAACTGAAATCGGCATTCATCTGATCAGGCCATAGTTTTTCAGTCGTCCTTGGTGCAACTGATACGGTCACGAACCCAGGACAGGAGCTGCAGGCTATGCCGTGCTGTTAGCAAAGACACTTGCGTCGTTCGTGCGCTGCCACAGCCTATAAACGCCAAATTTCGCGCACTCCCCCCACGGATACGTTCTTAGTATGTCGCACACTGATTTCTGCGGTTATTACACCCAGTGTTGATCCTCTGTTAACAGTGACAACTCTATGCAAACGCCGCTGCTCTTGGTCAGTAAATGAGGGCTGTCTGCCACTGCGATGCTCGTGGTGAGATGTAGGGCCTTAAATTTGGTATTCCTGGCACGCTCTTGATACTTTGGATCGCAGAATATAGAATTCCCCAACTATTTCCAGAAAGTAATGTCCCATGCTTCTAACTCCAACTGCCATACCCGTCATGAAGCCACAATCACGTCGGAAACCTTTCACTTGAATCATCTGAGTACAAATCCGAGCTCCGGCAATGCACTGCCCTTTTATACCCTGTATATGCAACACTACCGCCATCTGTATACACGCATATCGCGAATCCATGACTTTTGTCATCTCATTGCACTAGGGTGAGTCAAATGAAAACCGTAAATTTGTAATAACAAATAGAAATTTCGCGCCGTTATCTTGTAAGTTGGTAAGCGTGCTACAAACAGCGTCCAGAATGGCCTGTAGGTGGCAGCTTAGTGCAGATGCACACATACCGGCGCAGTATCAGTATAAAGATGGCCGCCCCACTTGAGACTTGCACCAGAGAAGAACAGCGTTCTGTTATAAGGTTTTTGCGTAGTGAAGGTGTGAAATTCATTGAAATTCATCGACGAATGAAGGTTCAGCACGGTGATGCATGTTTGTCACAGCAGCTAGTCTGCGAATGGAGTAGGAAGTTCGCAAAAGCTGTGACTTCAGTGGAAGATGCTCCTCGTCCAGGTCAGGCACAACGAGTTGTGACTCCACAGAACATTGCAGCAGTTGAAGCCGTAGTGAAGGAAAACCGCCGAGTGACACTGAATGACATTGCAGCATGTTTACAGATTAGTCATGGGTCAGCACACCACATTCTGCATGATGTGCTCCAGTTTCACAAAGTGTCTGCAAGATGGGTGCCACGACAGCTGACTCCTGAAATGATAGAACGACGTGTTGATGCTTGTGAAAAACTTCTTCGGCGCTCTGAACGAGGAGGTGATGGCTTCCTTGCAAGAAACGTTACTGGGGACGAAACCTGGATTCACTTCCACCAACCGGAAACGAAGAGAGCGAGCAAGGAAAGAAGTCATTCTTCATCACGTGACACTCATTTGGGACGAAAACGGGGTGTTTCTTGAGCATTACATGCCTAGACCGACGAGTGTCATCAGTGCATCATACACAGATCTCCTAAAAATACATCTATGGCCTGCAATCAGATCAAAGCGACGTGGATTGCTGTCAGCAGGTGTCCTTTTGAAACATGACAATGCAAAGCCTCACACTGCCAGTACAACAGTTGCAACAATCACAAACCTGCATTTTGAGTGTCTTCCTCATCCACCATACTCATCAGACCTTGCCCCAAGTGACTTCTATATATTTGGGCCAATCAACGACGCAATGGGAGGAAAAGAGTTCCTTTCTAATGAAGAGGTACGCCACGCGGTGCATGAGCGTTTACCCGGACTACCAAAACAATATTTTTTCTAAAGGAATTTATGCGTTTCGTAAGCGCTTGGGTACTTGCAATGAGCGTGGGGGAGATTATGTTGAAATGTGATACAGCTTTGTACCACTTCTGCACAGTAAATATTATATAAGATAATATTTAAGGTTTTCATTTGACTCACCCTCGTATGCTGTTGTTGTGGAATTCAGTACTGAGACGGGTTTGATGCAGCTCTCCAAGCTACTCTAACCTATGCAAGCTTCTTCATCTCCCAATACCTACTGCAGCCTACATCCTTCTGAATCTGCTTAGTGTCCCTCTTCGATTTTTACCCTCCACGCTGCCCTCCAATACTAAATTTGTGATCCCTTGATGCCTCAGAACATGTCCTAGCAACCGATCCCTTCTTCTAATCAAGTTGTGCCACTAACTTCTCTTCTCCCCAATCCTATTCAATACTTCCTCATTAGTTATGTGATCTACCCATCTAATCTTCAGCGTTCTTCTGTAGCACCACATTTCAAAAGCTTCTATTCTCTTCTTGTCCAAACTATTTATCGTCCACGTTTCACTTCCACACATGGTTACACTCCATACAAATACTTTCAGAAACGACTTCCTGACATTTAAACCTATACTCGATGTTAACAAATTTTTCATCTTCAGAAACGCTTTCCTTGCCATTGCCAGTCTACATTTTATATCTTCTCTACTTCGACCATCATCAGTTATTTTGCTCCCCAAATACCAAAAACTCCTTTACTACTTTAACTTCTCATTTCTTAATCTAATTCCCTCAGCATCACCCGACTTCATTCGACTACATTCCATTATCCTTGTTTTGCTTTTGTTGATGTTTATCTTATACCCTCCTTTCAAGACACTGTCCATTCCGTTCAACTGCTCTTCCAAGTCCTTTGCTGTCTCTGACAGAATTACAATGTCATCGGCAAACCTCAAAGTTTTTACTTCTTCTCCCTGGATTTTAATACCTACTCCAAATTTTTCTTTCGTTTCATTTACTGCTTGGTCAATATACAGATTGAATAACATCGGGGATAGGCTACAACCCTGTCTCACTCCCTTCCCAACCACTGGTTCCCTTTCATGCCCCTCATAACTACCATCTGGTTTCTGTACAAATTGTAAATAGCCTTTCGCTCCCTGTATTTTACCCCTGCCACCTTCAGAATTTGAAAGAGGGTATACCAGTCACCATTTTCAAATGCTTTCTCTAAGTCTACAAATTTTAGAAACGTAGGTTTGCCTTTCCTTAATCTTTCTTCTATGATAAGTGGTAGGGTCAGTATTGCCTCACGTGTTCCAACATTTCTATGGAATCCAAACTCATCTTCCCCCGAGGTTGGGATCTATCAGTTTTTCAATTCGTCTGTAAGGAATTCGCGTTAGTATTTCGCATCCGTGACTTATTAAACTGATAGTTCGGTAATTTTCACATCTGTCAGCACCTGCTTTCTTTGGGATTGGAATTATTTATTATATTCTGCTTGAAGTTTGAGGGTATTTCGCCTGCCTCATACATCTTGCTCACCAGATGGTAGAGTTTTGTCAGGATTGGCTCTGCCAAGACTGTCAGTAGTTTTAATGGAATTTTGTCTACTCCGGGGCGTTGTTTCGACTCAAGTCTTTCAGTGCTCTGTCAAACTCTTCACGCAGTATCATATCTCCCATTTTATCTTGTTTGGTAAGACAGAACAGTACCATTTTCTATTTTCAGTGACAAATATAGAAGTTAAGTTGTAGGCGTCAGGCATTAACAGGACGATCGAAGGACACGTTCAGAGACCTGAGAGCCGATGGACTCCCCTTTTCACGCCACCCCACCGTCATCATCGCCACCAATACACTATCCGCTCGTGGCGGTCCCTCATTACTTGTGGATTAGACGCCGTACAGCGGTGACCTTTGGATTCCAGAGGGTCGCGCGGCCTGTCGCAGCCGGGATGAAACAACAACAGCCAGACAGGCCGATGCCGATGGTGCGAGCGAGCGAGCGAGCGCTGTCGGACACGACAGCACGGAGCAGGCAGGCGCCGCCGTAGCGCGCAGCCCGCAGCCCGGATTTGCAAGTGAAATGCCGGCGCCGTGGAAGCGGCCGGCGCGGTTCGCTTTGTTTGCCGGGCCGTGTTGTTCGGGCAGATGCCGCGCGCTTAATCGGCCGGCGCGCCCACGCCGACGCGCTCCCCACATTCCTGCAGCCTCGCAACGCGGCACGGTCCTGCTTAGCGTCCGGCTAGCTAGTGCCTAACGTGCGGAATTTGCTTTCCTTGGTTCGCTTCTTTGACTATCAGATCATAGTTCGTCTGATAGCTGCGAGCACTACCTGCCCCAACGCCGTAAAAATTACACGTCGCTACTCATATCCGGACAGGTAGCCTTGAACATGCGTACCTAACTGCGTAATGAGGCTCCTGACACAAGTCACCCAAAACTAGTAAATACGCTACTGACCATTAAAATTGTTACACCAAGAAGAAATGCAGATGATAAACGGGTATTCATTCGACAAATGTATTATACTGGAACTGACATGTGATTACATTTTCATGCAATTTGGATGCATAGAACCTGAGAAATCAGTACCCGGAACAACAATTTCTTGCTGTATTAACGGCCTTCATACGCCTGGGCATTGAGTCGAACAGAGCTTGGATGGCGTGTACAGGCATGACTGCCCATGCAGCTTCAACACGATACCACAGTTCGTCAAGAGTAGTGACTCGCGTATTGTGACGAGCCAGTTGCTCGGCCACCATTTACCGGACGTTTTCAATAGGTGAGAGATCTGGCGAATGTGCTGGCCACCGCGGCAGTCGAACGTTTTCTGTATCCAGAAAGGCCCGTACAGGACTTGCAACATGCGGTCGTGCATTATCCTTTTGAAATGTAGGGTTCCGCAGGGATCGAATGAAGGGTAGAGCCACGGGTATTAACACATCTGAAATGTAACGTCCACAGTTCAAAGTACCGTCAATGTGAACAAGAGGTGACCGAAACGTGTAACCAATGGCACCCCAACCATTACGCCAGTATGGCGATGACGAATATACGCATCCAATGTGCGTTCACCGCGATGTCGCCAAACACGGATGCGACCATCATGATGCTGTAAACAGAACCTGGATTCATCCGAAAAAATGACGTTTTGCCATTCGTGCACACAGGGTCGTCGTTGAGTACACCATCGCAGGCGCTCCTGTCTGTGATGCAGCGTCAAGGGTAACCGCAGCCATGGTTTCCGAGCTGATAGTCCATACTGCTGCAAACGTCGTCGAACTGTTCGTGTAGATGGTTATTGTCTTGCATGCGTCCCCATCTGTTGACTCAGGGATCGAGACGTGGCTGCACGATCCGTTACAGCCGTGCGGATGAGATGCCTGTCATCTCCACTGTTAGTGATACGAGGCCGTTGGAATCCAGCACATCGTTCCGTATTACCCTCCTGAACCCACCGATTCCATATTCTGCTGACAGTCATTGGATCCCTGACCAACGCGAGCAGCAATGTCGTGATACGATAAACCGCAATCGCGATAGGCTACAATCTGACCTTTATCAAAGTCGGAAACGTGATGGTATGCATTTCTCCTCCTTACACGAGGCATCACAACAATGTTTCACCAGGCAACGCCGGTCAACTGCTGTTTGTGTATGAGAAATCGGTTGGAAACTTTCCTCATGACAGCACGTTGTAGGTGTCGCCACCGGCGCCAACCTAGTGTGAATGCTCTGAAAAGCTAATTATTTGCATATCACAGCATCTTCTTCCTGTCGGTTAAATTTCGCGTCTGTAGCACGTCGTCTTCGTGGTGTAGCAATTTTAATGGCCAGTAGTGTACAATGACAGAAACTGATAATCATTCACCATGCAGTAACAGTGTGATATTTGTCAAACTTCGTTCAGTTGTTCATCATATTACACGTATTACCATAAACGTGAACACCAATCATAGGTCAGGTCTTAGGCCCATTCCGACCGGACAACTTCTGCTTGCAAGGCAGTAGGAGTTTGAGCGTACAAGCTGTGGTGGAAGATTAGAGCGGCAGTTTCCCGCCGCAGAGCATGTGGCTGGCGGTTTCTACGGGGCCGTGGCGAGCGGCTAGCGTGTACGCCACCTTGGAAAAACCCGACCGCATGGCAGGGGCGCGTATGGCCGTGTCTTCGCACTTGGAGAAATTTATACGCCAGAGGAAATTTGATAAAAACAAAACTGAATATGAGACGGAGGTGCGAGTCAGCACTCATGGACAGAAAAATACGTAGACGCGCCACAAAAATATAGAATAGTTTAAAAATTATTGTTGTCTTACAAATTATAAATTTATGGAAGTTCAAAAGCTAATATCTCGGCAATGTTTTGGCCGATTAATATGAACAAAGTGTCTACGGATGCGGCAATCGCAGACGCCGGCCGAGGTGGCCGAGCGGTTCTAGGCGCTACAGTCTTGAACCGCGCGACCGTTACGGTCGCAGGTTTGAATCCTGCCTCGGGCATGGATGTGTGTGATGTCCTTAGATTAGTTAGGTTTAAGTCGTTCTAAGTTCTTGGGGACTGATGACCTTAGAAGTTAATTCCCATAGTGCGCAGAGCCATTTGAACCATTTTTGAATCATAGCCGACTCAGCATAGTGTGTATGATTTTTGAATGAGAGGTCGGAATATGGGATTCGACAGAGAGAAACTGCGTTTTTCGTGATAAATAAATTTAAAGAGACGAAACTAGCGACAGCATTCTAAAGTTTAAAGATGTAGATGAGTAAGTATGTATTTCTATTTGTTTATTTAAGTTAAGTGTCAAAAATCTGGGAAAAGAAATATCACACCACAAGAACATTGTTTGTGAAACAACGCTGGCAGATACTAAAAATTGGACCTTAAATGTTTTTTGTTTAGTTTTAGAATATTCGTAATCCTTTTTGCCAAACATTGTTTTGAGTTAAGCAGTCGTTTGGAGGGTGCATAGGGCGGCCATCTTTGATGACAGGGGAGTTGGTTCTGAGTGACGCTAGGAGCCGGACGTGCGGCGCATCTGGGGGTAGTAGTGGGGTTGGTAGCCACGTTCGAAAACAATCAATTCGAGCGCAATATAGTGGCTTAGGGCAGCAGACAAAAGTGTATCTTGTGATTTGTGAACAGACTGTCGAGTGCCGTGATCGCCACATATGTATTTTGAAGTAAAATGTTGTAGCTTTAGTTGTTAACGGCCGCCCTCACACTGCATTTTAAGTGTTCAGCGAACATATTGAAGAAAAATAAACTACTTGTTCAAATTAAAAGTCAAAGTGACCGACTCAATACTTTAAACTTCACCGCAGTACCTGCCTGCATTGTTTTGTTATATTTTATGTCAGCTCAAATCTGAGTTTGACAGGTGTGAGCTGGCGCCCTTTGACGAAAAACGTAGCCAAAAAACTGAGACCAGTCACATGTCTGGGCCACTCAATTGAGCTGGGTATAAAAATTATATATAATTTCGTACCATAGCACGTTGGGGCTCGAGCCAAACTATTAAAACTTCAATGTATAGTGCCCAGTACAGTTGTAGGAGCTATCTATGAGTGTGGAACATGTGATCAACTTCTAAGTTTCATTAAATGTATCTTTTATGAATTTCTGGAACATTGGCCTTAGGAAAACAGCTATCGTTAAAAATAAAATTATTTCAGTAAAACAGTCTACATCCAGACTGTTTCACGGAAATAATTTTAATGCAACTTTTCTATTCAGTGTAACTTTCATAATAGTGCTGTTTTCAAAAGAGAAGTTTCGCTTTTAAATCTCAGTGAAACCTTTAGACTTTAATGTGATTGTGTACGGGACGCACCTTTGTGCCCACAAGCAGGCCGGCCGCTGTGGTCTCGCGGTTCTAGTCGCGCAGTCCGGAACCGCGCGACTGCTACGGTCGCAGGTTCGAATCCTGCCTCGGGCATGGCTGTGTGTGATGTCCTTAGGTTAGTTAGGTTTAAGTAGTTCTAAGTTCTAGGGGACTTATGACTTCAGATGTTAAGTCCCATAGTGCTCAGAGCCATTTGAACCATTTTAACCCACAAGCAGCTGCATGTAGCCATTAATTGTGCTGCAATCGAAGCTTCTGTGTTTAAACTACCTACGTGAATAATTACGTACGCTGTACAGATTCCTTATCAGCAACACGCATCTGACCTGCAACATGTGATACCTACACGAGACAGTCACATTAATGTGACCACCTATTTTGGTCACCGTGCGATATACATTCATACTGGCACTGGAGGGTAAGGGTAATGGTGGTAAGTTCCAACAGGGCCAAAGTGCTGAGGTCATCGGTCCCTAGGTTTACATACTACTAAATCTGACTTAAAGTAACTTACGCTAAGGACAACACACGCATCCGTGCCCGAGGGAGAACTCGATCCTCCGACGAGGGGAGCCGCAAGAAACGTTGCAAGGCGCCTTTAGACGGCGCGGCGGCAGCGGTGGAGGGTGTAAGTGTCGAAGGGACTCGAGAAGACAATGCAGTAGTTACCGTAGTGCGCTTTATGTGACATGCAAAAGGATAATTATTGGTTTTCTTGCCAAGGGTGGAAGTACCGGGTGATCAAAAAGTCAGTATAAATGTGAAAACTTAATAAACCACGCAATAATGTAGATAGAGAGGTAACAATTAACAAACACGCTTGGAATGACGTGGGGTTTTATTATAACCATCCCATATTGCTAGACGTTTGAAAGATCTCTTGCGCGCGTCGTTGGGTGCTCAGCCGCCACTTTTGTCATGCTTGGCTTCCGAGATCCACAAACCTCAGCCGGCCGGTGTAGCCGTGCGGTTCTAAGCGCTTCAGTTTGGAACCGCGTGACCGCTACGGTCGCAGGTTCGAATCCTGCCTCGGGCATGGATGTGTGTGTTGTCCTTAGGTTAGTTAGGTTTAAGTAGTTCTAAGTTCTAGGGGACTGATGACCTCAGTAGTTAAGTCCCATAGTGCTCAGAGCCATTTGAACCATCCACAAACCTCAGTCCATGCGATTATTGGCTTTGGGGTTACCTGAAGTTGCAAGTGTATCGTGATCAACCGACATCTCTAGGAATGCTGAAAGACAACATCCGACGCCAATGCCTCACCATAACTCCGGACATGCTTTACAGTGCTGTTCACAACATTATTCCTCGACTACAGCTATTCTTGAGGAATGACGGTGGACATATTGAGCATTTCCTGTAAAGAACATCATCTTTGCTTCGTCTTACTTTGTTATACTAATTATTGCTATTCTGATCAGATGAAGCGCCATCTGTCAGACTTTTTTGAAATACTGTATTTTTTTGGTTCCAATAAAACCCCATGTCATTCCAAGCATGTGTGTCAATTTGTACCTCTCTATCTACATTATTCTGTGATTTATTCAGTTTTCAAATTTATACTGACTTTTTGAACACCCGGTACATTCATACTAGCACTGGAGGGTATAAGTGTCGGGAGGACGCGTAAAACATGTAGTAGTTATCGTAGTGCGGAAACGGAGTGATTTATCTGACGTCCAAAAGGGCATGGTTTTTGGTTCTCTGGCCAAGGGTGGAAGTATTTTCGAAAAGGCTAAGTTTGTAAACTGTTTCCGTGCTGCCATGGTTAAAAGTATAAGTCAAATGGCAAAATGGCGCTATTCAAAACCGGAGCCGACGTAACTGTGGCGCACTAGGGGCCATAGATGACAGATGTCAACGACAGCTGCGGAGATGCGTACGGGCGCACAGGCGAGCAACTAGTCAACAACTGACAGCCAGATGAGCCAAGGGGCTACCCTCAACGACCATTCCAGCGAACGCTGCTGCGTATGGGCCTCGGCAGCAGCCGCCCAGTTCAGGCACCAACTCTGAGTGCTTATCATAGGCCACGATAGCTATAATTGCTACGCCAGTACAGCAACTGCACGTCCACTGAGTGCCGATAGATAGACTTCTGAAATGAATCTCTTGCTGTCCCTCCAACAGACCGCCTTCGGCTTGTACATCCCTGCAACAATCTTCGGAATGATACAGACTGGGCAAGGGAGAATTATGGTCTGAAAACTGTCTTCGTGGCATTCTATTGGTGATCTCGCCATTGTGGAAGGCACAGTGGATCAACAAAAATGTGCAGCTATCCTTGGGTCCATCTTTACCCCACCATGCAGTTTGTTTTTCCTCTCACGAGGCATCTACCAGCAAGACGATGCATTGTGTTACGCAGCTTACAGTGCACGTACATGGTTCAAAGATCACCAGAATATGTTTACCATATTCTCCTGACCACCAAACCCCCCACTGCTGTACCGAGATGAAAATCTGTAGGAACAACCCAACTGGGCTGTTCACGCCGCGGTTCCTCAATCGAGAAACCTAGCGCAACTGGCAACAGCACTGGAGTCGACTTGGCAACGCACCCATTTCGGTATCTTCCAGAACCTCACTGACTCATTTCCTGCTCGTCTCGCAGCGGTCTGATCTACAAAATGTTTTTATCCATGCCACTGACCGGTGATCACATTGTGACGGCACTGTAAGTAAAATGAGTAAATACATTGGCGGGAATGCAAAATGTTGCACCATGCTGTACCACTCCGATATTTACTAAACTTTGTGTCCTCAGAGTCTTTCGCGAAGGCATACATGAATAAAACGCTCTCGGTTATCAAGCCGCGTCAATCCGAATAAAATCCTCGAGCTTTCGATGACCATCTCCGCCAACGTCGTCAGTAGTTCACTGATTGAATGGGTTTCTCGCTTATATAGGAACGATGACATCATCAGCAGCCAGTCAGATAGATCCAAGGTGGCGCGCGCGCGTACGTCGACCCGGGCAGCTAGCGGAGCTATTGCCCGTTAACAGCACCGGTGACGTCAGGTGGCGCCAGGGGCAGGCGCCACGTTTGAAACTGCCGCTCCCGCGTCACGCATCTGTCTTTACTTTCTTTCGATGTACAACGCCCGTCTCCATGCACTGCTGAGTGTGTACCCCTGGTCTGTGTTGAAATTGTTGTTGTTTAAGCGAATCTCGGCTGCTTCCTTTATAACGGAGTCCCAATATGTAGGTACATGAGTCAACACTTTCGTATTTTCGAACTGTATTTTATGTCCATTTTCTAGACAATGCTACGCTATGGCCGGCTTGTCAAGCTCCCTTTGTTTTATATGGCACTTATGCTCAGTACAACGCTCCGCAAGCGTGCGAATGGTTTGTCCGATATACGTGCTGAAACATTCACAGCGTACACCATACATGCCGGACACTCGAAGAGCAATGTCGTCTTTAATAGTGTGCAACATATCTCATATTTTATTCTGTCCGGAAATGATATTCATACTCAGCGTAAGTATAACGAGGAATTTCTTAACATCTGAAAAATTCAAGAGGCGGGATATCAGTCATTAGATTCACTAATGACGTTGATACCATCAGTAAAGGAGGAGAAGCATGATGAAGGAGAAGAAGAATGATACGAAATGTTGAATGGAGCGATCGGTGTAGTGAGTATAGAATAGGGATTGGTAACAAACCGAAGAAAGACAAAAGTAATGAAATGTAACAGAAATGAAAATAACAGAAAACTTGACACAAAGAAGTAGTTTTGAAATGTTGCTACCTCGGAAGCAAAAAACACAGAAACAAAGAGGCCATTTTTGGACAAGAGAACTCTACTACTATTAAACATATTCTCTAATTGAGGATAAAATTTCTGAGAAAGTACGTTTGGAGCAGAGAATTGTATGGCAGTGAAAAGTGGACTCCGGGAAACCTAGGACGGAAGAAAATCTAAGAAATTGAGTCATCATGCTACAGACGAATGTTGAACATTTGGTGGAGTGGTAAGGAGAGGAATGAGTAGGTTCCCCTCAGAATCGGTGAGGAAAAGAACGCATGGAAGACAGTGACTACAAGAAGGGAGAGGATGATAGAACTTCGCGAGTAACACTCCAGGAAGAAGGGATATTGCAGAGACATGTGTTAGGTACAGCCTGGGAAAAGTTTCCAGAATGAATTTTTCACTCTGCAGTGCAGTGTGCGCTGATATGAAGCTTCCAGGCAGATTAAAACCCAGTGCCGGACCGGGACTCTGGACATTTGCCTCTTGAGGGCAAGTGCTCACTTCAACGCACACTCCGCTGCCGAGTGAAATGTTCATTCTGTAAACACCACCCCCCCACCCCCCCCGGGCTGTGGCTAAGCCATTTCTCCGCCGTATGCTTTTTTCCATTAGCGTTAATCCTGCAAGTTTCGCAAGAGAACTATGAACTTTGGATGGTAGGAGACGACGTACTGATGGAAATGAAGCTGTGAGATTGAGTCGTGAGGGGTGCTTGGGTAGATCAGACGACAGAGCCCTTGCCCAAGAAAGGCGAAGGTTCTGAGTTCGATTCTCGGTCTGGCACATTGTTATAATTGGCCAGTAATTATCAGACCAGGGAATATCTTCCATGGTACTGGAGAGATCTGTAGGGGGTGGAAACTGTGAAGGAAGACAGAGATTGTGTGCAAGTGCTATTGTGAGCTCCGGCATGAAGAGGTTGGCGCACAGGAAAGGAATTCTTGGCGGGCCACGTCCGAGTCAATCGACACTTAGTATTTGTTTGTGTTGTGAGTGTCTGGTTTGACATTTCTTCATTTTGTTTCTATGTGTGGGAGAGAGAGACAGAGACAGAGGGAGGGGGAGAGAGAGATTGGGGGAGGGGGGAGCGAAGAACGGACAGGGGGGATTAATTATGTAGCTTGTTTCTCAATTCCATTTCTGGTGCCTATTGTTTTAGTGACTAACGTGAGCAGTATATCAGCAACAACGCACGGATCACATTAGCCACCAAAACAATAACAAACATAAGAGTAAAATAATAAATTAATTCTCTCTCTCTCTCTCTCTCTCTCTCTCTCTCTCTCTCTCTCTCTCTCTCTTTCACACACACACACACACACACAAAACAAATAAATATACAACACAAAAAAGACGAAAGATAAACACCCAGCGACAGTTGACAACACAACATACCGTAAACACAAACACATTCAAGAAACGGAACACCGAAAAGTGCAAGTGAAGCGTTTTAATACATGTGGATGAGAAAACGTCAAAAATGGGGCATCTGCATATAGAGGCCGAGTAAACACATCTCCAGGGTGACACAGATAGACTAGCAACATTGGAAATCGGGAATGATATCAATCGATAACTTAACCCTACAAAACTTGTATAGGAAAAGTACATAATACATTTTGTGCCACTGAAGAGGCTTCATAAATGAAAGAAGCAAAAGGTCAATAGAAAAAAAGGGTGTTACAAAAAGGTACGGCGAAACTTTCAGGAAATATTCCTCACACACAAAGAAAGAAAATATGTTATCTGGACATGTGTCCGGCAGCGCTTACTTTCCATGTTAGAGCTCATTTTATTACTTATCTTCAAATCACATTAATCATGGAATGGAAACACACAGCAACAGAACGTACCAGCGTGACTTCAAACACTTTGTTACAGGAAATGTTCAAAATGTCCTCCGTTAGCGAGGATACATGCATCCACCCTCCGTCGCTTGGAATCCCTGATGCGCTGATGCAGCCCTGGAGAATGGCGTATTGTATCACAACTGTCCACAATACGAGCACGAAGAGTATATAATCTCAATAAAAAAATAGCCTGCATCCAACTCCGAACAAAAACTTAACTCTATCCCGAACAACATGGATCTATAACCTACTACAGTATCCACGAAATCAGTGCCAAAACAAACAATAATATTACAACATCTTTTCACTAAAACATAATTCTCTTAAGTGGTCTAGCCGGCCAGGGTGTCCGAGCGGTTCTAGGCGCTTCAGTCTGGACTGCTACGGTCGCAGGTTCGAATCCTGCATCGGGCATGGATGTGTGTGATAGGTTAGTTAGGTTTAAATGGTTCTAGGGGACTGATGACCTCAGGAGTTAAGTCCCATAGTGCTCAGAGCCATTTGAGCCATCTTAAGTGGTCTCTCCATGCTTTCAAATTCAAGAACAATAGCAGTACAGATTGCACCTCAGCCTCACTCTATAAATACATGTCTTACAGTTATGACACAGTCAAAACCTCCCAAGGCCTCACCATGCTTGAAACAAAATTGTCAAGGTCCTACTTCAGTGACCCGGATGCAGCACTGCCGCACTGTATTTTGACCGCTGAGATCACTGACTACTGCCAATGCCCGCCAGCTGCAGTGGAACAAGTAATTATCACACTTTACTCTGTACCACAGTAAAAGAGTACCCTCCATCTACCTCTCTGTCAGCTGCCATCTGTTCTGAAAGTAAAGCTGAAGCGTGCAGGGGCCATGTAGACTGCACGCGTGCCCGAAGTGTCCGAATGGTTGCCGATATTTTTGCGAAGATTTCTGGTATCGCAAACGTGAGTCCAGTCTCTTAACCCGTGTGCCACCTTGCACAGTAGAAAATCTCCTGGAAGAAATTTATGAAACTGGAGAAGGCTCAGTCTTCGAAAGCATAAACGTGAAAATTAAGATACAGTCATTATAGTATGTCTTAGGTAACTCGTATCTAAAAAAAATAGCATTTATTGCTTCGGCTCTAGCAGTCATTGACGAATGAAGCATTGATCCAATCTACATACCGAGCGGCGTGGAGCAATGACAAAGGGATTGCACTCGAAGTCGACCAAAGTTCAGTTCCTCTTCAGGATACCCACATTTAAATTATTCATGGTTTCCCGAAATCGTTTAAGGTAAACGTTGAGCTCGTTCCCTTGAAGAGGAGACTATTTCCTTATCCATATTCCCCTTATCCGTACTTCTGGCGCGCCTCTAATGACGAGATGTTGTACCCTAACCTTCCTTCCCCTGTGTTGCTTGAGGCTTTCCCGACGGACATGTTGTATATATGGTTCTCTGTCGGAAGCCGCAAACAGTACAGCGCGTCCACGTAGGCGCCTTGATTATCCTCCCGTTGTCGAATATTTATGTTGCTGGCGAATCGTCATCCGTCTTATGACCAAAAGTATTCCTCTCTGCTCGAAGCGACTTCAATATGGCCAGTGCTGGATCCCATGCTGAACTAAGCTGAAAGCCCGTGTCTCTGTTTACAAGATTCGTCGAGCTACGTATTTCCACTGCTTCCTTAATAACACTGTCCCAGTACGAACTCGTCGATGCGAGAATTTTTTTTTTTTTTTTTGTATGTAGGTAATTCATAGAATGGCCTGTACTGAGACAATGTTCGGCCACTGCAGACTTTTCTGGTGGCTCCAAACGAGTGTAGCGTCGATGTTCAGTGCATCTCTCTTACAGGCCATTCTATGAATTACCTACATACAAAAATTCTCGCATCGACGAGTTGGTACTGGGACAGTGTTATTAAAGAAGCAGTGGAAATACGTAGCTCGACGAATCTTGTAAGCAGAGACACGGGCTTTCAGCTTAGTTCAGCATGGGATCCAGCACTGGCCATATTGAAGTCGCTTCGAGCAGAGAGGAATACTTTTGGTCATAAGACGGATGACGATTCGCCAGCAACATAAATATTCGACAACGGGAGGATAATCAAGGCGCCTACCTGGACGCGCTGTACTGCTTGCGGCTTCCGACAGAGGTCGGTGGGGGTTGCCGATGGCAGCGCAGAGCAGCGGCGGCAGCCTCCGCGCGTGCGCCGAAGTATTTGGTTCTTCATCCTGTAGGTGGCGTTACTGTCCTTCCAGCTATCAGTTGATATCGTCGCTATTGGCCATCGAATTTGGCGCCTCCACGCATGCGCACTTCCTGCCTAAAACTGGCATAAATGGGGAGCCCTGGTCCTGCCTTAGCAGTGTGTTCGTCGCACCTGAAGATGTCGGCCAGTTGCGCTGACGAAATATTGTGGAGTTTTCATTATGACATCCGACGTCTCGCCCGAGAACCATATATACTTCCTTCCCCTATTTAACTTACTTCAAAGATATTCGCATAAGAGAATGCAGATTTTGAAAATTAGATAAAAGCTGCTGCGAGACATTTTCATTTATATATTTGGATAAGGCTATTGATTATGCTGTGTGGAAACGCGAAGAAATATCATCTAATCTGGAAAGTAAGCAGTTATAACAAACGCTTTTTTTAAATTTTTTATAATAAAACCGTCCCAGCTGCATAGAGATTTTTGTTTATTTACCGGTGACCGGTTTAGACCGCTGCTCTGGTTTGTCACACTAAACCAGCATGATACAGTTCGCTGATGAAGTAGAGGCAGTCACCGAATTTAGAGGAGGAACTGTGTCGTGATTAATGAAATGTAAAGCTTTCCAGCTGACGACTATAATATGTGCACAACAAAAGAAAAACAAACGTAATGATGTCTTCGTGCTGGATGGCTAAATGTGAAACTTGAATAAATGGACAAATTTATCTCTCTAGAAAGTCATTGTTCATATGCGTGGCTTTTATTACATCGACCTATTTCGGTTACATCATTATCACTGTATGAACGATTAAATGTTAATCATACGTCATAGCTTACATTCATACGAAAATCCTTATATGTACTTACTGTCCTATCTGAAGTGCTAAACACATACAGAGCGAGACACAAAAGGTGGTGTGTCCCACTTGCAGTTCAAATGGCTCTGAGCACTATGGGACTTAACATCTATGGTCATCAGTTCCCTAGAACTTAAAACTACTTAAACCTCACTAACCTAAGGACATCACACACATCCATGCCCTAGGCAGGATTCGAACCTGCGACCGTAGCAGTCGCGCGGCTCCGGACTGAGCACCTAAAACCGCTAGACCACCGCGGCCGGCACTTGCAGTTCCAATTGTTTTATGTTCTCTTTGGTTACCGGTATTTCCCACTGAGCACAATTATGATGTGTCGTTATGAAGTGAAACCAATTAGGTGCACAGCTTTACTACATTTTGAAACGTCCTGGCAGGTTAAAACTGTGTGCCGGACCGAGACTCGAACACAGGACCTATGCCTTTCGAGGGCTAGTGCTCTAGCGTCTGAGCTACCCAAGCACGACAGTACTTCGTCTCCTACCTTCCAAACTTCACAGAAGCTCTCCTGCGGACATTGCAGAACTAGCACTTCTGGAAGAAAGAATATTACGGAGACATGGCTTAGCCACAGCCTGCGGGATGTTTCATTCTTCTATCCCAAAGGATGTGGCTGACCCATTCTCCGCAATATTCTTTCTTACAAAAGTGATAGTTCTGCAAGGTTCGCAGGAAAGCTTCTGTGAAGTTTGGAAGGTAGGAGGCGAGGTACTGGCAGAAGTGTAGCTGTGAGAGGGGAGCGTAACTCGTGGTTGTCGTGCTTGGGTAGCTTCGACGCTAGAGCACTTTCCCGAGAAAGGCATAGGTCCTGAGTTCGAGTCTCAGTCCGGCACACATCTTTAATCTGCCATGAAGTTTCATATCAACGCACACACCGCTGCAGAGTGAAAATCTCATTCTGTACTACATTTTGATAGCAAAAAATATGGCTGTATGCTGACCCTTTACACTACTACCTTAAGCTACTGCTTTTTTTCTTTTTTCACAAATAGTGCTTTACATTTAACAATGTTCAATCTCTCTCTCTCTCTCTCTCTCTCTCTCTCTCTCTCGTTCTGTCGATGGCTCAAAAACTCACGTGCATTTTATGTTATTATACAGTCAGAATTTCTTTTTTTGTCCTATGAAGTAGAATGAGTTGTCAGGTAGTTATTATTTCTTCTTCTGTCCCAAGTTGATTTTATTATCTGTTAAATTTCGTACATCATTGGGTACATGGTCAACGACTTTTATGGCTGGAAACCTTGGTCCTTTATGTGCTATACTGTGGGTGGATAAGAAATAGGTAAAGAATAGTATATAATTTCTCGTTCTACCATTACCTTTAGAAATTTTAGTGTTGTTTTCGAAATGGGACCGATTACGACAAGAAGCTTCACATCGTACCGCACAAGATCTTTAAAAAATGCCCACAATATCTCAGTTCAATGCCCATGCTTCCTTCCTCAGTGACCAGTTACGCCAGAATACTATGACATAAGACGTAAGAACAGGAAACGTAAGTCAACACTCTGTCGGTTTCACCTCTAAAACCAAATGTTATAGCTGAGACAGAGGATATAGTGCTTAGGTGTTTCAGGAGCTTTGTGACATGATCTGAATCTAAGGTTCATATCAATATAAACAAAATGTTTACAATACGCTGTGTCTTTTAATCGTTTATGCTCTTATATTCTTTATAACTTTACAGTTAAGCATTTTGCAGTACAGAATTGCGTGTATTGTTTACCATCTCAGTGGTTCTACATCTACATCCATACTCCGAAAGCCACCTGACGGTGTGTGGCGGAAGGTACCTTGAGTACCTGTATCGGTTCTCCCTTCTATTCCAGTCTCGTGTTGTACGTGGAAAGAAGGATTGTCGGTACGCTTCAGTGTGGGCTCTAATCTCTCTGATTTTATCCTCATGGTCTCTTCGCGAGATATACGTAGGCGGGAGCAATATACTGCTTGAGTCTTCGGTGAAGGTATGTTCTCGAAACTTCAACAAAAGCCCGTACCGAGCTACTGAGCGTCTCACCTGCAGAGTCTTCCACTGGTGTTTATCTATCATCTCCGTAACGCTTTCGCGATTACGAAATGATCCTGTAACGAAGCGCGCTGCTCTCCGTTGGATCTTCTCTATCTCTTCTATCAACCCTATCTCGTACGGGTCCCACACTGCTGAGCAGTATTTAAGCAGTGGGCGAACATGCGTACTGTTACCTGCTTCCTTTGTTTTCGGATTGCATTTCCTTAGGATTCTTCCAATGAATCTCAGTCTGGCATCTGCTTTACCGACGATCAACTTTATATGGTCATTCCATTTTAAATCACTCCTAATGCCTACTCCCAGATAATTTATGGAATTAACTGCTTCCAGTTGCTGACCTGCTGTATTGTAGCTAAATGATAAAGGATCTTTCTTTCTATGTATTCGCAGCACATTACACTTGTCTACATTGAGATTCAATTGCCAAGAGAGATGAAGAGGAGGAGATGGGCTGAGAGAAGGCGGTGGAGGAGTTTAAGGTGTATATCCGATTCCTAGACATATTTAGCAATCACGAACGAACACTGTTTTGGGAGTCTCTCCGCTTTGATTAATCGCTGTTATATCGATGTCCGTCGAATGCTGTCCTCTTTAAGCTTGCGTAGTCTAAGTACAGCGGCGGCCAAGTTCCTTTGCAGCAGATGACTCAATTAATGTCCGTACTGGAGTCCGTATTCACAGCCCAGTATTCCCCGTTCCGCGTGGCATGTGATCACTCTGCAATTGCGAGGAAACGGCCCGCCCGGCTAGACCCGTGAGAATCCATCTGCGCTCCCGAGACGCCAATGAAGGCTGCCCAGCCAAGCGTTCGCCGTGGAGACAGGGGGAGACGGCGAGCGGGCGCAGTGCTACGACCCCGTGGAATTCTCGTAACGGCATTACGCCTGGGCGCTTATCGCCGAATTAGGGCTAACCTGGTTAGGTGCACTCCATCCCCTTGTTCCTCCATTTTGCTCTCCTTTGAGCGTTTTGTCTGCGACACATTTCTCTGTCGCTTGGCGGCTCTCATCGAAAGCGAGATTCCGTGCAGCGGGAATTACGAGATAGGAAACGGCACATGCACTGCAGACATATTAATGTAGCACAGGAATCTAGATAAATACGGAAATGGTAAGTTGCGCACTGAGGCAGTAATAACTCCACGGAAACAGCGGCACGTGCACTCCCACATCTAAATCTATGATCACTGGGAAATAGATGAAAGAAGGTATTTGCTGTAGCACCACCTATTACAGCTTCTTATGACAGTCTGCTCCCTCTATGTGCGAGCTGTTATTTTTCTAATTTTATTCGCATTGGACAGACATGTAGGGAACGAGGGATGGACATCGGGAACGCTGTTGCTCGGTAAGTTGAGATTAGGTATAAATTAGCGTAATTGCTAAATATGTGTAGGAATCGGATATACACCTTGAACTCCTTCAACGCCTTCTCTCAGACCATGTCCCGCTGTTCATCTCTCTTCTCCATCTCCTCTTCCTACTCTCCCGTCTCACAGTGCATCATTTCTTCCTCCTCTGTCTGTTAATGTAAATCACCCCTGCCGCCTCTTTTCGTGTCCTCTTACCCTTCTCTCCCGCCTTGAGCCTTATTTATTTTTATTGCAAACGAAAAGTGGATTGGGAACTGAAATCACTTCACCATTTGCGAGATTTCTGTGAATCTGTGAATGGTTAGGATTACAAAGACTCGGTCGATACAGATTACGTAGTCGTATTCTAATCAATAGCATGTTGTTGTGGTCTTCAGTCCAGAGACTGGTTTGATGCAGCTGTTCATGCTACTCTATCCTATGTAAGCTTCCTCATCTCCCAGTACCTACAGCAACCAACGTCCTTCTGAATATGCTTAGTGTATTCATCTCTTGGTCTCCCTCTACGATTTTTACCCTCCACGCTGCCCTCCAATACTAAATTGGTGATCCCTTGATGCCTCTGAACATCTCCTACCAACCGATCCCTTCTTCTAGCCAACGTGTGCCACAAATTACTCTTCTCCCTAATTCTGTTCAGTGTCTCCTCATTAGTTATGTGATCTATCCATCTAATCTTCAGCATTCTTCTGTAGCACCACATTTCGAAAGCTTCTATTCTCTTCTTGTCCAAACTATTTGTCGTCAACGTTTCACTTCCAAACAGGGCCACACCCCTTACAAATACTTTCAGAAACGACTTCTTGACACTTAAATCTACACTAGATGGTACGAAATTTTTCTTCTTCAGAAACTCTTTCCTTGCCATTGCCAGTCTACATTTTATATCTTCCTACTTCGACCATCATCAGTTATATTGTTCTCAAAACAGCAAAACTTATTTACTACTTCAAGCGTCTCATTTCCTAATCTAATTCCCTCAGCATCACCCGATTTAATTCGACTACATTCCATTATCCTTATTTGCTTTTGTTGATGTTTATCTTATACCCTCCTTTCAAGACACTGTCCATTCCGTTCAACTGCTCTTCCAAGTCCTTTGCTGTCTCTGACAGAATTACAATGTCATCGGCGAACCTCAAAGTTTTTATTTCTTCTCCATGGATTTTAATATCTACTCCGAACTTTTCTTTTGTTTCCTTTACTGCTTGCTCAATATACAGATTGAATAACATCGGGGATATGTTACAACCCTGTCTCACTCCCTTCCCAACCACTGTTTTCCTTTCATGCCCCTCGACTCTATATATCAAAAGCACATATGCTACTAATGCCACTGTCCTGTTTTGTCTAAAACAGACAGCGAAGAAGAAAACAAAACAGCAGTTATTTATACAATTCTCCTTTAAAAAAATATACATGGGAGAAACAATTTGTTCACATGATCTTGTATTGTAATAGAAAATGACTGAGACAACAAAATCGAAACCACACTTTTTCATAGCACAGCATTTTACGTGACGCAATCGGTTTTAATAGAAAAGTACTGAAATATTCAGCGTTTCCGTCATAATTTTTAGTATAGTATCTTCTTAAAAACAGAAGTGAAATTGTCTAGAAATTTATGGTAACAACGCTTTCTCTCTATATG
This sequence comes from Schistocerca americana, assembly GCF_021461395.2. NCBI lineage: Eukaryota > Metazoa > Arthropoda > Insecta > Orthoptera > Acrididae > Schistocerca > Schistocerca americana. The sequence goes on along the minus strand of NC_060122.1, from coordinate 771,266,602 downwards.
CTACATGTATAGTTACGCATATTATACATGTTCCAAAAATATATAGCCTATGCCCGTCCGAATATTCATTAGCATATCATGTAAAAATTAGAAATACTGTTGTCGAGTACTTTCCAGATTTTTGGTAACAGCATTTCCCTATTATGTATTAAACATATATTTATGTATTAGACACTTTTAAAAATATGTAGCCTATGATGTCTGTCCAAATTTTATTTAAAGTCTTGCGCAGAAATTCAAGTAAATTTTTCAAGAACTCTTCGAGATTACTGGTTATAACGTTGCCCCTTTATATAATATTTATAAATTTATATATCGCATGTATGAAAAAGTATGTAGCATACGTCGTGTCGAACGTTAATTAGAGTATATAAATTTGAAGTAAATCGACATTTTTGGTAACAGCGTTAAACAAAAACTTGTCATTATATTGTAATGTGGAATAGACTATACTCTGATAAATCGAAACATTATGAGCACTACCCACCACGACGTTGGATGCCGCGTGGTGGCGTTTCGGGCACGTGACGCGGTAACAGAAGTATTTAAGCGAAGCAGACACGGACGGGGATCACTCTAGCGAAGACATGGGTTGCAAATGGCGAAATCCATTAGGATAAAAGACTTTGACAGAGGACAGGAGTTTATTACGAAGAGCCTGTTAATGAATACCTCGAAAACGGCGAAGCTGGTCGAATGTCCACGTGCTACTGTCGTGAGCATCTACGGAAAGAGATAGGACAGTGAAACTACCACAAGGCACTAACTGGCCACGACTCTTCACAGGCCGAGGGGTTCAGAGGCTTGTCTGGTTTGCAAAGTAGGATAGAGGGTGATCTACTGCAGCTCTGCCAAAAGAGCACATCGTACATTGTTGAACATGGGGCTCTGAAGCAGGCCACCCCTACGTCTTCACATTGTCAATTACGATTTCAGTGGGCGCGAGGCCAACGGGATTCGAATATCGATCAGTGGAAGCGTTCAGCTCTTCGGCTGAACCACATTTTTGCCACACTAGGTCGATGGTCGTTAGCAGAAACGCCGTCTCCGAGGTGAACTGTGGTTCGAAACGTGCAGCGAGCCACAGTTGCAGTCTGGTAATAGCAATGTTACGCTGTGGGAGACATGGCATCCGTGGCAGTAATCTAAGACGCGCTGACAGCTGTGAACCACTTGCATCCCTTCATGCTTGATGTCTCTTGCTTTATGTCTTTCCCGCTAGCGATGTCATCTTTGAGCAGTATAATTGTACGTGTCTCAGAACCAGAAAAGTGCTACAGTGGTTTGAGGAACACTATAATATACTCATGTTGAAGACTCGGCGACCAAATTCAACTGATACAAAGCCTATGGAAGCCATCTTGGTTGCTATTCGGCGCCATAACCGATTACGCATATCAGCGGCACGTTACTTACGCGAATTACACGATCTGTGCGTAGAAATACAATGCGATATACCTCCACCAACCTACCAGGAAACTGTCGAATCCCAGATACGCATAATCTGTGATGTATTTCGTTTGAAATACGGACAAACAAGCTATTAACCTGTTCGTCATAATATTTTGGCTCATGAGTGTATACCGCATACATTAAAAAATGTATAGCCTATGTCCGTCTGAACGTTTATTAGAGTACTGCGTAAAAATCTATAGCAAATTCGTCAAGCACTTTTCGAGACTTTGGTAAAACCTTTAAACAATGACTTGCCTTTATACGGTATAGATTTGCCTCTCGCTGGAAAAATGATCTTAAGTGTCTGTTTACTGTGTACTGGGCTACCATCACTATCCTCAGAGACTCCTGGTATAATTACACGTAATTGATATGAGGTGTGTTTTTCCTACGATCAAAGCTTGCAGTTATCACCATGCTGCAGTAGCGTGAACTGTAAAATCCGCAGCACTGCTCCGGATTTGACCCCCCTGCATACGTAATCTGCTGGAGACCGCCGTATATCTGTCTCTACCTGAACATTTTAATCTCCTTCTTCTTGACTGTTCCCACTGGGCCGGACAGCAAAATGGTTCAAATGGCTCTGAGCACTATGGGACTTAAAATAATCTGAGGTCATCAGCCCCCAGAACTTAGAACTACTTAAACCTAACTAACCTAAGGACATCACACACATCCATGCCCGAGGCAGGATTCGAACTTGCGATCGTAGTGGTCGCGTGGTTCCAGACTGTAGCGCCTAGAACCGCGCGGCCACAGAGGCCGGCGCCGGACAGCAGGCCCGACTGTACAAGGCAATCGTGAATCTGGGAATTCGCTACCAACAAGCGTCACGAACTTCGTCCGACAGCAAAAACTCTATGCCCACATCGCTAGATACTTTCAAGAGAAGGACATTCATCTCTCAATTATGAGACGTGAAGATACCGGTGCGCATTGCGCGCAAAAGCCTGATTGCGTCCACAGGTGCACACCAGCCGCTGTCAGAAAATGTAACACTGTCCAATCATTTAGTCATCTTCCAATTTATTACTCGTTTACAACGTTAAGCTCTTGACCAAATAGTGACTTATTTAGGAGAAGCTGAACTTCTTAGCCAAAATCGCTTGAAAACCACCTTTATTTTCGATTACCGGTTTCGTTAATCATGATTACCACCTTCATACGTCGACATAAGGTTATATTACACGTCTCCTGTATCAGCTATACAAGTAATCTTTCTAAACCATTGACCGGTGTGTGAGAGACGAGAGGAACGATGCATCTGCAGGTCACTGTTAAGATCACAATGGCCGCGGTGGTCTAGTGGTTCTAGGCGCGCAGTCCGGAACCGCGGGACTGCTACGGTCGCAGGTTCGAATCCTGCCTCGGGCGTGGATGTGTGTGATGTCCTTAGGTTGGTTAGGTTTAAGTAGTTCTAAGTTCTAGGTGACTGATGACCACAGAAGTTAAGTCCCATAGTGCTCAGAGCCAGCCATAAGATCACAATATACAGAGTAATTCATGTCCCATACCACTTACCGCTGTGGACTTCATTGAAGACAGAGCACTGCTGCAGTGAAGCACACAGAAGTATGTGGTATACATAATGGCATCCGTCCATCCTTGAGTGATGATGGTGTAACATGCTTGGCTCAGTCTGCAGCGTCTGCTGTGGCTAAAAAGTCCCACTTGAGAGAGGCAGTCACTACTGCAGTTTGGACATGTGAAATTTGAGGGACTTAGAACAGAAGCCTCTCTGTCTCTTCGCTTTGTCCTCTTCCTGGTTTGTTCCTCTGTGCGGTCGTCTCCGAGAGCTTGACGCCGTTGCGCACAGTTACTCGCCAGTTGACACCGTCATCTGCAATGCTTTCCCAGCGACTTGGATTGATTCTGATCTTGGTCAGGTCTCTCTTGCAGATATCCTTGAAACGAAGAAGCGGTCGTCCCATTGGCCTCACACCCGCTGAAGTTCTCCGAACAGCAGTTGTTTTGGCATCTCTTCAGGATCCATGCGCCTGACATATCCCAACCATCTTAGACGTCGATGACTCAGGACTACAAAGACTTCGGTGTTTGGTACTCTATCTCTCCAAGAGATCTGAAGGGTCTTCCGGAGACAGCGGAGGTAGAAGCTGTTGAGTCGAGATTCATGCTTAGAAAGAGTTGTCCATGTCTCACAGCTATAGAGAAGGATTCTTATAACACAAGCGTTGTAGACTTTTAATTTAGATTTTGTGGTAAGCAGTCCATTGTTCCATACTCTGATTTTCAATCTAGCCATGACACATGATACCTTTGCGATTCTGTTAGTAATTTCAGTATCCATGGACAAGTTGCTACGTATTGTGGATCCCAAGTAGGTAAAGTCATCAACTACCTGCAGAGGATTGCCATCAATGCTGATGGCTGGAAGGTTGGTAGTGCTCTGCGCCATGATCTTAGTCTTTTGGAGGCTGATGAGTAGACAAAATTTTTCACAGGCATGTGATAATTTGTTAATTATCTGTGTTCGCTACTACACCTGCATCGTCCGCATATAACAACTCATGGATAACAACTGTATTTACTTTGGACTTGGCCTTGAGGCGAGCAACGTTGAAAAGATTTCCATCAGACCTCGTATGTAGATACACTCCTATCTCACAGTCTTCAAAGGTAAATCTGAGCAGAAGGGAAAAGAAAATCCCAAATAATGTAGGAGCTAACACACATCCCTGTTTCACACCGCTATTAACAGGGAATGCTTCTGATGTTTTACCGTTGAAGCAGATTGTTGCTTGTGTTTTCTCATGGAAAGAGACAATTATTTGTTGTAGTTTAGGTGGGCATCCAATCTTCTGCAAGAGTTTGAAAAGCCCATTTCTGCTCACTAAATCAAACGCTTTAACAACGTCAATGAAAGCAATATAAAGTGGCCTCTGCTGCTCACGACATTTCTCTTGTAGCTGTCTTAAGGAGAAGATCATATCTACGATTGATCGGCCAGGCCTGAAGTCACACTAAGATTCTGGGTAGATTCTGAAAGCTAAGGTTTGTAATCGCATTAGGATGACTCTTGCATAAGCTTTCCCGGCTACACTTAGTAATGAAATGCCTCGGTAATTGTAACATTCACTTCTGTTCCCATTCTGTTTATATAGAGTAACTATCCTCGAATTCCGCATACTCATCGGGACATAACCTTCTTCCCAGCTGGTTGTGATAAGTGAGTATAAATGTTTGAGAAGAACAGTATGTGGTACGGGACATGAATTATTCTGCATATTGTGATTTTAACAATGACTTGCAGATGCATTGTTCCTCTCGTCCCTCACATACCGGGTAGTGGTTTAGAAAGATAATGTGCCCTAATAGGTTTCCGGTTAGAATTAATTAGACGGTGAACTTCGTGGTTCAAATTTGGATGTTAACCTTATCTTTAAAGTCATTTCTGCTGTACCTCGTTACTAAAGAGGTGAATAGTCGATGTGCACATATATTCCTTGTTGGCTAGAGGAGTTTCTACACATGTTGTTGTTAATAGCCCACATCGTACAAAAGCCTTGGACGGGCCAGTAGGTAGTAGGAGTGTTCATCTCCTCATGGAGGTCCTGAATTAGGAGGCCTAACGAAACACACGCTCTGCCACACACTGACACATCCATGGCTAAGGTGTGATATGGGCCATTAAGTACGTCATAAGTTTCGATACGCATCCAGGTTACAAACGATTCATGTGAGCGCTGGCTGTTAACTTCTGTAGTCACCTTTACTGAGCTCAGTAGTACTCTGTGGGAGATGGAACCTAATTTCTTTCTACTTCAGTCTTTCTTCTGCTTCCTCTCAGTTTTTAGAGTCATTTAACAAGTCCTACAATTGTTCCTGACTTTCAGTGAAGACTTCAATGTCATCAGCGAACCTTATCGTTGATATCCTTCAAGTCTACATTTTAATTCCATTCTTGAGTTCTTTTGTTTCCGTCTTTCCTTCTTCGATGAACAAAGTGAACGATAGGTTCAAAACACTGGATCCTGGTCTTACATGGTTTCTAATCCGAGCACTTCGTTCTTGATCGGTTGGTTGGTTGGTTGGATGGTTGATACGAGAGGAAGGGACCAAACAGAGAAGCCATCGGTCCCATTGGATTAGGGAAAGGTGGGGAAGCAAATCGGCCATGCCCTTTCAAAGAAACCATCCCAGCATCTGCCTGAAGTGATTTAGGGAAATCACAAAAAGCCTACATCAGGATGGCCGGAATCGGGTTTGAACCTCCTTCCTACCGAATGCGAGTTTCTTGATAGTCCATTCTTATGTTTCCTACGTGTCTCATATACTTCTTGTGTATTACCCACATTTCACTACATCCTACATTTATTCCTGATAATTTCGAACACTTCTTCTTCTAGTCAACAATTTCAATGAAAGTATCTTGTTAGCAGTAGCAGTAACAATAGTAATGGCCGTCAGACACCGTAACGCTGCTTGCGGAGAATGGGATGTAGATACAGAAGTACGACATTATGTGTGCAAACGTCGGCTCGTTCTGTCAATGCGGGGAACCGCTCTGTTATACGGGAAACCCGTTCGCCTTTCGCCTGGAACACACAGGCTGCTCCGGTAGACGCCTTTCGGGAGCGTCTCGCGCCGTCAGATTTCATTTCCTATTTCTGCGCGCAGAGTGTCTGTCTGGCTCGTAAGGGACCGCTCCCTCCGCCTTGCCGAGAGATTGCACCGCCGACGCGACGTGACGAGGAAAGGCCAAGGGCAGAGGCTCACTGAGCATCGAAAAAAGAAAACTTATTTCAACTTTTATTTCCACACTCTGTAAAACAAGCGAAGGAAGGAAGATTAGTGTTTAGCGCGCCCTACCCACAGAGAAATGCGTGGCAGCGGGTACTCCCCATTATAAGAGTAGTTACGGCTTCTGCCAGTTCCTTTCATGTATGCAGCGCGGAAAGAATAAGTGCTCCAACATCAATCAGCACTAGGCAGTCTATAATTACTCCAATCTTGTCTTCATAGTTGCTATGGGAGCGACACATAGAGAGTAATATTTTGCCAGAATCATCACTTACAATAAACTGAAACGTTGTGAACACCGTTTCACGGAAGAGATTTAACTTCAAGCGTCTGCTAGTTCGGTTGTTTCATCATCTGCATGACGGTCTCCCGTGGTTCAGAAAAACCTGTGACCATTCATGCTGACCTTTTCTGTATACCTTCACCATCCATTATTCGGCCCGCTCGCTTGAGCAGCATTCTGGGAAGTGTCATATGAGTGTTTCGTAAGCAATCTCCTTTGAACCTATGTGACATGTCCCTACAAATTATTACTTCCACGTATTTGTTTCAGTTGACCGATTAGATGGAAACACGATATATTCATTTGTACTAGTCGACCGCTTCCAATTGCGACTTATTCATACCGTGTATGCCACTGAAAGTCAGTGGCTCTGAGCACTATAGGACTTAACATCTAAGGACATCAGTCCCCTAGAACTTAGAACTACTTAAACCTAACTAACCTAAGGACATCACACACATCCGTGCCCGAGGCAGGACTCGAACCTGCGACCTTAGCGGTCGCACGGTTCCAGCTTCTTTACAGCTATAATTTCTGTGTGACCGAGTAAGCTATTTTGGCGTAATAATTCTTGACAGTCTCCTCGGGATATCTGCTGAATCTTAATATAAACATGACTCGACAATTCGGCGATCCATGCGTCCGCCATCTTCAGCCAAACCGCCACCACCGCTGCTGCTGCTGCTGCTGATGATGATGATGAAAACACATGCCAAGGCTTCGTTCTTTATTTATTTTGTTACTTATCTCGTGTGTGTAAAATCGATTTCATGGCCTAGGGCTCGCACTGGACAGCAAACTTTGTTGGTCTCTGCACGTCTCTTATTTGGCTGCCCGTTGTACACGTTCCCTTAATGTCCTCAGAGTTCTTAGTGGTTCATCTTGGGGAGCGGATCGCACTGTCCTACTTCGCTTGTATCGGTCCATAGTCCGATCAAAGCTGGATTATGGGAGCCTCGTCTACTCGTCTGCTCGGCCATCCCTCTTACGTCGTCTCAACTCCATCCACCATTGGGGGTTACATCTTGCGACCGGAGCATTCTACACTAGTCCCGTCGAGAGTCTTTATGCTGAAGCTGCCGAATTACCATTGACCTACCGGCGCGACGTACTGCTTTGTCGGTATGCCTGCCAGCTGCTGTCAATGCCCGACCACCCCACTTATCAGTCCCCGTCGTCGATTCTCTCGACCGTCAGTATGGGTTGTATGTGTCTACCCTGCTGCCCCCTGGAGTCTGCTTTCGTCGCCTGCTTCGACAATTGGATTTTGCCCTCCCTACCACCTTCAGAGAGCGTGAGAGCCCGACACCACCGTGGCTCCAGGCTCCGGTTCATATTTATCTCGACCTCAGCTCGCTCCCGAAGGAGGGTACTCCGGCTGCAGTGTATTGCTCACGGTTTGTCGAACTTCGTGCGCGACTTGCCAGTCACACCTTTATTTACACTGATTGCTCCAAAACTGACGATGGTGTCGGCTGTGCCTTTGTCGTCGGCGCCGGCACCTTTAAATACCGGCTCCTCGACCAGTGTTCCAGCTTTACGGCCGAGCTTTTTGCTCTCCATCAGGCCGTTCAGTATGCCCGCCGCCACCGCCATTCATCGTATGTACTCTGCTCTGATTCACTCAGTGCTCTCCAGAGCCTTGGAGCCCCATATTCGGTCCATCCCTTGCTGCAACGGATCCAGCAGTCCCTCCATTCTTCTGCTGCTGATGGCTCTCCTGTCAGCTTTCTGTGGGTTCCCGGCCATGTAGGAGTGCCTGGGAATGAGGCTGCTGATGCTGCAGCCAAGGCTGCAGTCCTCCTGCCTCGGCCAGCCTCCCATTGTGTCCCGTCATCTGACATTAGTGGGGTTGTTTGTAAGAGGCTTGTGTCTTTGTGGTGGGATACTTGGTCATCACTTCAAGGAAATAAGCTCCGGGTAGTAAAACCGTTCCCAACTGCTTGGACAACCTCCTCCCGACCATCTCGGCGAGAAGAGGTCCTTCTGACCAGGTTGCGGATTGGGAATTGCCGGCTTTGCCACCGCTACCTGCTCTCCGGTGACCCAGCCCCGAAGTGCCCTTGTGGTCATGCATTAACAGTGCGCCATGTTTTATTGTCGTGTCCCCGTTTTAGTCAATCTGGTGTTGTCCTGTCTCTGCCATCTACTTTACAGGATATTTTAGCTGATGATGCTCGAGCAGCTGCTCGTGTTCTTCGTTTTATTGCTTTGACTGGCTTGTCCAAAGACATCTAACTCCTTCACTTATTTTATCTGCATCTTTGTAAGAACTTTCTGGGGTCCCCCCCCCTTGAGTTTTACTAGATTCTATGTGCTCTAACAATTGTGACTGGGCGCTAATGACCTCAGTAGCAGAGCGCCCTTAAACCCCAAACAAAACCCCAAACAAAAAAAAACAAACAAAAAAAAACAAACAAAAAAATATTTAATGGCATGTTTGTCTCATCTTAAGCTGTCCGATAAGCGTGCTTTATAAATCATATACTCTAAATACTGTTACTGCCGTTCCATCAAGGCCGAGGCCTGTAATGCGTCTGCCAGACTGAACATACTTGTCAGTTAACAATTCAGTTGATTTTCGTTTGACATTGATAGCAAAGAATGTTTGAAACGATTTATCAAAGGGGGCAGACGCATTATAGGCCAATACAGTACTTAGAGTTTTACTTTTATGAAAATTTGAAAAACGTTGCCAATCTTTGCACCATGTTGAAGTCTTATCAGTAGCTGACTGAATATTTGTACAATTTTTTTGACTGGCGTTACTTTATTGTGGGCAACTCCACGGTCTGGAAAAAGCATGAGGACACTGTTTTTTGTATCCCGCCTGGAAGGCGGCGCATGGGTAGGAGAAGGAGCAGGAAAAATACGTCGGTACTGCAGTGAGTAAAAATGGTTTACTGGTGCAAGAAAGAATACATAACTTTGTACAGTTGCGAAGTCTTCGACCCGTCGTATGGAGAACAAACTAAAGCGAAGTGTCCTGGCTGGCTGCACCTGATGAAATGTGCTGAAGCAGTCGCGGAGCTCGTAGACCTCGACAGCACCGGCTAGAGGGCGCTGTCGCCTGTGTCTCGTGGTAGTGCCAACCTTTGAAACTATGCGTTGCTATCGATACCACACTATTAACCAACAGACATAATAAATATAGGCGTGGTTTGTGCTTCCATATCGCTATAGCTTCGCAACATCCCCTCCCCCCTCTTCACCCACGCCTCTTTCTTTTCCCAAGGTATTTACATGGAATGGTAGCTTTTCACCCAAGCCAACCACATAAAAGGTTTCAGCTTGTAACTGCAGGGGTTGGAACACACCAATGGACTTCTTACGACATGTCGGTGAAGCACCTACGAATAGAGTGCCCAAGTGGCAGAGACTTACGAAATTTTCCTTCTAGAATACCGGGAATGTTGTGGAATGTTCCAGAATGTTCTAGAATTTTCCATAATTTGCCAGTATTTTGTAGAATGCTCTCGAATATTCGATTGGCCGATTGCGTTGGGAATAGGTTCCATTTGAGAACGGTATATATAGTCGATGGTGGGAAGCTTGTGCCAACATACTTAAATTTGTCAATTAAAGAGGGTCAAGGCAAAGTGAAAATGGTAGAAATAAATTTAAGTGGAAGTGAATTGCTTCAGGGCGTATTAACTGTAATTTTTGTGTTAGGTAATTTCAGCATCTCACTTCAAAACGTTCCTTTTTTAGAAACGGTCATTGTATCTACCTTGTCCTAACCGGTATTTCTCTGTTTCAGCAGTAGTGAGACGAGGCGATATGGAAATATTGATAAGGTGATGCAATTGCCCGGCCTCCATTGTAGCAGCTATATGCAAATTTGCGAGATCAATAACAGAACCTGCCTTCATTGTCTTTTCGTAACATACGAGGTCCGATTACAGTTTGTTGCACGCATCTTTACCCAAGCCAACATTGTCGATTCAAACCTTTGTTACCTGTACATGGTCTAGTAACATCCCCTTAGTGACTAACCACGAACTCTGGCTACGCCGATCATTTCATTTCCTTTAACAGAACGTCTCATCCTTCTAGTAATAAATTCCTGCTCTCGTCAATTCCATAAGCAAACATTTTACATCATTTCTATCCGGAACAAGAAATTTATTATATCCTGCATCCGGTCAGCGGAAGAGGGAGGAGCTTCAGTCGTGGGGGAGGATACTGGACGGACCTGTACCGGTACGCACGTGACAGCAGGCGCCATTAATATATTCCTAGACACGCGCATAAAAATGGCATTTTCCGGGGCTCATACCTTCGGTTCTGTTGTTGAGAGAAAGGTAGAATCAAGCGTTTTGTATATCTTTTGACAAACGAAAATAAGTAACCGCAGCACATTGCTCAAATTGTTATGATATATTCTGTAGGTATTTGTCCCATCTTCGTGTTTTCAAATATCTTTATCCGTTGTCTACCAACATCAAAACAGGGCTGTGGATTCCTACGCGGGTATGCGCAGCAAATGGCTGTAATTTTTACGACATATTTCTAAGATACCGATCTCGAATAACCTTGAAAATTCTCCTTGCATCTTTATCCGTTTTCTAGCCCAGAGGTTCAAAGTTATCCCACTTGTGCACGCAAAATAAGTACGTAAAATTCGGTATGAGGCGAAGGCGTAGAATGGGGAGATATGTTGTCAAACGTCTGCGTTATCATTAAAAGGTTTCCAGGAATCCACTGTTGTAGTATTGATGCACATGCAAAACTTTTATGCAGGGCAAATCCGCTCTGAAGTGTAAAATTAGTTTCGCATTATTCCTATTTCATATGAGCGAAATATCAAAATTTTACTGAGTCATTAAGTTCTTTTAAGCCAACGGCCTTGCCGCAATGGTAACACCGGGCCCGTCAGATCACCGAAGTTAAGCGCTGTTGGGCTGGGCTAGCACTTGGATGGGTGACCATCCAGACAGCCGAGCGCTGTTGGCAACCGGGGTGCGCTCAGTTCTTGTGAGGCAAACTGAGGAGCTACTTGTTTTAGAAGCAGCGACTCCGGTCTCGAAACTGACATAGGCCGGGCGAGTGGTGTGCTGACCACATGCCCCTTCATATACGCATCCAGTGGAGCCTGTGGTCTGAGGTTGACACGGCGGCCGGTCGGTACCGTTGCGCCTACCAAGGCCTGTTTGGACGGAGTTAACTTCTTTTCTTTTCATATAAGTCACATGACCTGATGTAGCAGGGAAAAGGAGGGAACCTGCTGAAAAAAAGGCTCGTATTGGAGCACAAGAAAGTCGAGGACTGACTGAAAATTTCTGCTGGGATTTTCTATTGCATTCATTTATTACTGGTCCCTAGCATCAACATTGATATTAATGCCACGATTTGATCAATCCTACATTCTAACTCGATCAGATTTCCAGCTGATATACTAACTCCACATATTGAACATGGGACGATTGACCTCGTTGTTCACAGTCCCTCAATCCGCCTACCCCCCCCCCCCAAAACCAACCAACTCTATAAGTCTGTTGTGACGTAATTATTAAGTTTTTCCAACTTCTGCTCAGTGTGTAGCTTATACACCGCTTAGGTCTTTTTCCAGTCGATATTTAGCCTTAATTTCAAACTCACTCCCTTCGTGCTTGAATGTGGATGCTCTAGACGGAAATCACGTAGTCTCTCTGAGAAAACGCGAGGTCGTCTCAGGAAGTGCCAATAATACTCAACTGGATATTAAAATTGCTACACCACCAAGATGACGTGCTACAGACGCGAAATTTAACGGACAGGAAGAAGATGCTGTGATATGCAAATGATTAACTTTTCAGAGCATTCACACAAGGATGGCGTCGGTGGCCACACCTACAACGTGTTGACATGAAGGAAGTTTCCAACCGATTTCTCATACACAAACAGCAGTTCACCGGCGTTGCATGGTGAAACGTTGTTGTGATGCCTCGTGTAAGGATGAGAAATGCGTACCATCACGTTTCCGACTTTTATGAAGGTCGAATTGTAGCCTATCGCGATTGCGGTTTATCGTATCGCGACATTGCTGCTCGCGTTGGTCGAGATCCAATGACTGTCAGCAGAATATGAAATCGGTAGGTTCAGGAGGGTAATACGGAACGCCGCGCTGGATACCAACGGCCTTGTATCACGAGCAGTCGAGACGACAGGCATCTTATCCGCATGGCTGTAACGGATCGTGCAGCCACGTCTCGATCCATTAGTCAACAGCTGGGGACGTTTGCAAGACAACAACCATCTGCACGAACAGTTCGAAGACGTTTGCAGCAGCATGGACTATCAGTTCGGAGGCCATGGCTGCGGTTACCATTGACGCTGCATCACAGACAGGAGCGCCTGAGATGGTGTACTCAACAACGAACCTGGGTGCACGAAAGGCAAAACGTCATTTTTTCGGATGAATCCAGGTTCTGTTTACAGCATCATGATGGTCGCATTCGTGTTAGGCGACATCGTGGTAAACGCACATTTGAAGCGTGTATTCGTCAATGCCACACTGCCGTATCACTCGGTGAGATGGTATGGGGTGCCACTGGTTACACGTCTCGGTCACCTCTTGTTTGCAATGACATCACTTTGAAGAGTGGACGTTACATTTAAGATGTGTTACGACCTGTGGCTCTACCCTACATTCGATCCCTTCGAAATCCTACATTTCAGCAGGATAATGCACGACCGCATGTTGCAGGTCCTGTACGGGCCTTTCTGGATACAGAAAATGTTAGACTGCTGCCCTGGGCAGCACATTCTCCAGGTCTCTCACCATTTGAAAACGTCTGGTCGATGGTGGGCGAGCAAGTGGCTCGTCACAATACGCCAGTCACTACTCTTGATGAACTGTGATATCGTGTTGAAGCTGCATGGGCAGCAGTACCTGTACACGCCATCCAAGCTCTGTTTGACTCAATACCCAGGCGTATCAAGGCCTTTATTACGGCCATTGGTGGTTGTTCTAGGTACTGATTTCTCAGGATCTATGCACTCAAATTGCGTGAAAATGTAATCACATGTGAGTTCTAGTATAATATATTTGTCCAATGAATACCCGCTTATCATCTGCATTTCTTCTTGGTATAGCAATTTTAATGGGGCAGTAGTGTATATACTGCATCTTTTTTCCACTTGGTAGAGGTGGAAATTTACGTTACAGTCGCTTAACGCAGTTTTAAGTATATTGAATGGCTTCGTTCTCCTTCCAGTTCTGGAACTTGCATTGTCCGGACTAAGACAGTTTTTCAGGCCCTGTGGTAAGGTAAGAACCACATGACAATATGACGGCGGCGGTCTTTCTTGTCGGGCTCCACCTTGTCCTACAGACACCTTCACGGCCAGCAGAAGACAGACCCCTCCCCCCTCTCTTCTTGCTTTCTCCTTTCTGGCTGATCCGCGTCATAGGCAGCCAGTGACGCGGCCAATTAAAAGCCGGACGATCCGACGCTCCCCTAATTGCGCTGTCCGGCGCCTTTCGGGTCCCCAGACCCCTGTTTGACGGCGCTGGGCTGTTCATTAGCGGCGACAAGGGCATCTGCCCTGCTGTACCGCCTTTGTCTCATTCTGTCCGGCGACGTCTGGTTCCGTCTCGCGCACGCACAGATGGCCGGCGCAGCGCTGCACGAGCGGACCCGCCCCGGAAAATCAGCTCCCATTGTCTACCGCCCACCCGGCGCTGGCGGTGCTTTCCGGCGGAATAATGACCGCCGAGGAATGCTCCCCTCAACCTCTTTTTCCGCAAAATCTCTCGAGAATACAAGTGGACGCTTCCGCCCGTTCATCTAAGTTTGTGGACTTGAACAGCTGCCCTGAGCGAAGATGCAAGGGTCGACGGTTAGCATGGGAGAAGTGCAGTATGGGGAGAATACAGAGCACACGCGAAAGCAAGAAATGATGCACGGCAGTCCTCCACGCACGGTGGACACAGACGAATGTGGCCATCTGTTAGCCTTCCGAGCAAGTGGCGTCTAAACTCTCCCCCCCCCTCCCCCCCCTTTCCCTCACCATCAGGATAAGCTGACACATATCTACTGAATACCTGACTATTAACGACCGAGCATTATCTCAATCGCTGTTTTCAAAACATTCTTCGCTCTATCAAACAATATGTCTTTATATTCTTTTATTTTCGCTGTAAGCGGGTGATCAAAAGTCATTTGTTGTTGTTGTGGTCTTCAGTCCTGAGACTGCTTTGATGCAGCTCTCCATGCTAATGTATCCTGTGCAAGTTTCTTCATCTCCCAGTATCTACTGCAGCCTACATCCTTCTGAATCTACTTAGTGTACTCATCTCTTGGTCTCCCTATACGATTTTTACCCTCCACGCTGCCCTCCAGTACCAAATTGGTGATCCCTTGATGCCTCAGAACATGTCCTACCGACCGATCCCTTCTTCTAGTTGTGCCACAAACTCCTCTTCTCCCCAGTTCTGTTCAATACCTCCTCATTAGTTGTGTGATCTGCCCATCTAATCTTCAGCATTCTTCTGTAGCACCACATTTCGAAAGCCTCTACCTTCTTCTTGTCTAAACTAATTATCGTCCATGTTTCACTTCCATACATGGCTACACTCCATACAAATACTTTCAGAAACGACTTCCTGACACTTAAATCAATACTCGATGTTAACAAATTTCTCTTCTTCACTAACGCTTTCCTTGCCATTGCCAGTCTACATTTTATTTTCTCTCTAC
The DNA here is from genome assembly GCF_021461395.2 of Schistocerca americana. Lineage (NCBI taxonomy): Eukaryota > Metazoa > Arthropoda > Insecta > Orthoptera > Acrididae > Schistocerca > Schistocerca americana. The sequence goes on along the minus strand of NC_060122.1, from coordinate 771,251,419 downwards.
TTCGACCATCATCAGTTATTTTCCTCCCCAAATAGCAAAACTCCTTTACTACTTTAAGTGTCTCACGACTCTTATAACTGCCATCTGGTTTCTGTACAAATTGTAAATAACCTTTCGCTCCCCGTATTTTACCCCTGCCACCTTCAGAATTTGAAAGAGAGTATTCCAGTCAACATTGTCAAAAGCTTTCTCTAAGTCTACAAATGCTAGAAACGTAGGTTTGCTTTTCCTTAATCTTTCTTCTAAGATAAGTCGTAGGGTCAGTATTGCCTGACGTGTTCCAACATTTCTACGGAATCCAAACTTATCTTCCCCGAGGTCAGCTTCTACCTGCTTTTCCATTCGTCTGTAAAGAATTCGCGATAGTATTTTGCAGCTGTGACTTATTAAACTGATAGTTCGGTAATTTTCACATCTGTCAACACCTGCTTTCTTTGGGTTTGGAATTATTATATTCTTCTTGAAGTCTGAGGGAATTTCGCCTGTCTCATACATCTTGCTCACCAGATGGTAGAGTTTTGTTAGGCCTGGGTCTCTCAAGGCTGTCTGTAGTTCTAATGGAATGTTGTCTACTCCCGGAGCCAGTATAAATTTGAAAACTTAATAAACCACGGATAAATGTAGATAGAGAGGTAAAAATTGACACACACGCTTGGAATGACCTGGGATTTTACTAGAACAAAAAAAAATCAAAGTTCACAAAATTTCCGACAGATGGCGCTGGACAGCAAAACGTCAGTGGCTTCGCATGACAATTCGTGTAAAAAAGGAGCTGTAATGAGAGAGAGAATCAGATGCGCCAGTGGTCGCAGCATGTTGACGTTACCTGAAAAGGCGCTTTTAGTGGAACTGTATTATCAGAATGGGGAAAGTGCTAGTTCAGCGATACGATCCCACCGCCATAGGAAGGGGATTCGAACGGGTAAAGGTCCGTTGACAAATGCAGCTGTGGCGCGAATGATTTCGAAGTTCGAAGCCACGGGTTGTTTAGACAATAGACCCCGTAGTGGCGACCGAGCACAAGGCGTAATGCTGCTAGGACAGTTCGCACGTCGCACCGGCATTCCATACACTGGCATTGTGGTGTACCCTTCGATGCTATCCGTACAAAATGAATCGGCATCATGAACTGTTACCTGGCGATTTAGTGAAGCGGAGGGCATTTGCGGTGTGGGCGTTTCAAAGGATGCCAGAAGATGACGATTGGTTGAGTAACGTGTTGTGGACCGACGAAGTTCATTTCACGCTTCGAAGGTCTGTCAACGCCTACAACTGTAGAATTTGGGCTACCAAAAATCCTAGAACTGTCGTGGAAACGCCATTGCATGACGAAAAAGTCACGGTATGGGTTGGATTTACCACATCTACCGTCATCGGGCCTTTTTTCTTCGAGGAAATGCACGATTCTGGTTTTGTAACTGCTACCGTGACGGGTGAGAGGTACGCCGATATGTTACAGAACCGCATCATCGCCAGCCTGGCTGATAAACACCTGCTGGAACGTACGATGTTTATGCAGGATGGCGCTCTATCCCATATTTCTAGACGCATGAAAGATCTCTTGCGCGTGTAGTTTGGTGATGATCGTGTGTTCAGCCGCCACTTTCGTCATGCTTGGCCTCCCAGGTCCCCAGACCTCAGTCCGTGCGATTATTGGCTTTGGGATTACCTGAAGTCGCAAGTGTATCGTGATCGACCGACATCTCTAGGGATTATGAAAGACAACATCCGACGCCAATGCCTCACCATAACTCCGGACATGCTTTACAATGCTGTTCACAACATTATTCCTCGACTACGGCTATTGTTAAGGATTGATGGTGGACATATTGAGCATTTCTTGTAAAGAACATAATCTTTGCTTTGTCTCACTTTGTTATGCTAATTATTGCTATTCTGATCAGATGAAGTGCCATCTGTCGGACATTTTTTGAACTTTTGTATTTTTTTGGTTCTAATAAAACCCCATGTCATTCCAAGCATGGGTGTCAATTTGTACCTCTCTATCCACATTATTCCGTGATTTATTCAGTTTTCAAATTTATACTGACTTTTTGATCACCCGGTATTATTACGTATTTACCTACAGTTTTTATCCTCTCAGATCCCCAACCAGTACCTCTCTTGTACCTTCCAAACTTCGCAGACATTCACGGTTCCTGGTTGAAGTCCAGTTCTGTCACAATGTTTTAATTTGCTAGGCAGTTCCTTAACACAATAAGTTTAAAAGTATCTTTTACAACAGACTATTGCAAGACCACTCTAATGTTTGATGAACCCACTAGAAAGAGGACAATAAAATTTAACAGTGAATTCGTTGATCCCATTATACGTACAACACATTTAGAACAAAGATTCTAAGAACAGTAAAATAAACAAACGTAAGAGTAAAACTTGTCGCAAGACTTTTCTGTAAGGAAATTTCATAAATAAGCTGCAATGTTTCTGAAAATTAAACATTACAAATGGTGTGCTACCAGTTTTGATCTGTGTTTGTTGTGGTATTCAGTCAGAATACTGGTTCGATCTAGTTCTCCATGCCAATATACATGTACAAATCTTTCTCTATCTCTGCATAACTCCTGTAATCTGCACCTATTTGAAACTTACCGTATTCACGTCTCGTCTACCTCTATAATTTCTAGCCCTCACACTCCTTGTTCTCTTCACCATGTCCTTCCTTTTAGTCAAGTTGTGCCACAAAACTTCTTTTTATTCAACTGTATTCAGTTAGTCGTTACTCGCGCGATCTACCCATGTTATCTTCAACATTATTCTGTAGTACCACATTTCAGAAGCTTCTATTCTCTTCTTGTCTGAAATGCATATCGTCCATTGCTCACTACAGACAAATTCCTGGGAATTTTTATTAGATGTTAACAAATTTCTCTTTTTTCAGAACCGCTTGCCTAGCTGTAGCCATTCGGCATTTATATTCTCTCGTCTTCGACCATTATTAGCTATTTTTCTGCCCTATTAGCAAAACTCATTTACTTCATTTAATACCTCACTTCAAAATCCAACTCCCTGAGCATAGTGTGATTTAATTCAGCTACATTCCATTACTCTTACGTTACTTTTGTTGATTTTCATTTCCTTTCAAGAAACTCTACTCTGTCCGACTGCCAACGCAAGTACATACCTCCTCTGACAGAATTATAATGTCGTTGGGAAACTTCATAGTTTTTATTTCTTCTTCCTGAACGTTGATTCTGTCTCCAATTTTTAGTTTGTGTAAGGATCAAATAACATCGGGGGGATAGCTGACAATCCTGTCCCACTCCTGTCTCAACTACTGCTTCCCTTTGAGTATCTTCGACTCGTATAATTGGCGCTTGGTTTCTGCAAGCTATAGATAACTTTTCGCTCCTTATATTTCACCACTGCTCGATTTAGAATGCTTTGATTTACGGGAGTTGAAATATGGACAACAAATTTTTAAAATAATCAAAAACAGAAGGGCACTCAGCGAGTAATAAAATGTTTGGGTGTCGGTTATTGTCTCTAAATAATAGGGGAAAAAGTATCAATAAAATAGATCGGACAACAGACTGGAGTGGAAGTCGTATATACAAGTGAAATGAAGGGTAAATGCAGGTATCTGGGACATGTCCGCATCCCGGAGAATGGATGGTAGGTTGGCCATAGAATTCCTTTATTCGATTCTGATAATAATGAAGATGATGATTAGACAATCAGTTTATCAAAATGTTAGTTACCTTCTGCTCTCACTGTCAGTGGTTGGAGTTTTGTGTATTTCTTTGCTGTTAATCTACTGGATAAAGGAAGACAGTGACGAACAGATTTTTAAGATTCCCACTTTGCCTTACTGGACGCCACTTCGACGACTTCTGTACCCCTAAAGTATCCCACTTATCCAACCGTGGAAAGGGGACCTACAGTTTAATGTGGAATCCGAACCGTTTTGTTTCTGGCGACTCTTCACATCGTTGAGAATTGAAACTCTGGTTAAAATGAAGACTGAAAAGATCATGGTTCGACAAGATTCGATACCGCGACCTTTCGGTGTCCAGGCACACGCGTGCATCTGACGTTTACACCCGATCGAATATCTCGGTGTGTGTAGTTCCGCGTATGCCTGGCAGATATCGAGCCTGCCACTTTTGACTGGAGGAGCAGCTGCACTCGACTTCTCTCAAGCGCATTCGAGGTTCTCATGCTCGAATTGCCAGGCCATGTACTAGAGTAAAGAGACCGCCTCTCATTCGCCCGCTGTAGGAACACGGTGCGTAAACCTGAGGCAAAGGACAGTGCGAAATCGAAGCTCGATTTGAAAGAATATATCCTGAATGCGAAAGGCCACGGTCGTAACAATGTCTGGGAGAGATTTTAATTAGTGACTGGTATGTGTGCCTACTATATGTACTTTGGCAAGTGCCCTGTTCTCCTTACGCATCCGCCGTCACACATGTAAAGCAGAACACGACAAAGCGTAAGTTATGAAGCATTAATAGTTTAATTGAAAGCTACGGTAATTAAAAAGGTGCGTAGAAATGTGTGCCACACATCTTCATCAACTCACATTAAGTATAGGATTTCGCACTCTACGTTAGGAGATTGTAAACATGTGTTCAGACTTGGACCCTGTAGAAGTCTCCAACATTTTGCCTCATCTTACGACAGTATCACGGAACAATGAAGGACAAGCCGGTGATAAATGAGAGAATAAAATGCCCAGCACCATCCAGGTAAGAGGCGTGAGTGCATATGGTGGGAACAGCGGATATGACAGACATATATAGGAAGATGTGTAAAATGTCTACTACTGCTCATTTTCCTTATCAAGGTGAGGCACTGCGAAATACGATACTGGTGACAACTCTGTATTCTGCGAAGAAAAGTTTGAATAACGTTTGCTAAATAAATTCCCCAAATTGCTAGGAGTGTCGTATAGTATTGTAATAAGATTAGATTTGTCAGTAACTGAGACGGTAACATATGCAAAGCACTGCAGCCTTTCAACATTGTGCATGCATTACACATGTTTCGACAACAGTTCTGACCAACATTTCCGAAGGCAATTACTTCATGAACGAGGTTGCAGTGGTCTATTCCACGGGTTATGCTGCCAATGACACTATGCGTTTCAGAGAAGCTTGAAGCAAGAAATGAAGAGTAGGTGCAACAATTTGTTTAGCATGCTGCAGGCTGTGGTTACGCAATACGATACAATCATGGAAATGCTTCTAGAGAGAGGCTTCTCCAGAAACTTACTGATTACGACAACAATGCAGCAAAAGAGCTCATGTTATTGTTAGACCCATTCAGAGATGGAATAGGAATACTCGACGCGAGAAGTAAACAATAATTCAGTCTGTCTGGTTACCATCCATTAGAAACGCTGGTGCACTCAAAGATTGTAATACGACTTTCAAATGAAAGAGTACAGCAATCAGTCGTCCTCTTCTTGCAGGATTTATTCGGCAAATCCAGATTTCTGCTAGTGCTTAGCCATTATCAATGCACCATTTCATAGTATCAATGCATGTTCTAGTACGCACTCCCCTGTTCATCGGGCGTCTGTAACAGTTATTTTAAGGCTCAAGACTTCAGACGACCGAACAACAGTTGACTGACGCACTAGAACAGGACAGGCCAGACGCTGCACAGTGTGCAGACGTGCGGAAGTGCTGCACATGTGCGACAGCGACATTTGTTATTAGACATGTGTCCTAAATCAGCGGCGGCGGCTCCACTTCCGTGTTTATGTGGTACAAGCAAGAGCGCAACATACCCAGTCTCGTTTACCCCTGGTAACCGTAAACGTAACAGAGAAGTACTGAGAAATGGCAGGTACTGTGAAAAAGCAAAGGACGGGAGATCTATGTTCTCAGTCGTTTGAAAATGACTGGGAACTGCAACTCTTTTTTTGTAGCCGTTGGTGAAAACTCACAGTGTTTGCTGTGCCGCAGAATAATAGGCGGCCAGCATAAGTTTTCAATTGAATGACATTACAATACATATCACAAAGACGAGTGTAGTGTACTCAACAGTGAAGAACGGCAACCAAAATTAAATGACCTTAATAAAATGGATGAGACACATCAACTCGTGTATCATTTCTCATGACCAGTGATAAACATGTTTGGATTTATTCATTTCATAATTATAAATTATTGTTTACTAACTGTGTATTATTGCCTCATTCTGCTCCATGTTACATTATTATCAGGTTCAAATGGTTCAAATGGCTCTGAGCACTATGGGACTCAACTGCTGAGGTCATTAGTCCCCTAGAACTTAGAACTAGTTAAACCTAACTAACCTAAGGACATCACAAACATCCATGCCCGAGGCAGGATTCGAACCTGCGACCGTAGCGGTCTTACGGTTCCAGACTGCAGCGTCTTTAACCGCACGGCCACTTCGGCCGGCTATTATCAGGAGAGTTGGTCGCTAAACCGAGTGTTCCAATGTATACTTACATTTAGCGTTATTTTTTTTTTTTTTTTTAATGTGTGAGGGGCTACGCTCAGCTGAAGTCGATAAAACATAACATTCATCTAATTGTCGGTTATTATGCAGATTTCAGACGGAACTGATTAAAGATATAGCAATAATGGTATTGAAATAACAGGTGATCATCGAGAGGTCTGCGGTTATCATTCTGTTCAGAGGTCAGTGAGACAGAAATTATGTGGGTGTAATTGAGGCCACCGAGAATCAGTTATAGGAAACCTTGCATTAGTTTAATGTTATTTGAAATCATAAATAAGGTTCGTTGGAAGTCGCTAAGTGCTCTCTTTCTTAAATACTAGATCAAAAGCATTACGCGTATTTACGTGCCGCAGTCAAGCTGCCTTAATAAAAACCCACGGTTGTTAACTGTATTACTTGTCTTACTGGGTTAAACTGTTAACATAAAAGTAGACGTCTTAATGAGAAGACTGTGACAGTATTTTAAATGTTTAATACACTAAATACTTCCCCATGGTTGGCTTGCAAGCTGTAGAAACAGCACTAGAATGCGCCGGTACAGAGTATCCCAGCAAGTGGATAAAGCGACATCTGTGCGTAGAAACATGCACTACATGAACGCAGACGGCTGCGGCGTACACGCTGTGACCCGAAAGTTCCACATGTGCCGAATTTCTGGCCGGCCTTGTACTAGAACATTCGTTGATCCTGTGAAATGGTGCATTGGTAATGGCTAGGACCGGGCTAAAGTTGGATACTCTCCTCTCCCATCATTTAATTAAATGGTGCGCGCTGCTATCAGATAATGTCACCTTTACTGTAATCATACATTCTCTTGAAGCGTTTTTTGTTACTGGACACAAATTTACATTTTTTAAAGTCATCATGTTCGCCAGTGACTATAGAAAGTAATTTATTTCACTTCATTATTGTAATTTCGCTCTTTGGGCCATTATCAAGTGGCACTGAAAAAGAGTTTGCTTAAATACATGTCAGCCGTCTAAAACCTTCCGATATGCGTACATGTCATAGTCAGAGCTAAGCCTTTTCACTGCAGGAGTATTTACGTTGCCTTATGTGGCGTGGGTTGACTGATTGAGAGGCCTCTGTACTTCCAAAACGAACCTCTGTAGTTCCAAAACGAACGCTGCTCTGCAACATATCGGATCTCCCAGTCAAAAGGTGATTGGCATTCTTTTAGCGCCCGTGCGGAGTCCTTCACTGAAATTTTGCGGTGGGGCAAAGCCGCTCGCCGCAGGCAGTTGTTTGTTTAGCTGCCCACCTTCCCCGCGCGCACACACACACACACACACACACACACACACGTCGATAAACTCAGGCGGGCGAACGATCCCTTTAGCCCCGCAGCCATTGTCTCTGATACCTGCCTATCAGGCCTGCCTTAATGCTGACGTGGTTTTCACTCTCTCTCTTTCTCTCTGTATCTCCGCTTCGATACTCTTCGCTTTCCCGCACTTTGTTTTGCAGTCTCTGTTATTCCTGTTTGTATTTACTCACTTCGGGATGCGGGCGGTAAACACTGGCTGAAGGTCTGCGTTCGTGTTTGTTTTCTCTGCGGTAATCCGCTGCATGAAAGAAATAGCACCACCTTTCAATACCGTGCGTTCATCAAAATACGTCATTTGCTAAATGGAAAGAAGTGCAGCAGCTCCTTTTGTTAGGAAATAATTCTGCATCTGTATGACGACACAAACTACAGAGTTAAGCGTATGCATTAAATTTCGTCATGAAGCTTTATCACTAATACCATTAGTGAATTAAATTCCATGATTACCAAACAGAGGTTTTGGAGAAGGAGAGATAGGGAGAGAGAGGATGGCAGTAGTAATATTTTTATTCACTTTTTGCCAAGAAGGATGTTGGACATGTCTTGGTAGTACAATTTAAAAGCAACAAAGTGAAATAGTTGACATATTCAGTCATTTATAGACTTGCAGGTCTGTGATGACAGAATGGGTCAGGTAGACGGCCATGGCCTTACAACATTCGGCTGAAATATATATAGGGAAACCACGAGAAACTTAAACAGGAAGGCTGGATGAGGACTGGAGACTCCGCCATCCCGAGTACAACCCCACTCTGTTTAAAACCTCATTCGGTTTGTACCTATTGTAGAGAACTGTTTTACAAGTAGGGTTATTTCATAACGAAAAAGGCTAATGCTACATTGCTCGTTCATTTCACGCCGCCAGTCACTATACATACAACACACACGATAAACACATTGGTTTATAACACTGCATGTACTACAAACTCACACACACACACACACACACACACACACACACACACACATACACACACTGTCAACTGATGTCACTAGCATTTGACGCACTGAAACTTCCCATTTGTTAGCCTGTAACACTGACTCAGCTTCCCTCTGTTGAGATGTTGAGCTGAAGAAGAGGATAAGGTGTTAGTATTATACGTTGCTTGCCTGTAGGAGTAGGTTTTTTCAAAAGAGGAAGAAAAAGAATAAGACAGTGTGAAGTGTTACGAGGAATTTCAGATGTTTTATTATCGTTAATATTTGTTTTAAATTACTTTGTTTCAGGAATTCCTTTAACCTCCTTTAGTAATTTATTGCACAGTTTCATTGCTTTGTAGGAAATGCTGTTCTAAGTTTTTATGTTCATACTTTCTTGTAAGTTCAGTCTATATCTTTATCCATGGGCATGGACAGAGCTCTCTGTGCAGTGATTATCAATGCTATTTTGGATATGTACAACCGATTGGTAAATATATTCTCACGTTGCATTAAGGTTCCCAGTGTTTTGAACAGATCTTTACAATGAGCTCGAAAGCTGATTTTGGTTCTTATTCTTATAGCTCTTTTGCGCAGTTTTAATTCCTCATTTTTCCCCAGAAAAAAGGCGTGTACATATGAATATTATATAACTAAAAGATACAGGCTGTTACATACTGATGACTGAACTCTAAGGACATAATATGGTAACGAAATTCTGTTTCCAAATAACTTTGTATATTCTCGCCACTTCAAGTGAGAATCAGTCTTCATTCCTGAAAATTTTGCTGGTGTTACATCTATTAATTTAACAGCCTCATTTGTTTTATGTTCAATGTCACTTTACCGCATAATGACCAAATACAAACGTCATTTGAGGGTTTTATTCACTTTCACTGCAAGGAGTTTTCTCTCAGTGACTGTAATACTGCGGCCATCAGCAAAGGGAATTTTTTCCCTATGACTAACACTAATGAGAGAGTCGTTTATGTATATCAGGAACAGTATTCGTCCAAAATAAAAGTCAAAGAGAGAGTGAGTGGGGGGCGGGGGGGGGGGGGGGGTGCCAGGAATGGGCAGAGGTAAGGAGGGAGAAAGGGAGAGGAGACGGAGCAAAAGTCAAAATGTGCGACAATTCGAAATTTGAGAAGGGGAAACGTATTTTGTTCGTTCATCAAAGTGTGCCCAGCAACTAAAATGTGTTTGATTCCCGATTAACGCTAGAGGTGCGATGATAAAGTAAGGATTTCCAACCACTGCGCATCTATGTAGTTATGTTTACATACCTCACAAGACATTTTTAATGTGTTGATTCATTTATTGTGAAACGGGGGAACTAGGCCATTTCATTCATGCAACTGCCATGCTACATACAATATGTGATCAAAAGTATCCGGACACCCCCAAAAACATACGTTTTTCATATTAGGTGCATTGTGCGGCCACCTACTACCAGGTACTCCATATCAGCGACCTCAGTAGTCATTAGAGATCGTGAGAGAGCAGAATGGGGCTCTCGGCGGAACTCCGGGACTTGGAACGTGGTCAGGTGATTGGGTGTCACTTGTGTCATACGTCTGTACGCGAGATTTCCACACTCCTGAACATCTCTAGATCCACTGTTTCCGATGTGATAGTGAAGTGGAAACGTGTAGGGACACGTACACCACAAAAGCGTACAGACCGACCTCTACTCTTGACTGACAGAGACCGCCGTCAGTTGAAGAGGGTCGTAATATGTAATAGGCAGACATCTATCCAGGCCATCACACAGCAATTCCAAACTGCATTAGGATCCACTGCAAGTACTATGACAGTTAGGCGCGAGGCGAGAAAACTTGGATTTCATGGTCGAGCGGCAGCTTATAAGTCATACATCACGGCGTTAAATGCCAAACGACGCTTCGCTTGGTAGAAGGAGCGTATACACTGGGCGATTGAACAGTGGAGAAACGTTGTGAGGAGTGAAGAATCACGATACACAATGTGGCGATCGGATGGCAGGGTGTGGGTACGGTGAATGCACGGCGAACGTCATCTGCCAGCGTGTGTAGTGCCAACAGTAAAATTTCGAGGCGGTGGTGTTGTGGTGCGGTCATGTTTCTCATGGCCGGGCCTTGCACCACTTGTTTTGCGTGGCATTCTCACAGCACAGGCCTACATTGATGTTTTAAGCACCTTATTGCTTCAAACTGTCGAACAGAAATTCGGGGATAGCGATTCGACCTTTCAGCACGACCGAGCACCTGCTCATAATGCACGGCCTGTGGCGGAGTGGTTACACGACAATAACATCCCTGTAATGGACTGACCTGCACAGAGTCCTGACCTGAATCCTCTAGAACACGTTTGGGTTGTTTTGGAAGGCCGACTTCGTGCCAGGCCTCACCGACCGACATAGATACCTCTCCTCAGTGCAGCACTCCGTGAAGAATGGGCTGCCATTCCCCAACAAGCCTTCCAGCACCTGATTGAAAGTATGCCTGCGAGAGTGGAAGCTGTCATCAAGGCTAAGGATGGGCCAACACCATACTGAATTCCAGCAATAGCTATGGAGGGCGCCAAGAACTTGTATGACATTTTCAGCCGGGTGTCCGGATACTTTTGATCCCATAGTGTATTTTGTGCTGCATTCATTAGTATATACATGTTACAAGACATCAGTCATCTAATATGGAACGCAACAGTGAAGATAACTGTGACATAAATAGTGGGAACAGAAGTGCCGTGTGATTATAATTAAAAGGAAGCTACTCACGGAGATCCATTGTAGGCTGTAATTATCGTGTGGCAGTGAAAGTTGGTACATATGCTAATGCGTTAACGTGGAACTGATTTGCTCTGGAAAAAAATTAGTTCCAATTTTGGCCACCAGGTGCAAATCTCGCGTTTGCAGCATCTCATCGACGTTCCAGTGCGGATATTGCACAAATTGTATAAAAAGCGTTAATAATAAAATAAATTATACCTTTCTCAGTTTTTTGAATTTTTCTCCCAGCGTCCTGTATCTAATCCATTACATACGGGAACATTTCTATACGTCTTACTTACATTTAGAGCGCCTGATTTGCACATGGTGACCAAAATTGGAACCAGTTTTTTCACCACAAATCGGAATATTGAAAAACATCGCTGGCATACGATGGTTGCTGCCCACACTGGAACTCTGTGAGAAGCTGCACTTTATTACGACCACCCATTACCTATAACAGAGAGAAACACCGTTTATATTCTTTGGTGAAAAGTAGAACAAGACTCATATTACAGACACAAAGATGTAAACCGCTGGAAATGTCAGCAGTAGACGTGAGAGGAGAATTGGGAGAGAATAAGAGAAACTTGGGTTACTTTAGGCAATAAGGTGGGGGAAGGGGGGATGAGGAAGGAAGTGCAGGCTTGACTATAGCTAAGAGAACCAATGCACACGTATGTGAAACATAACAGTAAATCTTACGTTTAACTGGTGCTGTCGTTTCAGTTGGATTAACCGGTATTCCAGTTCCTAATTAGTTTTTAGCGTTTTCAGTCTTTATTCGATTCTGTTTCCTTTTAATCCATGTCCAATGCGACAAGTGGTGCAAGTCAAACAGGTAAATCGAACGCAACAGAGAAACGTGCTACATGGCCAGGGCGCGCAACTCGTGTGTTCTGTGAGAGATTACTTTAGGAAAAAAAAAGGGAAATGGTGAGCTTTTATTTCTCGTTGCTCAAATTGTAAAGAGGACTGCAGCAGCTTTGGAAGTAAGGAAAAACATAGGTGTAACTTTCGTAGTACATGAAATGTATTCGCTGTTGCGAATATGGACAACCATCGACTGCGTGAGAGAATTATGACACTGAACATTTGTGCCAGACTTGGACTCGAACCCGGATTTCATTTCCTGCTTATCGCGAGCGGCCGCCATACTATTTGGCTCTCCGTGCACGTTCGACGGCCAGAACTAAACTTCCATATGTCGTGAAGCATGTGTCTACCATCTGCACTCGTACATTCGTTACGTATATATCTGTACAGGGAAGACATTTAATCAAAAGTTGCTTGCCCGGTGTCGGAGAATAAATAAAATATTGCAGTGTCACTGTTGTTCATAATGACGGTGCTATGTTCCTTCGAACGTCTGCGCACGTCCGAAGGACCACTGCGTCGTAATTCTGAACAACAGTGGCGCTGCAGTAGTGTGTACACTGTCATTAGAGTAGCATAACAAGGCTACAGACACTAGGAAAAAATCAGTACAGGAATACCCAAGTCACAGATTCGATTTGCTGATAGACGCTACTCGCCGTCATATATTTAACTACAAGTACCGGCGTGGCGCAGGTGTGTAATTATTCCAACCTTGCCCGTCACTCTGTCCATCTCCTTCTCCTCCGCTCCTGCCTGTCTCTGTCCATTTTCTTCACAACTTTTTGTATTTCCCCCTTCTCCACTCTTGTCCATCTGTTCCTACCACATATCCGTATCCATCTTCTCCTACCTCTCTACATATCCTCGTCACCCCTTATCTCTCCACATTGTCACACCATGTTTACAAAGTTTGGTTGAAATAGGTGTAGGAGTATAGGATTTAATACCACTTTGTTGCCACTGTGACATGATAATATTGACACTCAGAGATATAGTGGCTGCGAGTGGCAGCAGCGATGCTAATGAGAGATTACTGTACATGGTGTCTCTGGCTTAGTTAGCCGAGTTGTATGTAATTTCCAACTTTTGTTTTGTTTTGGTGTTGTCTTCCTAGCAATAGCAGAGAGAAGCATATGTCATTGTATGATAGGGATAGTCCGCCACTGCAATCAGAATTGAGATTTTAATGTTTAGTGTCTAAGTAGAAAAGGTAGAAGGATTAAATACCATTGTAATTCGAAAGAACTCATCTTGATGAATAAACAGCGAATGAAATCATCGTCAAAGGCAACAGAACAGGAATATGTAATTCATTCTTTTAAAAATCCGATACTTCACATTGGACATTATGTATGTTTAATTTTTCCAGCAAGATTTTCATCCTGTGGCGAAAATAATTTCAAGAGCTTGCATCGAATTTATAGTAACACGGATCAAAAGCAGCGATGAGCGACGTTGCCATGTTTTCTTAAAAGTAATGTACGATAGCCCGGACGTGGGTTTATTCTCACTAAAACGATTAAGAATCTGCTGCCATTTTCATTCCCATCCTGTTTTTCCTTGAGATTGTGCAGAACCATCAATACTAAATTGTCGATCGCCGCAGCTCAGGAGTCCCGGGATGGACATCACCAAGATTCAGATGAAGAATTCTTGCTCCAGCGAATCTCCATTTCTGGAGATACAAATACGGTCATAATAATTATTAATATTTTCAGAGAATCTTCAATATTTTTTGTTAGGGAAAGTATTGCAATTGACTTCAAAAACGTTCATAATATTCTGGTTTTATTTTTTATCTGCACAATCGCCCAGTATAGTAAACGTTCATACAAGAGAGAATTAGTACATTTTTTTCAATTATCTTGGGGAAGGGGTATTATGATATTTGAACACATTCAACCTGTATCTGTAGCGAATTTCACTCTGCAGTATTGTTTTCACTCAGCTCATTATTTCCCTTTGTTTTGTACAATGATATAATTTTACCGGTGTTAGTGTTATATGTGGATACTGCCTGCTAATTGAATTGTAAACGGAGAGAGCAGTAAAGAACTAATACATTAAAACGTGATGGCTGATGCAGAAATTTTACAGCATAAGCAGTGAAAATGTAGTGAGCTATAAACTTTACTTCCTTTCATCATTCTGTGGGAGGTTTCAGCAAGAAAGCTCTCTAGTGGTTTGAAAGTGCGTGCAAATTGGGTTGCCAGGCATTAAGTGCTATAGTTCTCAATTACCGGACGAATATAGTCTGGCTATTTGCGCGCTGTGAGCCACACTACTTTTCCACCAATACCCCCTACCCTTTTGAAAGGTAGATAGCTCTTAGCCTCCCGGTAGTAATATGTGTACCAGATTTAATTGAAATCGACTCACTGTTTTAGGAGGACATGTGGAACATACTTACATACCTGAACATAAATAAATACATCCACCTTCATAATGTGTGTGGATTTCAAGAGATGCAAATGTCCCACGTTATCGAACCTGCTCGGGTCGCTTCAGATTGAGATCTTTCTAAAGGCAGGAAATTTTCTATGGTGCGCAAAGACATAGGCTTCAGCTATTCAGTTGTTAATGCGCGTAAAATATTAACGGAAAGAACAGTAGTCATTCCACAGCAGAGTAGATTCCTGCTGCGAATCATGGATGTGACATCTGAAAGTATTATGTGGCTTGACGAAACTAGGGTAAATGTCAGTCATTCATGTGTCCTAGGACACATTGACAGTGCTTGCTGCAAAATGAGGGCGAATTGTTCTTATACATGCAATAGCGTAGGAGGGATTTATGCTGCATCATCTGTTAATGTTTGGTTGATTATCGTAAACAAATTAGTAGCGTAATTTTTAGGAGTGGTTCGGAACATCGTTCACGGCAAATCTCATAAGGTCATCCGTCATTGTTACAGATAATATACCGTATCAGTCGGCCGCTTATGATGAAACACCAACTTTATCAAAAAGGATAGGCGAAGTTATTCACTTGCTGAAAAGACGAGGTGTGTATATCAGAATATTTGAAGAAGGTTATATTGCTGTGAATTGTGGAACAAAAAAAGAAAAAGAAATAGATAAATTCCATCACCTATTACCCATTAAAATATGAGCTGCACGTTCTCGCGGTTTTTGTTTTGTCACTTGAGTACGGAAGTATAGCCACTTTGAATGAGATGCCGGGTTTCACATCCGACAACATCGCCTCCTAGCTGCGTGAACTGTGAATAAAAATTATTCGTCTCATGGACTATAAGCGGCGTTCAAAAAGAAACCAGCCGGAGAAAGTATTGACCCTGGCTGTTGAGACACGTGTCCCACTGTGACACAAGGCGGTGAATGGCTGTCTCATAAAATTCCTGGGACTTCGATGTTAACCAGTTCCCCACGTACAGCTGGACGAGGTGAACCGTTTGCCCCTGTGCTGACGTTCTTCTTCGACCAAGATGGCTCCCTTCTGAATCACTTCCCGCTGCACGGGACAACAGTGAACGCCCAGCGTTACTCGCAAACCTTGACAACCCTTCGCCAAATGATCAAATCAAAACGACCAGACAATCTCACACGTGGGGTCATTCTGCTCCACGACAATGCGAAGTCTCATACGGCCAACACGAACGCGGCACTCCCGCAGAAATTCAAATGGGAGGTTCTCGGCCACCCTCCATACAGCCCGCACCTCTCTCTCTGTAATTACGCCAATTTTGGTCCTCTTAAAAAGGCTCTGAGGGGTAAGCGATTGACCTCGGACGACGACGTCGTGCAGCTGTACGTGCGTAACTGGTTAACATCGCAGCCCCAGGAATTTTATGAGGCAGCCATTCACCGCTTTGTGTCACAGTGGGACAAGTGTCTCAACAGCCAGGGTCAATGCTTCTAACAAACAGCTACTGGTTTCTGTAATTATGCCTCCGGTTCATTTCTTTTTGAACGCCCCTTATATAACGGAGGACGGAAAAGACGAACAGGCAAAACCGGTAGAAAATCAGTCTATTTACTTTACTGCTTTACATGAGAACCGGTCATACAAGATAATTTTTCTCAGGTGTAACAGCACACTGAATTGTGCGTAGAGTAAGGCGAAGATGATTCAAGAGGCATAAGACAGCAGATTCGGAGAGGGCGTTTATTCTATGGATGGGTTCAGCTGGATTCTAGATAACTGTGACTGTGTGTTGAGATTTATATGACACATAGCTGATCTATGACCTGCGGTACGTAGTGCAAACATTCTGAGAAACTGTTGAAGTGGACATAATAAACGGTCGTCACGTAATTTGTCTGGCTGCAACCATCCTAAACACGGTGAATGAAGTACTGATACAATCAAATAAAAAGATTTTACGGATTTGGCGCACGCAAACATTCACGATTAGTTCTAACAATCTAAAGCTTTGACTACTAGTGCTGTGATGGATACTGAGAATCAGCGGAACGTGTGAGTCTACGGGTTTGCGTTTCCCATAATGTGGATTGATGTATCGAAACTTACGGAGGAGGCCGTTGAGGGAAGTGGAAGACCTCCTTCACATGGCCGAGACGCTCATCGAAATTTAAATAGTGTTTCCTCGCAGTTTCCTGATAAAATTGCTATGAGGGAGGGGGCTTTGAAATGGAGTGGAGACTGCCGGCTGGTGTGGCCGAGCGGTTCTAGGCGCTTCAGTCTGGAACCGCGCGACCGCTACGGTCGCAGGTTCGAATCCTGCCTCGGGCATGGATGTGTGTGATGTCCTTAGGTTAGTTAGGTTTAAGTAGTTCCTAGTTCTAGGGGACTGATGACCTCAGATGTTAAGTCCCATAGTGCTCAGAGCCATTTTTTGGAGTGGAGACTGCCAGGGATAAATTTATTTGACGCGAATATCACCCAAGAATTTATTCATAATAGTTTAACACACCGCTACAAAAGTGTTATTAGCGAAAAGATTTATTAATAACCCATTTAAAATTACTGAAGAAAATTCAGAAGATAACAAGATAGCAGAATACGTAGTAGGCGTTTAAACACTCAGTTACCAAAAGAAGAAATTATAGACAGAACTACAGAAAATCTTTTTCAAATTACTGAAGAAAACTCAAAGCACGATAAAAAATACGTTGAATGCGATCTAAGGAACCATAAGACAGTGCATTTATGTGACAGTCAGTATTGCCCAAGACTGCGCAGAAGACGATTTACTCCTCTTACGGAATAACACACTTATAACATATTTAAGTCAAAGTACAATCATAATAACAGTTTAACAAACGGGCATGCGAATAAAAAGAATATATAATGTCTTATCAGCTGAAGGCTATTAATTATATGGAAGCCACTGCTATTCAATTATAACTGTGCAAGAAATGCTATTTTAAAAGCAATATACATGCGAGGCAATTCCAGTAAATGCGGGATTACTCAAATTCCACAGCAATCAAATTACAGCGTTACGCAATTATGTTATGAACATAGGGAATAAAACAGAAATACCACGTTTAAGCGAAATGAATGTCAAGTGTCTAACATAGACAAGGCTAAATAGTAAAGTTGATTTTGCATTCAACTGCAAGGGCTTTCAAAATCCTGTCGCGATTGATTACTTCCGCTTGTTGGTGACAATTCAGAATTTACAATGAACTACCTGATTGCCAGCCAACAGCAGTTGCTAGCTTATCCGCTCTAGTAAGATCAGACTAACTGGGATTGACTAGCTGGACAGCAACGCCCACAGTACATCCGTAATTATAAGCCAGAGAACAGTGACTAGCACTACAAGAGATAAGACACAACTATACACAGGCTTAAAATATGTACTGTTACACGATATTCAATTAAATCGGCAAATCCGGGGAAGCACATACAGTGTATCTACTTAGTACACACAATGAAATAGTACTATCAGGATAGCTGAACTGCAGTGTCTGTTGTTTTGCAATTTATCCACTCCACTGGCGACGAACGTCGTGTACTACTTGAACAACCAACTTCAGATACAGGTTCTTCTTGTCCTTCAAAATCTGTATATCTATCCAGTGTAACAACATGCATTTCTATGTTTTTGTTTTTTCTTTTGCAGTATTTCAGCTCCCCATCTGGGGCGTGCTGGCAGCAGCATATCCTCTGCTCTTAAGCCAAAAGACATTAAGTATGTGACAGAAGACAACTAAAACAACATAAAGGAGAAAATATGGCGATAGACAGACATAAAAAGGGGTAACATAATAGAAGAGAGCATAGAAAAAAGGGAGTGATAAAAATGGAGATAAAAATCTAAAAAAGTAATTTACACAAGAAACCACACACTGCAAGGATTAAAAGAACACATGGCGAAGTATGGCCGGTGCATAAAAGTTGCAATGGGCGGCGTAGCACAGAACTATGATGGATAACAACAGTATTTACGAGTCAGGCACACAATTAAAACCACAGCACTGGAAGCCACTGTAGAACGGCACTGAACACAACACTGACGTAGCACACTGATGAGGAAGGACAAATACGAGGATCTGCCAAGGGTAGGAATACAAGGGAGAAGGGAAGACGGGGGGGAAGGGGTGGCACTAGAGAAGATGAGAGAAGGGGAGACGGCGCAGGGGGCGTGGCGAAGGGGGCCGGGGAGGGAAGGACAGGAGAGGAAAAGAGCAGAGGACGGAGTGGAGAGATGTCAAGGCAAAGTTCTTCATCTGGGAGGGGGAGGTGCTGGAAATTGCCCTGATGGAGTATATGGAGGGTGTGGAGGTGGAGACAGGGAGGGATACAGCGATAGAGGGGCGGCAGTGGGTGAGGTGGATCAAGCCTGCAAACAGTGTAAAGGATGCGGATCTGTTGGAGAAAAAGGAGAAGGTTGGGGAAGTGGATGTTGTCATACAGGAGCTGTGTGGGGGACAGAAGGTAGATACGGAAGGCAAGGTGGGGCATGTGAAGTTCTAGGATTTGGATGGCCTTATAAGAGTGAGGGGGGGGGGGGAGGGGTCAGAGATCCAGACAACGCTGGCATAACAGAGGATAGGACTGATGAGGGATTTGTAGGTGTGGAGGATGGTGGAAGAATATAATCCCCATGTCTGTCCGGACAGGAGTTTCATGAGGCAGAGGTGGGTATGGGCATTCTGCTGGATGGTCAGGAGATAAGGGTTCCGGGTGAGGTGAAGATCAAAGGTAAGGCCAAGGTATCTCAGGGTGTGGGTGAGCTGGATGGGATGGCCATAAATGGTTAGGTAGAAATCATGGAGACGAAAGGGTCGGGTGATGCGGCCTATGATGATTGTCTGGGTCTTGGAGGGGTATATGAAGGAACCACTGGTTGCACCAAGTGGTGAACTGGTCAAAGTGGGTTTGGAGGGTGCATTGGGACCGTTGGAGGGCGGGATAGAGAACCAGGAAGGCAGTGTCATCAGCATATAGGAGAAGGTGTGGGTGGGGGAGGCTTGGGTATAGAGGAGAGGGTAGAGGATGGAGCCTTGGGGCTTGCTGTTGGTGGTAGGATAAGAGATACGGGAGGTGGTATCATGGAGGGTGATATAGGAAGGGTGGCGTGAGAGGAAGGAAGCAACCAGACGGACAAAATTGATAGGCAGGGTGTAGGGTTGGAGTTTAAAGAGGAGACCATAAAGCCATACACAGTCGTAAGCATTCCAGAGGTCGAGCACTTCTCTGTTATTCCCACTATATTTCTGAAATATCATGCTATATAATACACCCGGGAACTCTCTATCCTCGACACCGATTTCATTTCCATATTCAGCATGTAGCAACTTCTTCCCTAATATTTGGACTATATTCTTAGAATTAATTTTCTACATGATATCACTGTACACAGTTTACACACCGAAAATTCCAAGGCGGATTCGTACTGCAGCTATACCATTGACGCAACTCAAGCACTTGTTAGTGCAGCTACAGCATGCCACCGTCTGATGGCGCTAGCAGCCAAGTACGGAGTTTTACACGATAATGAAACAGGCCACTGTTGCCTTTGTGATCGAGTGTTAGTCGAAGCATGGTATAGTGCGATTCCAAGCGTTCATGGTCAAAGGTGTCATTAGTGAGCGTTATAACGGGCAATACAAGCATTCGCACGGAGCAGCAGTATTGCAATATCCAGGAAAAGAATAAGAGGCAGCTTTCAGGGACTTAAAATTCTCTGGTAGGAGACAAAATTCACTCGGGACTTCATTGCATTTAGTTTCTCCCGGGCTCTCTGCCCATTCGAACCTGAACCGGGATCGTAATTCATCTAGACGATGACGGAATTGAAATCTTCACGTCTACAACGCAAGTACAGCTGGAGGTCTTCGATGAAGAAATATTTACAGGAGGACAGAATGCTCCAGACGTCATTGACATACAAGTACCTGTGTAAGAGCGCGGAAAGGCGAACAAAGTTTAAAGGGACACTCTTGCTATTCGGGTGGGAAACTTGCTCCTACAGGCGAAAGAATATGCAATGGTCAATGGCATGAGGCGGCAGGAGGCAATGGACAACGACATGCTGAAGACACATAATGTGCATCCACAAAACATGTGACTTGTAATTAAAAGAAAAGTGTAATGATGATCTCTCCATTATGGTTCAAATGGCTCTGAGCACTATGCGACTTAACTTCTGAGGTCATCAGTCGCCTAGAACTAGGAACTACTTAAACCTAACTAACCTAAGGACATCACACACATCCATGCCCGAGGCAGGATTCGAACCTGCGACCGTAGCGGTCACGCGGTTCCAGACTGCAGCGCCTAGAACCGCACGCCTAACACATCCACGCCTTGTGACTGCCAAACTTGACCTCTGTCCTTCGTATTCCTGATGATCAGTAGTGGCTTTGTCGTTGTGTTTGGGGAGGAGACCAGACAGCGTGGTCAGCGGTCTCATCGGATTAGGGAAGGAAGTCGGCCGTGCCCTTTCAAAGGAACCATCCCGGCATTTACCTGGAGCGATTTAGGGAAATCACGGAAAACCTAAATCAGGATGGCCGGACGCGGGATTGAACCGTCGTCCTCCCGAATGTGATTCCGAGTAGTGGCTTTTGTTCTTTCTTTCCTAGCCAGTCGGAAGTCAGAGAGAAGCCACAGTCTATTGTAATATGATTCGATGTGTCTGCTGCTGTGGCCTCAGAGGCAACAACTGGACAGAAGGACACGTGTTGTTATCTTGTAAGGCAATATTACGTGTTCCAGCACGCAGGAAACGAGTGAATGTGAGTTCAGGCCACTGCTCACTATTTTGCGTTTTTGCATCTTAAAGGAGCCTACTACTGAAACAGCCTGAATTCTTTTGTTCATACATGACGTTAGCGGCACAAAAGTGCCAACCGGATGTGCCATTGGCTGAAACATGTGAAGTACCAGTCTCTTCATGATCTTTGCGTACGCAAGGATGTCTTTTTCTTTTCTTTTTTTCTTTTTTAGCCGTCTTCTGGTTGGTTTGATGCTGGCCGCGACGAGTTCCTGCCCTGTGCCCTTAATCTCAGAATTGTACTTCCAAATTATGTCCCCAGTTCTTTGCTGGATGTATTCCAGTCTCTGTTTTCCTCTACAGTTTTTACCCTCTACAGCTCCTTCCACTACCTAGAAAGTCGTTCCCCGATGTCTTAACTCACGTCTTACCATCCTGTCCCTTACTCTTGTCAGTGTTTTCCACACAATCCTTTCCTCGGCGTGTCCGTGGAGAACTCCCTCATTCCTTATCTTATCGGGCCAACTAATTTTAAACGTTCTTCTGTAGCACCACATCTCGAATTCTCCGATTCTCTTCTTTTCCAGCTTTCCATCAGTCCACGTTTCACTACCATACAATGCTATGCTTCAAACTCACTTGCTCAGAAATCTCTTCCTGAAATTGAACCGCGTATTTGATACTGGTAGACTTCTCTGGGCCAGGAATGCCCTTTTTCCCGTTGCTAGTGTGCTTTTTGATGTCCTCCTTGCTCCGTCCATCATTGGTTATTTTACTCCCTAGATAAAAGAATTCCTTAACTTCATCTACTTTTGATCACCGATCCTAATGTCCAGTTTCTCCCTGTTACCTTTTCTGCTACTTCGCACTTTCTTCCATTTACTCCCAATCAGTAATACGTGCTCATTAGACTGTTCACTCCACTCAACAGACCGCGTAATTCTTCTTCACTTTCACCGAAGATAGCAATGTCATCACCGACGCTAATCAGTGATATCCTTTCACCTTGAATTTTAATTCCACTCTTCAAACTTTTTTTTTTATCTTCGTCATTGCTTCTTCGATGTATGGATTGAACACTATGGGCGAAAGACTACATCCTTATCTTAGAACTTCCTCAATCCGAGCACTTCGTTCTTGCAAATGTTTTTAAAGAGGAAGAATATGGATGTTACTGCTGCACGTCTCTTTCGGAGCCGTATAACCTGTCCTCTTAGGTTCAAGCCTAAACACACACTCGGAACTCACTAAAGGTTCGGAAACAAATAGCCTGGTATTAGATTCATCCTTCGTCCTCTATATACGCTACACGAAATATATGAATGACATCGAATATTGCAGAAGATACTTGTATTACCATTTACATTCATAATAAACATCCAGAATATGTTAATAACGCTACGATGAAAAGAAAAGTATTAGAATTACAGCTGTAAGCGAACGTACGTCCTTTACCCCGTGATCCACGACGATATCCAATACGAATTATTTTTATTTATGCTTCGCTGCACTTGTCAAGTCCTTTGTGACTCCAGTTTCGGATATCATCTCTTGAGAGCTTGTATCGTTGACATGTTATTGATATTTAATGACAGGGATGACGTGTTTATGACACATTTTTAATGCGGCACTGTTTTCAAATGGTATATTGCAAGTTATAAGACAAAACAGTTACGTTTGGCAAAATGAATGCGGCGCCTGCCGCATTGTGTCAAAGATATTTCCGTACCACTAAGGTACAATAGTCTCTGACCGTAAACGGAAGCAGCACAATTCTGCTGTTAAAGTATAAGCCTGATTAGGCACGAACGTTACATCGTAGTGGTGAAATCCCAGTGGTGTACATTTCTCACAACACAGGAATTTGTAACCAGCTACGAGTCTTGATGGTTTCACTTTCTCTCCGCATTCGAATTTGTAACTAGCTACGTTGAGATTGCGGAGATAATTAATGTTTCTCTCTCTCTCTCTTTCTCTCTCTCTCTCTCTCTCTCTCTCTCTCCCTCGCTTCCTCTCACTCTCTCTCTCTCTCTCTCTCTCTCTCTCTCTCTCTCTCTCTCTCTCCCCCTCGCTTCCTCTCACTCTCTCTCTCCCTCTCTCTAGCAGGATGTCAAGGGAGGATGCGGAATGCAGGATGGTAGGAATATAAGTGCAGATATTGTGATCATTGAAAGCTTAATATATACCGAGTACATTGTGTTAGTTGTTTCTTCTCTATCAGTCTTTCCGCAAACACGTCACATAATTCACTACCTGGTGCTTTTTGCACGGTCGTAACCGTACTACTAAGTGGATTACACCTGTCGGTGTAGACTAACCGATTTGGATCCACGGATCCACACGTCAGCACCTGACATGCTGCTAAGGGGAAAATAAGCATTAATGGCTTGCTCTCGCCACAAATATTTGGAGGTACTAAGCAAGTAAAATCATACTGCTCCTGATGGGTATAGTTATTTGTCTGCGAATCAAGTAAATACTGATGTGATGTTGTACAGTACACTGACCTCAGTCATCAGTAAAAATTTCTGTATTTATATTCTCAATATCCTCTACAACATCCATGTTCTTTAAACTCCTGTTTTCAACAGACCATTTTATTTACAAAACCGCTAAGTCGACAGTATCCAAAACTGTCCTCGAAACATGCTAACTGAGGCTCGTTTATGAACAAGCCAGTCACACTACCAGCTCAGCGGTCTGTATTTTAGTGGCTTGAGCCCTGCATCGCAAGAGTGTTAGTACCGCGAAATAGGCGAAAGAGCGGCACGGATATGTCACGAGAATTGGCGTGGCAATCATTAAAACAAAGGCGTTTCTCGTTGCGACAGGATCTTCTCGTGCAATTTCAATCCCAAAATTTACCCTACGTGTTGGCGCCCACCTACATGGGGAACATTATCATCACAATAAGATAAGGGAAACCAGAGATCACAAGCAAATATTTAAGCGTTTGGTTTCTCTGCGCGATGTTTTAAAGTGGAACAGTAGGTAAATACAACTCTTTAGCGCTAGAGGGCGTAGTGTGTTAGGTTGTGGTGTGTTGGGTAACTATGTCGGTGGGTGAGAAACTACTTGCTGTAAAGGAGTAAGCACGAATTCGAAGAGTTCGTCCACACATGGAGCGCCCTCGCCTTCAGCAAGACAATGCAGGTCCACACACAAGCCCTGCCACTTCTGCAACATTACGACGCTTTGGGTTCGCTGTCATCGGTCACCCTCCATACAGTCCCATCAGATTTTCGTTTGTTTCAAAAATTTAAAGAACGCCTTAGAGCACTTCATGTTGATGGTGATCAAGTGGTGAAAGCAGGGATGAGGTTGTGGCTCCTTCAAAAAGGCAAAATTAGACAGTGAGGGAATCAAGAAAAAGATCTTTAGTTTGGAGAAATTTGGTCGTCGCCAGGTGACTATGTTGTGAAACAAACATGTAGACAGGAATAATAAAAATGTATAGCACTATCAACATTTTTTTTTAATTTAAAAGCCTTCTAGAGATTTCACATAACAAACTCGGCGGCATTACTTTACAGCACACCCTACGATTCAAGTTCCGGCTGGACTGCTTGTCCCTGTATCAATAATCAAACCTCTGGCGATCATCTTCCAACTCGCTTCAATATTCTAGCGTTGCTGTTTCGTACAGGCTTTCAGAACTTCCGGCGTTACTCGCTATATCTTATATTACGATGTTGTTGTTGTTGTTGTGGTCTTCAGTCCTGAGACTGCTTTGATGCAGCTCTCCATGCTCCTCTATCCTGTGCAAGCTTCTTCATCTCCCAGTACCTACTGCAGCCTACATCCTTCTGAATCTGCTTAGTGTATTCATCTCTTGGTCTCCCTCTACAATTTTTACCCTCCACGCTGCCCTCCAATACTAAATTGGTGATCCCTCGATGTCCCAGAACACGTCCTACCAGCCGATCCCTTCTTCTAGTCAAGTTGTGCCACAAGCTCCTCTTCTCCCCAATTTTATTCAATACCTCCTCATTAGTTATGTGGTCTACCCATCTAATATTCAGCATTCTTCTGTAGTACCACATTTCGAAAGCTTCTATTCTCTTCTTCTCTAAACTATTTATCGTCCACGTTTCACTTCCATACATGGGTACACTCTATACAAATACTTTCAGAAACGACTTCCTAACATTTAAATCTGTACTCAATGTTAACAAATTTTTCTTCTTCAGAAACGATTTCCTTGCCATTGCCAGTCTGCATTTTATATCCTCCCTACTTCGACCATCATCATTTATTTTGCTCCCCAAATAGCAAAACTCCTTTACTACTTTAAGTGTCTCATTTCCTAATCTAATTCCCACAGCATCACCCGATTTAATTCGACTACATTCCATTATCCTCGTTTTGCTTTTGTTGATGTTCATCTTATAGCCTCCATTCAAGACACTGTCCATTCCGCTCAACTGCTCTTCCAAGTCCTTTGCTGTCTCTGACAGAATTACAATGTCATCGGCGAACCTCAAAGTTTTTATTTCTTCTCCATGGATTTTAATATCTACTCCGAACTTTTCTTTTGTTTACTGCTTGCTCAATATACAGATTGAATAACATCGGGGATATGTTACAACCCTGTCTCACTCCCTTCCCAACCACTGCTTCCCTTTCATACCCCTCGATTCTTATAACCAATAGATTGTGGTCAGAGTCCACATCTGCCCCTGGAAATGTCTTACAATTTAAAACCTGGTTCCTAAATCTCTGTGTTACCATTATATAATCTATCTGATACCTTTTAGTATCTCCAGGGTTCTTCCATGTATACAACCTTCTTTTATGATTCTTGAACCAAGTGTTAGCTATGATTAAGTTATGCTCTGCGCAAAATTCTACCAGGCGGCTTCCTCTTTCATTTCTTAGCCCCAATCCATATTCACCTACTACGTTTCCTTCTCTCCCTTTTCCTACTCTCGCATTCCAGTCACACATGACTATTAAATTTTCGTCTCCCTTACTACCTGAATAATTTCTTTTATCTCATCATACATTTCATCAATTTCTTCGTCATCTGCAGAGCTAGTTGGCATACAAACTTGTACTACTGTAGTAGGCGTGGGCTTAGGGTCTATCTTGGCCACAATAATGCGTTCACTATGCTGTTTGTAGTAGCTTACCCGTACTCCTATAACGATGTACTGAATTATTTTTGCAGGGAAATCCTGAATCCAATCACAAGTCTGCTCGTGTACTCAGCAAACCCATATTTTGTTCCATAAACGGCAGTCCGGAACTGTACGGAAAGTCAGAGAATACGGCATCAGCCTAGGCACCGATGTCTACCGATGTAAGTTTAGCTCATAGACGAACACATCAAGCTGCGTTCCGCAAGATAGGTTACCAACAAAACAAATACTTCATATTAAGCGACCTTGTAGCAGCACGTAGACTCATTCGCCTCTTTGAATAGGTTTAGTAATGTTAAGATAACTCTTCAAATGATGGGAGCCATTGATATTGCTCATCATATAGCTTTCTTTGTTATGTTACCCTCAGACCACAGCAGTCTTACTACGCTAGTTCTGCATATTCGTTGCAATGATTTTAGTTCGTGACTTTTTCCCTAATACCAAATCTGATCGTCGGTTTTTAACCCTTGCTAAGCGAACAACAAATCGCACTAAGTTTGGCAACATACCAACACGCTTGTCTCCTGTGTTCGAGGAGCAGCAAAATATGATACTGTTTGTCAATTTTACAAACACACTCTAAAATACAGAACATTTTACAATGGATAAATGAGAACGTAAGCTAGAAAAGTTTATACTGCATCCATGAAAAGTAAATTATCTTACAGATTCGTGTGTGTGTGTGTGTGTGTGTATGTGTGTGTGTGTGTGTGTGTGTGTGTGTGTTTGTATTTAATAGAGGCAGACGGGCTGAAAGAGAAAGAAAGAAAGAGAGAGAGAGAGAGAGAGAGAGAGAGAGAGAGAGAGAGAGAGAGATTATTTACTGCACACGGCACATGCACTCTCGAAATGACTTGGATGTTCTGTTACTGACATGGAGTAATTACGTACTGGGATGCTCAAATGCTTCTTTTTAATTAGTTTTCCTGAGAACGTACACAACGGCTGCGATATGAGTGGCCTTCAATTGCACAGAATAATTAAAGCTACTAGCTACACACGTACGTAATTCTCAAATTCTGAGTAACCACCGTAATTACTTCATCATGCCGTAAACACGAATTCATGTGATGTTAGTGAAATCCTGTTTCACAGTCCTGTGGATCTGTTAAATCTCTTTCCGTTGCTTGTTATTTCGAGACCTTTAGCATTCGTGTAGCTTATACGACGACAAGTAAAACTATAGAAATGTATGCTACAGTGCAGCTAGAACACTCCTTTCATCAAGGGACTCGTTTAATTTCTCTTCTCGTATAAAAATAGGGAACTCACCAATATCGGCTAAACTGACAGGGCGGAATTGTTCATTAAGTAAATCTATGCTGTTACCACTAGATAACAGATTGTTCTTACAGTAGATACACTGTCGAACGTCTCTGCCATGCTGCCAGATACAGTGGTCGCTGAGATACACGTAAAAGAAGAGCAACAGATTCCGTTGCACATGATTCGCTATCAGACTCACGCGTTATTTTGTCATTGAAGACTGTCAAAAAATAATTGTTTGTTTTTACTCTGTGGCATATTTACGCTCATAATGATCCGATCAGAAAAGGAAATACTTCTACGACTTTGCCAAAATATATGGTTGGTAACTCAAGCTACACGCTACTAAATGTTGCAGCATAGTGGAATTAGGTAAAGATCTGAAAATTTTGCTCCCTTCATACCTAGCAGATAGAAAGCAGAAGAGTGGACTCCATCGTCAAAAAACAACTGAAAAATTTGAATCTGACTAGGACACAACGAAGACGTGGGGCCACAGAGCTGTTTCTAGGTCTAATGCCAACGTATTAATTTTATTACTTTATGGGTACCAAATTATTGATTTTATTACGTATTCCAAATGGGTACTGGCACAGTGAAAGTTACTTACTGAACGCCTTAAGCTCTCATACCTTATTCTGATGATCACTGCCAGAGATATACGGCGTAGAAATTTAAAAAGTAAAACTACAAAAAAATTTTAATGCCTAGGCAGCAGTTGCAAAAGAAGATTAAAAGGTGACGATTAGCTAGTTATGTTGTGACTGATTGGGAGAGCCGTCAGTCCGGCTGGACGTAGAAGCTTTTTCTTTCATTTTCGGTGATGTAACGGAGACCATTACACATTTTATATTTGATTACCAATTTAGTAACCAGGACGTAAGACCATTCTCAGCTTTTGTGCAATTATAAATTAATGATGAATTTGATCCGTACTGGTACTATCGGTTTATTTACCTTCGTCTTATATGAGTGTGATGTACAACCAGGCTCGGTTCTGTTGTTGCTGTCCGTACTTAATATATTATTTATGTTGGGTTCTACACAACAGTACTTCACTGTCTGACGGTTACTCCAGGCAGTTCAGTTTGCGTTTAACTTGCATTCGAAGTAAGAGTCATATGTTGAAGATCTAATGGAAATGTGAAGTAGATATTGACAGATATTTGTAGAAAAATTTAAATTTCAACTAACTACGTGGTGATCACCTTCTCCAATTTCTGCTAAGGTCAGACATTAATACATATATACGTTTGGCATAGCAGAAATGTTCCACAGTGGCCTTCGGAAATAGTTTCTCTAAATGTCAATGTTTTCTAGTAAGGAGCATGGAGTGGTAACGTGCTAAGCTACAAAAACATAAGATGTCACTCGGGAGAGATAAATCCGTTTCATTTCACAAGTTGTGCAAACTGTTGTCATGATTTTTTAGCGTGGAAATTTGAAAAACTCAAATGAATGCTGTTATTTATAACGGTCCAAGAAAATGTTCAATAAACATTTAGTATTTCAGATGTCATCATTATTAATTTGAGACTTCAAATCGTAACGTTGCGTACAGTTATATGCCACTCAAGTAGTTTTGTCTCAGGATAAGTTCAGTAAAGCACAGTATGAATTCAGGTACTACAACTCAACGAAAGAAGTGGCTTATAAGGCGCTTGTACGCCCGATTCTTTAGTATTGTTCATCTATCTGGGATCCCTATCGGATAGAACTGATAGAGGAGATAGAGAAGATCCAACGAAGAACGGCGCGTTTCGTCACGGAATCGTTTAGCTGGCGAGAGAGCGTAACGGAAATACTAAACAAACTACACTGGCAGACGTTACAAGAGAGGCATTATGCACAACGGAGAGATTTACTATTGAAATTTCGGGCCAGCACTTTTCAGGGGTCGGACAACATATTACTTCGCCCCACACCATCTCGCGTATTGACCACGAGGAGAAATTTCGAGAAATTAGAGTCAATACAGAGACTTACCGACAATCATTCTTCCCACGCACTATTCGAGAGTGTAACAGGGTTGGAGGGATCAGATAGTGGTTCCGAAATTGCCTTCCGCCACACACGATTAGATGGCTTGCGGAGTATGATGTAGATGTAGATTCAAATTAACATATTTTCCAGGATAATACATCTAGCATCAGTACACATTTAATTAACACATTAGTTAACACCTGTAAGCATACCAAACATAACGAGCAATGAACAACTATAAAAACATTGTGAAATATAACACTTACGTAAATCAAAGGAACATTATTTGTCGCCCGCTCTGACCGAGCGATTCTAGGCGCTTCAGTACGGAACCGCGCTGCTGCTACGGTTGCAGGTTCGAATCCTGCCTCTGTCATGGATGTGTGTGATGTCCTTAGGTTAGTTAGGTTTAAGTAGTTCTAAGCGTAGGGGACTGATGACCTCAGATGTTAAGTCCCACAGTGCTCAGAGCCATTTTGTTAAGTCCCTTAGTGCTTAGAGCTATTTGAACCATTTGAACGTTATTTGAAACCTCATAAACAGGTTACAGTTGTCCCATTAAAGAGCCCGAGATTAGGAACGAAGAGTGAAACGTGGAATTAGGTAGAACGCAAATCTCAGCTAAGATATAATGTACCAATTTTCGTACCTTGACTTCAAGTTGTAATAACGTAGGCTAGTTTTATAAAATAATTCATACAAAGAATTTAAACAACAACGCGCACATGGTTCAGACTACAATAGCAGATAGCAGAACTTAATTTACATTAAACCCGGCTACAGAACCAGTTACTGGCGGCCAGCGCATATAACATTCACAGATTGCCATCAGGGCTCAAACCCAATAGACAGGAACTAGAGAACCCGCACCAAATAAATGTGTCGTAAGTAATTTTAGCCATGTAAGTTAGTCAAGTTGGAGCTGGTAAAATCTTTGAATGAAATCATGGTTAATTCAGACCTAATGCCATTTAATATATGTGCTTTACACACTTACGGAACAGTGGATATCTCTGAATAACTTTTCATGCAGTCTGCACTCTACGGTGCATACCAGTCAAGTCCAAGAAGTGCCGATAATTACGGCTCACTAATCCTACCTTGTCCGTGACTTCTGTAGAAGCAAATATCAGAAGAAATTCCAAGGCTGTCTTCCACGAAATCTGAGCGATGTACATGTAAGTTAGCAGAATAGAGAATCACACACCGGTTCAGAGTTACATTCAGCTTAGGCAGATGCTCGTAGCTTCCATGTGCCACTTGACAGAGCTTATCTTTCGATGGCTTCCTACAGTTGTCGGTGGTAAACGAATGAGAACGAGCTCATGGGCAATACCCCATTAAGTCGGGGGAGTAGAGAACACGCATGGGACAGAAAGGAGGCAGTTGTTCAGCAACATCGGCAAAGAGTCACTAAATCTCCCGATGTGGATTCGAGAGATGTACATCGTCTTTTTTCCAAGGATTCCCATGCCAATTACCCTAGCATCTCTGACACGGACAGTACCAACCAGTTACAATCCAAACAGCGCGTCTCCGTATCACTCTGTCTACTGTCGTGCCTTCCTAATCAGGGCTACAAACGCTGGAAAAATATTCTAGAATTCGTCGCACCATCTCAAACATCCCCTTAGAAAAATTAATGAATTACTGTGCTGATAAACCACTTACATTATTTGATTTTCAAACAGCTGAGCAAAACTGAACGTACTCAGACATTTCTCTCTTTACTTGTTCTGATCAACACTAAACTGACACAAAATATTTTTAGCGCAACGCAATCTGACTTTCAATAATCCATACAAAAGAATGGCCCTGACTAACAATAACCTATACCTTTCATGTATCACTTACCTCACAAAAAGCTTCGTTACCCGAACTACTGCAATACAGGGAGTGCCAATACTGCCAGATAAACAAAGGATTCTAACTACTGAAGGCACTAACTACTGATAGGCATAGTTAGCAAATGAAAGATTTTGATAGAGAACAAACAATGTATTTACCTTAATAGTGTTCAAAAGTCATAATATATATATATATATATCAGTTCATGACATCCAGTCTTACAAATTTCGTTTTTCTGACGGACACACGTCCAGGTCGGCCGCTCTCAAAACTCTGCCATCTCTCTTCCCACATCCACCACTGCTGGCGGCTCACCTCCAACTGCGCAACGCTATGCGCTGTTCACGTCCAACTACAACACTACAATATCAAATATTCCAACAATGCAAACGAGCCACAGACTTCACACAGCACAGTCAGTGATTTTCGTATAGAGCGCTACGTGGCGTTAGCAACATAAAAACCAAATAGCCTACTTACACATCCTCCTATAGGAGTTTTCTTTTACAGCTGATCCCACTTTTCCAGATACCTCCTACACATCTTAATCACCCATTTACCTTTAATAATAATGGCTTTACGTGATCATCTCAATTCATATAGATTCTTAGTATTACCACTGAATACTTATTACCGTAAGGAAATGTTCACAACTACTCTTTTTATAGAACACTGTCGCGTTCTTTCTATTTGAACGCCCATTACTTCACATTGATCACTATTTAAAGAGAGCTATTATTCATTACGGAAAGTGAAAATTTTGTCGAAGTCTTTCTGCTTTTCATATCATTGTCCAATGACGATTCTCCTATTTAGAGGTCATCCTCAATGAACCAAATTTATAGTACTGCTGATTCTGCGGGGTAAATCGTTTGAATATATTCAAAAGTTAAGAAGTCCTATCTTTTTCCGTTATTTGATGTTACTTTGGATACTGCAGAGAAAGTTACAAAGACAAAATCTGCCTGCTCACTACCATTTATTCTTTGGAAGATGTCGTGTGCGAATGAAACAAACTGTGATTTACATCCATGGTATTTCCTGAATGACCCGCCGCTTACAGTGGTAGATCGTTTCGCAGGTGTTATTGCGACAGACGAAGAAGGTACTGTAAAAAACTTTAAGTCCCAGATACAATTTTGATTAAAAACATTGCACGTATAGTTCCGAGTGCAGAGCTCTGTGCCGGTCTTAGTGGCCGAGCGGTTCTAGGCGCTACAGTCTGGAACCATGCGACCGCTACGGTCGCAGGTTCGAATCCTGCCTCGGGTATGGACGTGTGTGATGTCCTCAGGTTAGTTAGGTTTAAGTAGTTCTAAGTTCTAGTGGACTGATGACCACAGCAGTTAAGTCCCATAGTGCTCAGAGCCATTTGAACCATTTTGAACAGAACTCTTTCAAACGTGAAACATGATTGTCATAGGCCGATGAACCAATAAGCCAATCCAAACATTTTAAACTCATCGGACCATCACCTATGACCACAGATCTATGTCACTAGTGAGATGACTTGGCATCACCAACAGCGGCCATGGGTTCGAGGTGTTACTGCGCCTGCTTTCGGCACTAACTGCTTCACTGGATTTGATGCCGCGGCCCTGACGACTTGCCGTCCGCACCCGCTGCCATCGACGCTGAGTTTATAATGGTGGTTGGCACCTCATTGTCAGACGCTACGTGAATCCTGTCAGAGGGCGGGGAGTCGGACCCCATGCACAGCCACATCAACACGCCGCCATGGTTATGCGTGATGAGCGACGAACAACCACAGGTCTACGCCACCGAGGGAAGTACCGCAGCGCTAAAGTCGACAACTGTGGCCTCCAAAGGCTGCCAGCCTACCACGGGCCTGCCGTCAGCGTCGCTGAGTGCATCCTCAGCATCCAGGGCGGAAGCCACCAACCATAAGTCAGTGTGTGCCAGGAACAACACAGAGAGAGAAGCGTGTGTGCCTCACTGAGCCACGACGCATCATGTATTGTAGTTAACAAGTCATTATTTCCAATCAACAGTGTTTCCACTAGGTCCTCCTGCCCACCACACATCCTTCTGACTTTCGTAGTATATGAATGTGGATAGCTGATAGCAACAGCTAAAATTTAAATCACGTAAAATTCAGAGGAGACGGAATAAAGAAAAATATACAACAGAAGCTAAAGTATAGCCATACGAGTATGCCATTACCCAGGTGTTGCATTCCATTCCTAGAGGTAACTTGAAGATTTTCACAAAGGCTCACCAATCAGCAGTTTGGCATCAAGGTTCTCTTATGGGCAGCTTCCCGCCGCGAAACAGAATAACATCCAACAACAGGCTTGAACAGCCGATGTAACCATGTATAAAAGCAGTAACACACAGACAGTGGCCGACGGATGCCTCCTACTGAACCAAGTGGAAAAAAAATTTTAACAGCAAATTGCAGCGGCAGCAAAATGGCATTAGATTATAAGTCATTGCCCTGACTCAGTTGACATACACTTCTCGATAAAGGTCCCAATATAGACTTCTTTATGCAATACAGTCCAGCTGTAGTCATCCATGTCGCCACTGTATGTCTTGCGTCACCTTCCCAGTTTCTGTCAGGTCATTTATTGTTTCGTGAAATGCGCCAGGTAGCTTCCTTTCTTCATTTATCACCTGTTGTTCTAGCTGCACTTCATTTTCACTGAATCCATTATTCCACATTCGTCCGCAGTAAGTTTTTTTGAAACATTTCATTTTATGGCACTCCTACTAATTCTCTAACGCCTCTCTACATTCCTTAGTGATTCGCAGTTTTTTAATATTAATACATTATTATCCATAGGCGTCACTAACAGGAAAAGAAACAGTAAAGGCTTACACTGATGTGTCGAAAGCCGTAGGATAGCGATATGCACATATACAGATGACGGTAGTACTGCAAACACGAGGTGCAAAAGGGCAGTGAATTGGCGAAGCTGTCATTCGTATTCAGGTGATTCATGTGAAAAGTTTTCGACGCTATTATGGTCGCATGACGGGAGTTAAAAGGCTTCATCCCCGGAATAGTAGTTGGAGCTAGACGCACGGGACATTCCATTAAACAATTAGTCAGTGAATTCAATATTCTGAGATCCACAGTGTCAAAAGTGTGCCAAGATTACCTAATTTCGGGCATTACCTTTCACCACGGCCAACGCAGTGGCCGACAGTCTTCGCTTAACGACCGAGAGCAGCGGCGTTTGCGTAGAGTTGTCAGTGCTAACAGACAAGCAACGCTGCATGAAATAAGCGCAGAAATCAAAGTGGGTCGTTCGACGAACGTATCCATTACGACAGTGCGGCGGAATATGGCATTACTGGGCTATGGGAGCAGGTGACGTACGTGACTGTCTTTACTAACAGCACGACACCGCCTGCAGCGCCTCTCCTAGGCTCGTGACCATGTCGGTTGGACGCTAATTACTGGAAAACCGTGTGGTCAATTGAATCTCGATTTCAGTTGGTAAGAGTTGATCCAGGGTTCGAACATGGCGCAGATCCCACGAACCATGAATGCAGTTTATCAAGAAGGCACTGTACAAGATGGAGGTGCACCCATAATGGTGTGGACCCAATTTGCATCGAAGGTGCTAGGTCCTCTTCTCCAACTGAACGGTTCATTGACTGGAAATCTTTACGTTCGGGCAACTTGGAGACCAGATTATGCTTATCCATTGCGGATATTTTAGAACCGTGACTGTATATTAATGTAAATAAATTATACACAACTGCAACCAGTCACTTTTTTCGTTAATAATGCTTTATTACATTAACCGGTTTTCGAACCCTTTCAGGTTCATCTTCAGATGATTTCGGGAGAATCCGGGAAGTTACATCATTACTGGTAGTAGTATAATGCTGGGCGCTGGTTCTATGGCAGAAAGATGGGTCACACTTTAATGTATCGCCATGACTATAGATTATCTGTCGATATGGATATGAATTTAGTTTTTACCTACTGCGACAGTATAGGCGGCTTTTTTCGTATCTGTCTGCCTCTGCTGGAACAAAAATAAGCTGCCTTTACCAATACCCCAGATCACTCTAATGTTAGAATAAAAATAAGACAACAGTTAAAGAATTTTTGTTCATGGTTTTTTAAAATGTTAAATGTGCAGCCATTCAAACAGCTTTAATCCATTACAATCACTTTAACTCTTATACATATACCTTTAGCTAAAATAAACAGAATCTGCTCTTGATAATACTCCAGATCACATTAACGTAACAACAGAAATAAGCCAACAGTTCATCTGAAGATTTGTTATTAATTTAAATATACAGGTCCTAGTCATATAGACAGCTGCACCTCACTGCAGATACAATAACTCTGTATTGTTGATTCCTTGGGATTCATGTTAGCGCCAAACATGATAATTGCTAAAAAAAACTGGCTGTAACATACAAATAGAAATAACATAACAGATCACCTGAAATTTATTCTTGTAGTAATTTATTATTATTTTCTCTAGTGCTCTCATGTTATCACCATTCTGATGAAAAAACTTGCCCTTATATCGACTTTAACACATGTAAAGAACAACAAATTACATCTCTGTACAAAGTAGGCTTATGCCATATCTCTCTGTCAAGATCTTTGTTATAAGCAACAGTTGTAAAGCGCATGCTGGATGCTGGTAAAGTGTCACTGTTAAAGTGTGAACTAATATAGTTCGTGTGAAAGTGTTCTGGACATCAAAGTGGAGGCAGACAGATACGAAAAAAGCCGCCTATACTGTCGCAGTAGGTAAAAACTAAATTCACATCCATATCGACAGATAATCTATAGTCATGGCGATACATTAAAGTGTGACCCATCTTTCTGCCATAGCATTATGATACTACCAATAATGATGTAACTTCCCGGATTCTCCCGAAATCATCTGAAGATGAACCTGAAAGGGTTCGAAAACCAGTTAATGTAATAAAGCATTATTAATGAAAAAAGTGACTGGTTGCAGTTGTGTATAATTTATTTACAATAACTTGGAGACCATCTGCAGCCAATCATGGACTACATTTCCCCAAACAACGATGGAATGTTTATGGATGACGATGCGACACGTTACCGGGCCACAATTTTTCGAGAGTGGTTTGTAGAAGAATCTGTATAATTCCAGCGTCCGAGATAAATCCCATCGCACATTTATGGAACACAATCGAGAAGTCGGTTCGTGCAAAAAATCCTGTACTAGCAACACTTCCGCAATTATGGGCGGCTATAGGGGCAGTATGGCTCAATATTTGTGCAGAGAACTTCCATCGACTTGTTGACTCAATGCCACCATGTCCAGTTGCTGCATTACGCCGTGTCAAAGCAGATTTGACACCACATTAAGAGGTATCCGATGACTTTTGTCACCTCAGTATACAACCCCTAACTCTTCGACACATCCGTATCTAAAGACTGGAAAGTTGCACAGATCGCACCAGTACTGAAGGAAGGAAATGGGAGTAAGCCACTGAATTACATACGCGTATCACCAACGTCGATCTCCAGTAGTATTTTGGAACATACGCTATGTTCGAACATTAAGCATTATTTCGAAGAAAACTAGTTATTCACAAATAGCCAACACGGATTAAGAAAATATCGTGCTTCTGACACACAACTAGCTCTTGATTCTCCCTAAGCATTGAGTCCTATCGGCAGGGGATGTCAAACTGATACCATATTTGTCACATTTCCATAAGGCTTCGACACCGTTCGTCACAACCCACATCTACTCAAACTGCGTGCCTACGGTGTATTGTCTGAGTTCGGCGAATGGATTTGTTATTTCTTGTCACAAAGAGCACAGGTAAATGACGAAGAGTCATTACGTAAAACAGAAGTAATATCCCCAAGGCATAGTTATAGGGCCTCTGTTGTTCCTGATCGATATGAACGATTCAGAAGACAATCTGAGCAGTCCTTTTAGATTGTTTGCGTATGATTCTCTCGTTCACCGTCTTGTAAATTCATCAGATGATCAAAATGACTTAGACAAAGTATCTGAACGGTGTGAAAATGGCAACAGACTCTAAAGAACGGAAAGTGTGAAGACAACTATGTGAGTGTTAGAAGGAATCTGCTAAATTTCGGTTACTCGACGAATCGCAGAAGTCTAAACCTGTGAATGCAGTTACACACTTACGGATTACAGGTACGAAAAATTTGGATGGAATGAACACATTGATAATGTGGGGAAAGTGAAACAAGGATGATTTACTGGTAGAGCATTTAGAAAATGCAGCATGTCTATTTAAAAGATCGCCTACACTACGCTTGTCCATTCTCTTCCGGAGAATGGGTACACGGTGTGGGATCGTTACCAGATAGGACTGACGGTGGACATCGAAAAATCTGAGAAAAGGGCAACTGCTTTTGTATTATCGCGAAATAGGAGAGAGAGTGCCACTGATATTATACGTGATGTGCGTGGCAATCATTAGAACAAAAGCGTATTTCGGATCTTCTCACGAAATTTCAGTAACCAGATTTCTCCTCCGAATGCGAAAATATTTTGTTGGCGCCCACCTATTCTGGGAGAAATTATCAATATAGGAAAATATGAGAAATCAGGGCTCGCACCCTGTGCCTCTTCTGTTTATGTTCTCGTTTCTCCCGCGAGATATGCGAGAGTGGTACGGTACAGAAATATCTTGAAAGTGGTTCGAGGATCCACTGCCATGACTTAATTGTGAATTGTAGAGTAATCTTGTATATAAAGATGTAGATCAAGATTTAGAAATGTAGCACTGTGCAGTCACTGAAATTAAAAGGACCATCACGGAGAAATGAAAGTGTAAGGGAAAGAAAGGTTGTACGTTCTGTAGGATGGTAGTGTGTGAGTATAAAGAAAGGCGGTATTAGGGGGGTTTGAGTATGAGGGGTAGGACAGAAAGTTGTAGTAGAAGGGAATATATGCTAGGGAACTAAGGAAAGGCAATATGACCCATTCCATTGTCAGAAGAGGAAATGAACACGGAAAGTAGAAGACAGGGCAAGAGAATTATCATGGGGGATAGAATAGCGGCGAGGGTAGAGAATTTAGAGCTGATAAGACAGATCAATATCTATATCTGGTAGTGTGTGCCGGAAGAGGTGCCGAGCTCGTTTAGGGACGGTTTTGGTGGACTGTTTCACACAGATGCCGTAGAACACCGGGATAGCAAATTAGACGGAGAGAAATAGAAGTCCAGGCTGGGAAGAGTGCAGACGTTCATTGTCTGCGAGACTGGTGGGGACTTGAGATGGTAAGGGACCCATTTGGTGCAGGGTAAACGGACACAGAATGAAATGTAGAGTGCATAGTGTTTGGTGATACGTTGGAACTTAAAAATATGGGAGGGACCTAGAACAATGCACTATTTGCATAAATAGCAATGGAGAGTGAAGGCATCATAGGGAAGTATGTTGGTTGTGGGATTTAGTCTGCCTACCCTTTCATATATCCAGAATGAGTTTTCACTCTGCAGCGGAGTGTGCTCTGAATCTCTGATCTGAAACTTCCTGGCAGATTATGAAGGGAAGGTAGGAGATGAGGTACTGGCGGAATTAAAGCTGTGAGGACGGGTCGTGAGCTGTGCTTGGCAAACTCAGTCGGCAGAGCACTTGCTCGCGAAAGGCAAAGGCGCTAGGTTCGAGTCCTGGTCAGGCACATAGTTTTAATCTGCCTAGAAATTTCACATTCATCTCTACTGTATGAACTCCTGGTCAACGTCAGTGGGAGAAAAGGCTAGAAGTATTAAAACTTCCGCTTCTACATGAATATTTTGAAAGCTACCGTACGGTGCATGGCTGAGGGTATCTTGTATAACTGCCAGCATGTTCCACTCCCAAGTGCAGAGAGGTGCAATAGACTGTCTTTATGGCTCTCTACGAGCCCTTACTTCTCTAACCTCAGTAGCCCTTAGGCGAAGTGTACGTTGGTGGCAGTAGAGTGATACTGCAGTCAGCTTCAAATGCCGGTTGTCTGAATTTTCTATGTAGTGTTTCGGGAAAATAACGTCACCTTCGCTCCAGGGATTCCCATTTGAGTTCACGAAGCAACTCCGTACTACTAGCGTGTTGATCGAAACTTTCAGCAACAAACCTGAAATGGTTCGGTGTCGTTCTTTAATCTGACGCGGTGGGGATCCCAAACATTTGAACAGTATTCAAGAATCTCTCTCTCTATTCTTTTAGTCGGTTCCGACTCTTCGTGACCCCATGAACTAAATCACGCCACTTTTTCCTGTCTTGCACTTTCTCCCGCAGACCTTCCAGGTTGTAACACATCGCTTCTGTGATGCCATCGATCCATCTCATCGTCTGACGTCCTCTTCTTCTAGTTTCTTCAATCTTCCCCAGCATTAATGTATTTTCCAGCGAGGCATGCCTTCGCATTGTGTGTCCTAAGTAGGTCAGCTTTTGTTTTAAGATTATACCTTCCAGGGAGAAATCTGATTTAATTTGCTCCAATATTGATCTGTTGGTTCTCTTTGCCGTCCATGGAACTCTAAGAAGTTTCCTCCAACACCACAATTCGAAGGAGTCAATTCTTCGCCGTTCAGCCTTTCTAATGGTCCAGGTCTCACATCCATACATCACAACTGGAAAGACCATAGCCCTCACAATACGGATCTTTGTTGCTAGTGTTATATCTCTGGACCTTATAACCTTGTCAAGGTTCAAGAATAGGTTGCACTATTTTTCTGTATGCTGTCTCCTTTGTAAATCAGCTAGGCTTTCCCAAAATTTTCCAAACAAAACAAAGTCGACCATTCTTCTTTCCTACTTCCTTCCTTAAGCCCTCCTTGTTTTTAATATCACTTTGCAACACTGTGTCAATATTTAATCTACGCGAGTGTGTCAGTCATCACACTACTAATGGTGTATATGGACTTTACGGTATTGCTTTTCCTACTATCTGCATTAGATAACATTTTTCTCGAAGGGAGTGGTGAAATGTAGTGCCCCGGAGTCTTGTATGTGAAAGCTCTTAAAGCTTCTTAAATAAACCAAACATTATTGATATTATTCTACGTGCTATGCTTCATTTCTACGTATTTGCAACCATTCGCTGTTAGAGGGGTCCGAATTGCAGCGTGTAACGTGGCAGTGTATATTGTAACTGTGTCGAAGCGAAAGAAACGGCGTGCTGTAATGGAGTCTCGAATTCTAAGAGTTCATCCACACATCGAGCATCGTCTCCTTCAGCATGACAACGCCACGCTAAATACAAGTGCTGCGACGTCGTCAACAGTCCGACGCCTTGGTTCCATTGTCATCGATCAGCCTCCATACAGTCGCGTCTTGGCTCCATTCCACTTTCATCTCTTTCTAAAACTTAAAGAACCCCTTCGAGCATTTGACTTTTGTAGTGATGAAGCAGTGCGAGTAGAGATGAGGTTGTGGCCCGGTTAACAAGGTCAAACATTCTACGGTGACGGTATGAAAAAACTGGTCTCTCGCTGGAAGGAATGTGCTCGTCGCCAGAGTGACTGAGAAATTAATATGTGGAGAAGAAGAATAAAGATGTAAAATGTTAATAACGCCTGTTTCTTTTAAAAATCTCTGTGTAGTCACATAAAAATTTCAAGGCATTACTCTTCAGAAGGTCCTAGAATATTTAGAGTAAGATGCCACTTGTTACAACTACTATAAATTTCATTAGGTTGCAATAATGGCTTAACTCATATGGTTTGTGTATTACATACCACTATCATTTTTATCAATGCATGTAATGCCTGTTGGTCGGGCTTCATCCATTGTTCATTGAATACTACTGTTTGCGGAAGGCGGACTGTATGGAGAACACGTCGGTTGGTTACATGACGCCATCTGTGTGAACCGCGTATAAACCTCAAGGGAAGT
The DNA here is from genome assembly GCF_021461395.2 of Schistocerca americana. Taxonomy (NCBI): domain Eukaryota; kingdom Metazoa; phylum Arthropoda; class Insecta; order Orthoptera; family Acrididae; genus Schistocerca; species Schistocerca americana. The sequence goes on along the minus strand of NC_060122.1, from coordinate 771,209,851 downwards.
AAACCACTTCAAATTTCGGAATGAAATTTTCACTCTGCAGCGGAGTGTGCGCTGATATGAAACTTCATGGCAGATTAAAACTGTGTGCCGGACCGAGACTCGAACTCGGGAGCTTTGCCTTTCTCTAGCAAGTGCTCTACCAACTGAGCTACCCATGCACGACTCACGCCCCATCCTCACAGCTTTAATTCCGCCAGTACCTCGTCTCCCACCTTCCAAATTTCGCGGAAGCTCTCCTGCATACCTTGCAGAACTAGCACTCCTGGAAGAAAGGATATTGCGGAGACATGGCTTAGCCACAACCTAGGGGATGTTTCCAGAATGAAATTTTCACTCTGCAGTGGAGTGCGCAATGCTATGAAACTTGCTGGCACATTAAAACTGTGTGCCAGACCCCTAGGCTGTGGCTAGGCCATGTCTCCGCAATATCCTTTCTTCCAGGAGTGCTAGTTGTGCAAGGTATGTGCAGGAGAGCTTCTGCGAAGTTTGTAGGGTAGGAGACGAGGTACTGGCGGAATTAAAGCTGTGAGGACGGGGCGTGAGTTGTGCATGGGTAGCTTAGCTGGTAGACCAATTGCCCGCGAATGGCAAGGGTCCCGAGTTTGAGTCTCGGTCTGGCACACAGTTTTAATCTGCCAGGAAGTTTCACTTCAAATTTAATTACATGAAATGAAACATAAGTAAAGTTCTTCCATTTTCATCCGACTTATTTCATATTTATCATCAAGTACTACAATTTACATGTTCACTCCTTTTTTAAAAAGGACGACTGATAGCTGAAATCTATTATTTGTAAGTTACTATAAATTTTCTGTATGTCATCTTGCATCCTCCTACAGTCACTCAATAACGTATCTTCCCGCAGACCACAGTGTATTCAGCACACAGCCGCAGATTGATGTAATTATTAATAAATGTCCTTGAAGAATCACTTGTTCAGATGAAAGCATGTCAGCTCTAAACAAACATATACGAGTATTTTTTTATATATTTGACATAAAGTTAAGCCTGCTTGGAATATTAGTGCCAGTTAGCTACTTTTGCTTACTTGGGGATTTTGTCGCGTTCTGGAAGACGACTTTGTCGGGAAACGTGTGATAAAGAAAATCTTGTTGAAATACTGCCGTTTGTTTAGTGGTCTTTTTATTACGCTATGGTAGCACCAGTGGCTGACACTGTCATCCAGCATTGCATTTGAACTGGGACACCAACAGTACAGGCTAATTTTTTGACATTGGCAGCCATTGATGCAGGCGAAAACTCAGCTAAATCATTACGCAAACGCCAGCCGAAGATCTCGAAATGAGATTCAATAGGCAATACGTCAATAAGCGGCCAGGAAAATGTAAACAATTTTGTAGAAATCTTCTTATTGGTTCAGAGCTTGCCTGAAGCACTCTGGCTGTCATGTTGCTTGGTTACGAGGATTTCTCGCCGACAGTTATACGTTCTCCATATTCAGCTTGGTTGATGTTGGGGTAGAACGGAGTACAGACGCGTGTTCCGGAGCCGTACTGGGTGTCACTAAGCCGGCCGCGCTTTGTAGGATTACCTCTGCAGGAGTGGTGGGAGTGGCAGCGGTCACTGACCCTGACGGGCGGGCGCAGGTGTCCGCCGCGGAGCCGTAATCCGCCCCACCCCCTCCCACATCCTACCTCCCCCACCCGTCCGCAGTGTCCCAATCAGATTGCCCAGCTGGCTCTCTCAGTTAGGCAGATTGCGACGGGACGCACATCTGCTCGCCGGGTGCCACCAGCTCCCCGTAGCTGGGCACCGTGAAGGTATACCTCTGGCGGAACTAGGCCCGGAGTCTGTGGCCTGTGACTATCAATTTACTCAAAACACAAACAGCACCTCCCTAGATTACGAGGTGTGTATGCGTTCGTGTAATAGTCAAAGTGTGCTGATTAAAATCAGTCGCGATCACAAAATGGCGGTCTCTTTCTATGTAATTCCAGACTTAACTAGCTCTACTCAAAATAGACATAGCGTTGAAGCAAGACACATATTGTAACACCCTGATTTCAGTTTTTCTAATTCGTGAACCACTTGACGAAACACAGTTGTGATTCCCCCACTGATTTTACTCATGCTTAAGAGCTTTCTGTATTTTTATTATTTAATGAATTATTTTCACTCTTGTATGATCGGTATGTCTCTTTAAACATCGGTTAGCACTTATTTAGTTTCCTGTCGTAGTTGCAGACATATTCCTTATTGGTCATTAGTATCGAAGGGGTCTGATCATTTTCGAATCATTGCCTACTCCAAAATTTACATAATTAGTGGAAAACATAACCAGTAATCGTTGAAATATATAAGGTAATACTTAAGCGACCTGTCTATATAGATCACGGTTCATTATAACGGCTTTATCGTGATTATAAAATAATCCCAGTGTAACATACAATAGTTTTAATGTGTTCTTTCAGTGCATATTCTGATCGTATATCGTTGGCTTAACTGGCTTCCACACTCTAGGTCAACTAAGAAAATATATTTGAGTGTACCTCACAGACGCAATCAGTCATCAGTGCGTGTTTGTTGGCACTGTCATCATGTCACTCTACCAGTATCTGTCCACTTATTTTAGGAAGTACCTCAGTCTGTGCCTTTCTATTTCACAATCAAGATGTGTGTGAATTCCTAAGGGACCAAACTGCTTAGATCATCGGTCCCTAGACTTACACACTACTTTAACTTATGCTTAGAACAACACATACCCATGCCTGAAGGAGTACTCGAACCTCCGGCGTGAGGGGCCACACAGTCCACAACATGAGGCTCAAACCAAGCGGCCACTCCGCGCGGCATGTTAAAATTACAATTGCACATAAATATTAAAAAATTCATTTTTTAAAAACTTTTAAAATTATTGAAATCTTTATAAAGATCGTTTGTGACTTTACACGTTTGTGACTTTACACGTTTCTGACTTTACACGATGGTGACTTTACACGATGGTGACTTTGCACGGCGGTGACTTCGCACGACGGTGACTTCGCACGACGGTGACTTCGCACGACGGTGACTTCGCACGACGGTGACTTCGCACGACGGTGACTTCGCACGACGGTGACTTCGCACGACTGTGACTTCGCACGACTGTGACTTCGCACGACGGTGACTTCGCACGACGGTGACTTCGCACGACGGTGACTTTAAACATTGGCTTAAAAACTGAATATGATGAAGGCGCCAATATGTGAAAAGACTGTATTCCATACCTTGTCCATGGATTCTCTGAGATGACATACGCAATACACTCATTTTCCATCCTACTTTCCTTAATGGCTGTGTTCCACTTCTTTCCTTATTCTCTATTTTGCCTTCTCTTGTGCAGCCGATCACTAAACTAAGGGATTTCATTGCTGATCTTTCAATTTCTCTTAAGTCTTTTAATCTTGATGTCCATCTTCCTGCTCCATATGGTACTGTGGGTCCTACTATGAGTTCCTAAAATTTAATTTCGGTATCCTTTATGCATTTAACCTTTGATGTTCTTCTTATCGTACCACATTTATGTTGATAAGTCTTAATGTTCTTATTTATATCCTTCCCTTCTTCAAAAGTTGTTTCGTATCATACATTCTGGGAATGGGACCCCTTTTATTTTTGTATCGCTGATGATTATCTTGTCCTTAAGAGATATTTTCCTAAAAAGTGCAATGTTCATGTTTGTGTTGCTGATACCTTATGGTTGTAATTTAGGATTATATCCTTTATCGCTAAATATGTATGTTTCGCTAAATAAATAAAATATAGTTGCGGGACTTTTATTCCAGCACAGCGGTGTAACTGCACAACCATACATTAGCTTTCACTAATGAATTACGTTGTTCCTGATTCTTGGAAAATGTTCGCCAGTTTATTTCTCGTCCACTTCTACGCTGGGTAAATACTTGTTCAGTACAGCCCGTAGACCGTACTGTGGAATGAGCTCTTCGTCCGTCATCCTGGTGTCGCTAGCTAAACTATATACAGAACAAAATAGTCTCTATCTTGGATGAAGGACATTGCTATGATTATTTTAAAACTTACGTTTGGCACCTCGTGCGTATAACCAGTTCACCAGTAGTATGGAAATCTGTCATTTTCGTTTTGGAAAACGTCATTACTCTACAGTCGTAAATATGTCAATGTATTCGAACCTTCTTTCTCTTGAACTGCATTACGTATTCCCACCTCTTGCTGTAAGAGGATACTACCAGTATTGCCGAATCTGATCGTTTGGTGGTACAGGGTTTGTGGTGCGGACAGGCTTAATGTTCCATGGGCGTACTGATCTCTAAATCTTTGAACATGGTACACTCACTGGTCATTTTATTGTGACTCTATACTCCTTCCTCACGTGCGTCTTCCTAGGGTCGCATTTGACCTGACTTCATTTTTATGGCTCCCAATGTGGGATACCGTCGAACAGGACAGGTGAGAGAGCTTTTGGAACGAGAGAAGGTAGGAAGATTTTTCTATTTAGCAAAAGTGACAAAAAGCAGATCTCAGAGTACTTGACGGCTCAACACAAATGTTTTGTCTCAATTACAGAAAGTGTTGAGGATCAGTGGACAAAGTTCAAAACCATCGTACAATATGCGTTAGATGAGGATGTGCCAAGCGAGATCATAAGAGGTGGAAAAGAGCCACCGTGGTACAACAAACGAGTTAGAAAACTGCTGCGCAAGCAAAGGGAACTTCACAGCAAACATAAACATAACCAAAGCCTTGCAGACAAATAAAATTTACACGAAGCGAAATTTAGTGTGAGGAGGGCTATGCGAGAGGCGTTCAGTGAATTCGAAAGTAAAGTTCTATGTACTGGCTTGGCAGAAAATCCTAAGAAATATTGGTCTTATGTCAAAGCGGTAGGTGGATCAAAACCAAATGTCCACACTCTCTGTGACCAAAATGGTACTGAAACAGAGGATGATAGACTAAAGGCCGAAATACTAAATGCCTTTTTCCAAAGCTGCTTCACAGAGGAAGACGGCCCTGTAGTTCCTTCGCTAGATTGTCGCACAGATGACAAAATGGTAGATATCGAAATAGATGACAGAGGGGTAGAAAAACAATTGAAAGCTCTCAAAAGAGGAAAGGCCGCTGGACCTGATGGGATACCAGTTCGATTTTACACAAAGTACGCCCCCCTTCTTGCAGCGATGTACCCTAGGTCTCTAGAAGAGCGTAAGGTTCCAAAGGATTCGAAAAGGGCACAGGTCATCCCCGTTTTCAAAAAGGGACGTCAAACAGATGTGCAGAACTATAGACCTATATCTCTAACGTCTATCAGTTGTAGAATTTTGGAGCACATATTACGTTCGAGTATAATGACTTTTCTGGAGACTAGAAATCTACTCCGTAGGAATTAGCATGGGTTTCAAAAAAGACGAGAGTGTGAAGCCCAGCTCGCGCTATTCGTCCTCGAGACTCAGAGGGCCATAGACACGGGTTCACAGGTAGATGCCGTATTTCTTGACTTCTGCAAAGCTTTCGATACAGTTCCCCACGGTCATTTAATGATCAAAGTAAGAGCATATGGATTATCAGACCAATTGTGTGATTGGATTGAAGAGTTCTTAGATAACAGAACACAGCATATCATTCTCAATGGAGTGAAGTCTTCCGAAGTAAGAGTGATTTCAGGTGTGCCGCAGGGGAGTGTCGTAAGACCGCTGCTATTCTCACTATACGTAAATGACCTTGTGGATAACACCGGAAGTTCACTGAGGCTTTTTGCGGATGATGCTGTAGTATATCGAGAGTTTGTAACAATGGAAAATTGTACTGAAATGCAGGAGGATCTGCAACGAATTGAGGCATGGTGCAGGGAATGGCAATTGAATCTCAATGTAGACAAGTGTAATGTGTTGCGGATACATAGAAAGAAATATAGCGAGTCAGCAACTGGAAGCAGTTAGGTTCATAAATTATCTGGGAGTAGGCATTAGGAGTGATTTAAAATGGAATGATCATATAAAGTTGATCGTCGGTAAAGCAGATGCCAGACTGAGATTCATTGGAAGAATCATAAGGAAATGCAATCCGAAAACAAAGTAAGTAGGTTACAGTACACTTGTTCGCCCACTGCTTGAATTTTGCTCACCAGTGTGGGATCCGTACCAGATAGGGTTGATAGAAGAGATAGAGAAGATCCAACGGAGAGCAGCGCGCTTCGTTACAGGATCATTTAGTAATCGCGAAAGCTTTACGGAGATGATAGATAAACTCCAGTGGAAGACCTTGCAGGAGATACGCTCAGTAGCTCGGTACGGGCTTTTGTTGAAGTTTCGAGGACATACCTTCACCGAAGAGTCAAGCAGTATATTGTCCCCTCCCACGTATATCTCACGAAGAGACCATGAGGATAAAATCAGAGAGATTAGAGCCCACACAGAGGCATATCGACAATCTTTCTTTCCGCGAACAGTACGAGACTGGAATAGAAGGGAGAACCGATAAAGGTAGTCAAAGTACCCTCCGCCACACACCGTCGGGTGGCTTGCGGAGTATGGATGCAGATGTAGACGTAGAGACTTTCCGATTTCCCCGACTTAAATCCCATTCAACAAGTGTGGCATGCCATGTGGAGACATACTGTAGCACGTCCACATGGAGCAACGAGCATCCAACAGTTGCCAATAGTGCTTGGTGAGGACTGGAATGCCGTGCTACAAGACATCATATTAGACTTGTGGTCAGTGTGATTGCACGTTACAGACCGTGCACTGCTGCCGTGATGCTCACACACCCTATTAAGAACCATATCCCTCCCTCTGCATTGTCAAAGGGACATCCATGAATCGCTGTTACTTCAGTGTGAATACTGGCTTTGAATAAAAGTGTCATTATTCTTCGTGTAATTGCGCATTTCTTTCAGTTACCTTCTGTGCTTTACTTTAGCAGTTTTTTCTATGTATGCCCCAACTTTCATGAAGCTATGTTATTTTGCAATGAGACATGGTGCGTGAGCCGTGCGTGGGTCGTGTTGCCGCCATCATGTATTTTGAACACTTTTTTTAACGTACTTCCATCTCACTTCCTTAATTTAAATTACTACTGTCACTGAGTCGCTGCTTTGCCTGACCGTGAGCGGCGTTAGCAGCACGATCGATATATCCCCTCTCGCAGTATCTTCGCTCGACTGCCATTACTTCCCACTCGTTGTCTGCTGGAAGTTAGTTGGTCGCAGTTCGGAGTTCGGATCGCGAGTTCGGGTCTGCCAGGCAGTTGGAACGTGTCTGGAACGCAGTCTGGACCTGCCAGTCGGGAGTTGTAATGCGGCACTAGTGCAGTCGGGTTGGAGCAGCAGTGAGGTCTGCGTCGACATGACTCGCCCGACCATTGCCGCCACGCATCACTTGAGCCGGGCCACGGTCTTGCTGGATCGTCGGTCGGTTGTCCTACCGGACGACACGTTTTGGCTCGCTGATCGTGCATGAGTCGGCTGTGTGTGTGTGTGTGTGTGTGTGTGTGTGTGTGTGTGTGTGTGTGTGTGTGTGTGTGTGTGTATGTGCGCGCGCGTGCGTGTGCGCATCGACTCCCGATTTGTCTTCGTGTGTGCTCAGTTACTGTTGGGTATCGTTCTGGTCTTCGTGCAAGAGTTTTTCAGGTTGTGCGTGTAGTTGGCGTTATTTCCACTGACGACTATTTTAGATGTGCCGGCATTCTGAGAGAATCCGGTTGTTGCGGACGAGGGAAGTTATCTCCGCGCGGTGCAGTCGGCTGGGGCCTCTGGCAGCCCCTCCGCGGAGTCGGAACGTGTGTGGAGCTGTCCGATTGCTACGAGCTTAGTGGTTCACCGACGTCAAAGTTGAGTAGTGGTTTCAACTACCCAAGCCACGTCTATTCATGTTACGGTGGTTTGCTTCGGTGGTTTGCTGTTGGGGAGGCTTTCCGGTGAGCAACACTGAGTGGTTCTACTGCTGAGATTTAGCCGCCATGCGGTGAAATTAACTATTTTGGTCGACTATTATTTGAGTGCACTAGTGGAATTTTCTGTCTAGTGGCCGTTAGTGTTCCAGTTACCTACCCTGGCCACTAACGTAATTTCAGGCAGCGTCCTTTCCTCACCTGCGGCCGCTGCCCAACATGGTGTGTAATTTTGACAGCTAATACATACTCCGTTGTGGCTTATCACGTTTGCAACATTGCGGGTACTGATTGACGGGAAACAATTCGTTGCGTCGCCGGCCGCGGTGGTCTCGCGGTTAAGGCGCTCAGTCCGGAACCGCGCGACTGCTACGGTCGCAGGTTCGAATCCTGGCTCGGGCATGGATGTGTGTGATGTCCTTAGGTTAGTTAGGTTTAAGTAGTTCTAAGTTCTAGGGGACTGATGACCTCAGAAGTTAAGTCCCATAGTGCTCAGAGCCAATTCGTTGTGTCGGTCTGTCCGTGGCTGTCCCCTGGTTGGGTTCCGACGGATCAAGTGTAGTTGGGCTCACCACCTGTCTCACCTAAGTGAACGAGGGCAGACTGACTTCTCTGGAGGCTTTCTGTGTGCCACCGGTGTTTAATTATCTGTTGTCAGCTATTTTAAATTTTAGGATTACGGTTACTGGTTATGTTTTCTTAAAATTTTGCAAAATTAATTTCTAAATTTATCTTTCAAGCCTAAACACTGCGGCCTTCTGCCTTTAAAGATTATAGTAATATATTTTAAAATTTTGTAGTTTGATTGTGGCCCTAAGCCATTTTTGTTGCACCTTGCATATGTTGCTTCTTTAAATTATTTTATTGCCATCTTAATTGGATTTTTATTTTGTTAAGATTTCCTGTTGGAGGCCTTCAGCCGTAGAAGAGTTGCATTCGGTAAAGATTCGGGTATGTGACGCTTTGGTTGTAAAGGTAATTAAATTAAAATAAATGACAATTAGAAGCAGTACTGACGTCAACCCTTGGTCCCTTTCCACAATCCTAATACCTGTTCTGCCCAGCGGATTTAGCGGGCGTCTCAATGCGTAAGTTACTTTCGTCTTTCAGTTTTGCACACATGCGTATTTAAAAATATATTTGATTAAAATATGTATGCTCTGATTTTACGTTAGTGTCCATAACATAAGCAGTGTACTCAATTCGACATCAGCTTCCTTAATATGCTAATCAGTCGTTACTATTCTAGAATGTGGATCTCATAAAAAGCCCCTTGCGAAAGTTTCATAGTCTCATACGGATTTTGAAATAACGATGTGACGCAGGGCTAGGTCCTGGTTTTATTTCAGAGACGCACATTTACCGGAGGGAAACTGAAGCATGTCCGTGAAGCGGTCCACACTCTCGGCAAGCCACTTGCAGGAACGTCAATTTCAGGAACAGACGCAGCCAAATGGAGTCCTCTGTGAGCGCGGAATCCCGGTAATCATCTGTATGATGGCGCAGTCCCCCATTCCCCGGTGTTGTGCAGCGGACGCAGAGGCTGAAACACAATTTTATACCCGCCCGGCGGAGTAAACGCACCAAAACAAAAACATTAGCATACAGATTGAATTGCTTTTCTGATTAGTTCGTTCCGGCAACAACAAACGGGATCGGCACTTTGCTCGAAACGAGATCGGCGAATTTCGGATATGGCGATCGATATAGTGTACATGCAGAAGCGGCTGCTGCGTTCTGTAAGCTAGGCCTGAGTCTCCAGTTCTTGCTCTGCTGTACAGTGTTGACAATTGTGAAGCACTGAGATTCAGCGATAAGCGCTGTCCGCACTACGCATGACGACTACGACGACGACAATGACGAAAGACTGCGGGGGCGTTAAGACACTGATTGAAAGCACCATTGCTTTGAATATGTGCCATTTACATCTACGTGATTAATCTGCTGTTCACAATAAAGTGCCTGGCAGAGGGTTCAATGAACCACCTTCAAGCTGTCTGTCTACCGTTCCACTCTCGAACGGCTCGCGGGAAAAACGAGCACTTAAATTTTTCTGTGGGAGCAGTGATTCCTCTTATTTTATCGTGATTATCATTTCTCCCTATGTAGGTGCGTGCTAAAAGAATGTTTTCGCAATCGGAGGAAAAAACTGGTAACTGAAATTTCGTTTTAATGATTACCACTCCAATTCACGTATCATGTCTGTGACATTATCTCCCCTATTTCGCGATAATACAAAACGAGCTGTCCTTCTTTGTACTTTTTCGATGTCATCCGTCAGTCCCATCCGCACCGCACAGCTATACTCCAGAATAGGGCGGACAAGCGTGGTGTAAGGAGTCTCTTTAGTAGACCTGTTACACCTTCTAAGTGTTCTGCCAATGAATCGCACTCTTTGGTTTGCTCTACCCACAATATTATCTACGTGATCGTTCCAATTTAGGTTACTTGTAATTGTAAGCCCTAAGTATTTAGTTGAATTTACAGCCTTTAGATTTGTGTGACTTATCGTGTAATCGAAATTTAGCTGATTTCTTTTAGTACTCATGTGAATAACTTCACACTATTCCTTGTTTCAGATGTAATTGTATTCTTCTTTTATGGTTACACAGATAGTTACTTGGAAGATTTCTTAGATTACTAGCTTCTTGCTCGTCGCTATGCCTGCGCAAGCACATGTCACATATTTCGCATTGGGAAGTCAGATTCTTTGTAACTTCAGAACGGACATTGTTAAATGTATCTGATGTACAGTGCCGCGTGATATACTGTTTGACCCGAAACACGCTTGCAGAATTATTACATTGTCCCAGTGCTCATGACTGTGCCCAGACTGACGCAATGAAACACATGTAAGGGCCAGATTACAGTTCATACTTTTAAAGTGCTCCAACTGAGTACAGGAAAGAAACACCAAGAGGTTGTTTTCGAATATTTCTGTGTCTCCCCATCTGATTCCCACCTCGACCCATGGGCTTGGTAGTGGTACCTTACTCGCACAGTATTTTTATACAAATAATGAGTCTTGTATACGCCAAATTTAATTGAAATTGCTTCAGGAGTTCGTGCGTCACGCATTTATGTTAACCTTCTTCACCCCCACTTTCAAACATGGGGATGTCTTACTGTCAGAATAATTTTTACAGACAGAGACTGGTACATGAGCCCAGTTTGATACTAATTGCTCCACGCGTTGCAGAGACATAATGTTATGTTACTATGCCCCCCCCCCTACACCCCCACCACCCACCCCTCCTTCTCGTCAACCCCACCCACGCAAAGGGAGCAACGTCGTCAGGAATGTCATTACTGAGTCTAGCTGTGGTGTCACCGCAAGGCACCACACCGGCTAGGTTGTAGGCTTCAAATCGGCCGCGGTCCGTCAGTACACATCGGACCCGCGAGTCGCCACTGTCGACGCTAGCAGACCAAGCGCCGCCACTCGGCTGGTCTTACGAGACAAGCTAGCGCACTGACCAGTTCTACAGCCGACATTAATAGGAATGGTTCACTCGTTATAGCTTCAGAGATCTCATTTGCAGAGACGCTAGTTAGCATAGCTTTCAGCTAAGTCAGAAGATACGACCTAGCCAGGCGCCACATACAGTTTATCCGTTGACAATTGATCTATATGTGTGAAGCAATCAGAATTGTCAAGAAGTATTCGCAGTTCAGTCTATAACTGCACTAGTAAATATTATTGTACAAAGTCAGGATCGATGTTCACCGCTGATACTGAATTAAAGCTAAGTATTGAATTATATTCCACTCTACTAACTTTCTAATCACCTAAGATGTTCCAGATACATCCCGTCAAGTATAGTTCATCGATCCTGACGTCAGCATACGTGATCAACGAGTGCAGTTAATGGCTACATCTTTTGATCAGACTAAGAGTCAGATTGTGTGACTCAGCCGGGTGACCCTTTTTCATGAGGCACAGCAGATTCGCCTGATACATAACACTAGCGACCACAAAAATTGTGGATTGATTTTTTATTTCCTTATACGTTGTTGTGGCTTCTTACCGCTACGGATGGTACGGGTTCGTTACCCTCATAGTACTTCTGTAGAAACAATTGTACAAATAATAAAGTAAAGAGTTACTTGTATACAAAATTTGGTTGAAATGGTTCCAGACGTTCCTCAGTTATGATTCTGTGGCACCCCGTTTTCGTTCTCACGGCCGTCGCTGTGGCAGGTAGGTGGTTGCCATCCTGCCATCCCGACAGTGCATCTTTCTGGATAGTAGTTTGTGTATCAAGTGTGAGTGAAATCGATCGCGTGCCTTAAGAGAAGATCTAGAACATAGATATATACGTACATTTACTATATGCTATATACTAGCAATTCTGCTAGTATACCCGGCGTTCCCTTGGTATGTATTCATTCCAATCTTCTATTAGTCCATCTTCTCCTTCCCTCTCTGTCCATCTCCTCTCCTGCCTCTCTCGCTGTTCATCTTATCCCCTCACTCTCTTTCTCTCGATCTCTTCCTCCCCTCTTTCTCTGTACATCTCCTCCTCTCCCCTCACTCTGTTCATCTCCTCATCTCCTCTCCCTCTGTCCATCTCCTCTTCCCCTGCTTATATCTCCTTCTGTCGATCTCTTCCTGCGCTTACCTATGTCCATCTCCCCCTGTCCCCTTTCTGTCTATCTATCTATTTCCCTCCCACCCTTCTCTGTCCATCATCCCCACCGCAATAAGAGGTTGGCGATCCTTAGCACCATAACACTTCTTTCCAGGTAGTTACTCATATGTATACCGAGCTTGGTTAAAACGATCCAGGCAACAAGGAGTAGATTTTTAAACACGACCTTTCCCGTGTACGGGCGTGCCACACACATCAGACATATTTAACATATTTAGCACATATTTTTACAGATTTTCACATCTATCTCTACCGAATTCAGTTCCGTAATTTCATTTTCATGTAGTTCAATGTCTACGGCGTCATATCTACTGAACTCAGAATCGTACAATGCCGTAATTTTGCAGGTACATTCATTGATGTATACAAGTACTGTCAGCAAAATTTACTATTAGTGGAGTTAGTAATAAATTAAAACGTCTTGCCTGATGCTGCAATTTTACTGCATGAACATCGAAAATGCAGTAAGCGACAAATTCTTTTCTTTTCTTTATTTGGGAGGGGGGTACGGGTGTCACCAGGAAAAAGTCTACATGATTACCCCACAGGCTACCTTCCGCTGTGGTAAAGATTTGAAATTACGTGTAAGCTTTGTTGCAAGACATTAAGTACTCTCTTTCTCAAACACCGGATGACTAAAGTCTCCATGCCTGAGGTTCATTCATCTTTTTAACCCTTACCCCTTTGACAGATAGGTGGTTTTTATCCCAACAGCGTCTTATTTACAGACAGTACGTGACATGTCAACCATGTTTGGTTGAAGTCGATACATTAGTTTATGAAGAGGCGCACAAAATACAAACATCCATTCATACATTTTTATAATGCGTATGGATATATATACAATGATTCTATATTTCCTTTTTTTAACTATTAAGACTCTGCCGATGAGCACTGGCAGTTGTAAACCACTTACAGCACTGTGTAATACTTTTACAGTTGTTTGGTAGAAATGAAGGAACGTAATCAACCACGTAATCTCCTTGCACAGTACATGATTTTTGAAACATGAGTATCATTGACAGAGGCTATCTAGCTAGCCAGCCAACTTCGGTGTGAACGTCTGGACAGAACTGGTGACCTGCTGTTTGCTACCCCGGCGTGTGGGTCTTCGTCGGCCGTGTCGAGTTGCCGCCTCTCGCTATCGACTGTCGCTCAGTGCGCCGTCTCGGGTAGCTCATTAAGATTCCAGCGCCGACACCATCAGCTGCACTCCACCACAGCAGCCTCCAAAGGGCCAGCCGTTACCATCTACGGGCAACGAGAGATATGATGCAACGGTGAAGACACCAGATACACTTTTCAGACGACTGTAATTAAAGTTCTTATCAGGCTCTCCAGATTTAGGTTTTTCATTCTTAGCCTAAATTATATTACACAAATGGCGGGATGGTCCTTCAGAAAAGAATATAGCTGATACCCCTATTGTTCCCTTCACCAACCCTTAATATTAGTGCCCTCCGCCAGGAAACGAACGAAACTGGTGTTGCGAATTCAGGCGCTGAGAAAGTACGTTCAGTTAGTGGTAGTCGTCTTCGAAGGAGGACATTCTTGAGTCCACGCAAGACGCAGACAAACTGAAAGAACAAGAAGTTGTTGTGAGTTTCAAAGGGAGCAGTAGGCGAAGGTTGACTGAAACGTGGGCGATAAATACAGTACAAGAGAAACGAGAACGTTTGAGAGATGAAACAGTGAAAGCAGCAGAGGATCAAATAGGCAAAAAGGCATGGCACAGTAAAATCACTTAGATTACAGGTGAGGTGCTGTATTTAAATGGTGAAAACACAAAACAAAATAAAAAATGTAGGAAATGGAAGACGCCAAAGGGTACAAAGTCGTCTAAGTAATTAGATTGACAGGAAGTGAAAAATGGTAGCAGAAGTGGCTGGACGACATGTACAAGGCTGAGGAAGCATACATAATTAGTGGAAAATATAGATGCCTTTAATGGCAAAATTCAAGAAATCTTTGGAGAAATGTATAACGTATTTTTATGTGGTGGATGCTGGAACACTCACATTTTTATCATTTTGCATACAATAATTAAAATAATTCTGTCATAGCTGTGTCCGTTACCACCAAGATCATGACACTTTTATTAAGGACGCCATCAGATGTAGCTTCCTTCATACAAGTGTGTGAAAGATAAGATGTTATGTAACTACAATTTCTCACTCTGAAGCAAATAAAAGAGGTAGCTTGTTATTCGGTAAGGGCTGAAAGTAGCTAAGAACTAAATGATGAAACAACGCGATTTTTTCAGAAACAAAAGCAGTCTGCATACGAAAACAACGTCCCTCAATAAAAAGAAATGTAGCGTTGCGAGTATCAGAATCCCTGCATCTACATGGGTACTCTGCAAATCACACTTAACGCAGTCTTTGGTTGGCTTCCCCACAACACTTCCTCTGTCTTATTTCCAATTTTAGTCGTTGGTAATTCTAATGGGTGTGTGTGTTTGCCGATAGGATAATATACACTCCTGGAAATGGAAAAAAGAACACATTGACACCGGTGTGTCAGATCCACCATACTTGCTCCGGACACTGCGAGAGGGCTGTACAAGCAATGATCACACGCACGGCACAGCGGACACACCAGGAACCGCGGTGTTGGCCGTCGAATGGCGCTAGCTGCGGAGCATTTGTGCACCGCCGCCGTCAGTGTCAGCCAGTTTGCCGTGGCATACGGAGCTCCATCGCAGTCTTTAACACTGGTAGCATGCCGCGACAGCGTGGACGTGAACCGTATGTGCAGTTGACGGACTTTGAGCGAGGGCGTATAGTGGGCATGCGGGAGGCCGGGTGGACGTACCGCCGAATTGCTCAACACGTGGGGCGTGAGGTCTCCACGGTACATCGATGTTGTCGCCAGTGGTCGGCGGAAGGTGCACGTGCCCGTCGACCTGGGACCGGACCGCAGCGACGCACGGATGCACGCCAAGACCGTAGGATCCTACGCAGTGCCGTAGGGGACCGCACCGCCACTTCCCAGCAAATTAGGGACACTGTTGCTCCTGGGGTATCGGCGAGGACCATTCGCAACCGTCTCCGTGAAGCTGGGCTACGGTCCCGCACACCGTTAGGCCGTCTTCCGCTCACGCCCCAACATCGTGCAGCCCGCCTCCAGTGGTGTCGCGACAGGCGTGAATGGAGGGACGAATGGAGACGTGTCGTCTTCAGCGATGAGAGTCGCTTCTGCCTTGGTGCCAATGATGGTCGTATGCGTGTTTGGCGCCGTGCAGGTGAGCGCCACAATCAGGACTGCATACGACCGAGGCACACAGGGCCAACACCCGGCATCATGGTGTGGGGAGCGATCTCCTACACTGGCCGTACACCACTGGTGATCGTCGAGGGGACACTGAATAGTGCACGGTACATCCAAACCGTCATCGAACCCATCGTTCTACCATTCCTAGACCAGCAAGGGAACTTGCTGTTCCAACAGGACAATGCACGTCCGCATGTATCCCGTGCCACCCAACGTGCTCTAGAAGGTGTAAGTCAACTACCCTGGCCAGCAAGATCTCCGGATCTGTCCCCCATTGAGCATGTTTGGGACTGGATGAAGCGTCGTCTCACGCGGTCTGCACGTCCAGCACGAACGCTGGTCCAACTGAGGCGCCAGGTGGAAACGGCATGGCAAGCTGTTCCACAGGACTACATCCAGCATCTCTACGATCGTCTCCATGGGAGAATAGCAGACTGCATTGCTGCCAAAGGTGGATATACACTGTACTAGTGCCGACATTGTGCATGCTCTGTTGCCTGTGTCTATGTGCCTGTGGTTCTGTCAGTGTGATCATGTGATGTATCTGACCCCAGGAATGTGTCAATAAAGTTTCCCCTTCCTGGGACAATGAATTCACGGTGTTCTTATTTCAATTTCCAGGAGTGTAGGTTTAGTAGTGTGTAAGCTTAGCGACTGATGGCTTTAGCAGTTAAGTCGCATAAGATTTCACACACACATTTGAACCGCTTGTGTGATACAGTGTCAAAAGCCAACTGGAAATACGGAATCGATTGCACTAAAGATTCGTGTGAGTAAGGCGCTGGTTGTGTTTCACAAGAACAATATTTCCTAAATACGTGTTGACTGTGTGTCAATAGACTGTTATCTTCTAGGTCATTCATAATGTTCGAACACAACATACGTTCCAGAATCCTGCTGCATATCGACGTTAACGCTATGGGCCTGTAATTTGCTGGATAACTCCTATCTTTCTTGAATACTGGTGTGATCTGTGCAACTTTACACTCTTTGGGTGCAGATCTTTCGTCTAGAAGGAGGTTGTATTTGATTGTTAAGTATGGAGATAGTGCATTAGCATATTCTGAAGGGAACCTAATTGATATACAGTCTTGACTGGAAGATTTGCATTCGTTAAGTGATTTAAGTTGATTCACTACTCCAAGGATATCTACTTCTAAGGTACTCATGGTGGCAGCTGTTCTTGATTCGCATTATGGAATATTTACTTCGTCTTCTTTGGTGAAGGAATTTCGGAAGGCTCTGCTTTAGCAACGCTATTGTCGATAACATTTCCATTGCTATTGCGCAATGAATGCATCGATTGTCTCTTAGTGCTAGCATAGTTTACATACGACCAGAATGTCTTTGGATATTCTGACAGGTTTAGAGACAGTTTCCTTGTGGAGAACCCTGATTGAAGTCCGCGATAAATTTCGTAATTCTGTAAAAGATCACCAATCTTGGAGACGGAAAATCAGTACTAAACAAAGAAAGAAAAGCTAAACGGTGGAAGGAGTATATTTAAGGGTCGTAATGGGGGAACTAACTTTAAGATGATGAAGTAGATGAAACTGAGATGATAGTTACGATACTGCAAGAAAAATTTGACACGTCACTGGAAGACATCACGAAACAAAGCCCCTGATGAAGAAGACAATGCCTGTGAAATATTCTAATTCTAGGGAGAGGGAGCTATGATGTGCAAGGCAAATAGGGCAGACAAAATATCTTACAACTTCGGGAAGAATACAATAATTTCCGTTGTCAAACTAAGCGGGGACTCATTGGTGTAAATATTACAGAACTATCAGCTGAGTAAATCGAATAACTAAGAAGGAGGTACTATGACTCGAACCCAGATTTTTTTTTTTGGTTACACTGACTTTACCGAATGAGCTATCCACGCCAGACTGACGATATGCCTCCAAGCTTTACTTCCGCCATTACGTCCCTCCTACCTTCGAAATTTTCATCAACTACCACTGTAATAGACGATTTTTCTGAAGCTAAAAAAAAAATTAAAAAAGTTCACGCGCCAGCATGTCTCAGTGCATGTACTATCAGTGCATATACTCCCTTCCTCTCTCTCTCTCTCTTCTGTCTCTCTCTCTCTATAGTCGAGTATGACTTCACTGCAGTACATGGAGGGCTTTATAGAAAAATCAAAGTTTATTTCATCACGATTCCTTTTTATACCTCGATTATATGTAGAACGAAAGTACACGATTATCTTCTCCTTCTTCTTTGTAAGGCCTTCTAATGACAAAATCCGAATGTATCTACATTTACATCCATACTTCGCAAGCCACCCGACGGTGTGTGGCGGAAGGTACGCTGAGTACCTCTATCGGTTCTCCCTTCTATTCCCGTCTCGTATTGTTCGTGGAGTTTATCTATCTTCTCCGTAACGCTTTCGCGATTACTAAATGATCCTGTAACGAAGCGCGCTGCTCTCCGTTGGATCTTCTCTATGTCCTCCACCAACCACACCTGGTACGGATCCCACACTGCTGAGCAGTATTCAAGCAGTGGGCGAACAAGCGTACTGTAACCTACTTCCTTTGTTTTCGGATTGCATTTCCTTAGGATTCTTCCAATGAATCTCAGTCCGGCATCTGCTTTACCGACGATCAACTTTATATGATCATTCCATTTAAAATCACTCCTAATGCGTACTCCAAGATAATTTATGTAATCAACTGCTTCCAGTTGCTGACCTGCTATTTTGTAGCTAAATGATAAGTGATCTATCTTTCTATGTATTCGCAGCACATTACACTAGTCTACATTGAGATTCAATTGTCATTCCCTACACCATGCGTCAATTCGTTGCAGATCCTCCTGCATTTCAGTACAATTTTCCATTGTTACAAACTCTCGATCCACCACAGCATCATCTGCAAAAAGCCCCAGTGAACTTCTGGTGTTATCCACAAGGACATTTACGTATAGTGAGAATAGCAACGGTCCTACGACACTCCCCTGCGGCACACCTGGAATCACTCTTACTTCGGAAGACTTCTCTCCATTGAGAATGACATGCTGCGTTCTGTTATCTAGGAACTCCTCAATCCAATCACACAATTGGTCTGATAGTCCATATGCTCTTACTTTGTTCATTAAACGACTGTGGGGAACTGTATCGAACGCCTTGCGGAAGTCAAGAAACACGGCATGTACCTGTGAACCCGTTTATATGGCCCTCTGAGTCTCGTGGACGAATAGCGCGAGCTGGGTTTCACACGACCGTCTTTTTCGAAACCCATGCTGTTTCCTACAGAGTAGATTTCTAGTCTCCAGAAAAGTCATTATACTCGAACATAATACGTGTTCCAAAATTCTACAACTGATCGACGTTAGAGATTAAGGTCTATAGTTCTGCACATCTGTTCGACGTCTCTTCTTGAAAGCGGGTGTGACCTGTGCCCTTCTCCAATCCTTTGGAACGCTACGCTCTTCTAGAGACCTACGGTACACCGCTGCAAGAAGGGGGGCACGTTTTTCTGCGTATTCTGTGTAAAATAGAACTGGTATCCCATCAGGTCCAGCGGCCTTTCCTCTTTTGAGCGATTTTAATTGTTTCTCTATGCCTCTGTCGTCTACTTCTGTATCTACCATTTTGTCATCTGTGCGACAATCTAGAGAAGGAACCATAGTGCAGTCTTCCTCCGTGAAACAGCTTTGGAAAAAGACATTTAGTATTTCGGCCTTTCGTCTATCATCCTCTGTTTCAGTACCATTTTGGTCACAGAGTGTCTGGACATTTTGTTTTGATCCACCTACCGCTTTGACATAACACCAAAATTTCTTAGCCGGCCGATGTGGCCGAGCGGTTCTAAGCGCTTCAGTCTGGAACCGCGCGACCGCTACGGTCGCAGGTTCGGATCCTGCCTTTGGCATGGATGTGTGTGTTGTCCTTAGGTTAGTTAGGTTTAAGTAGTTCTAAGTTCTAGGGGACTGCTGACCTCAGATGTTAAGTCCCATAGTGCTCAGAGCCATTTGAACCAAAATTTCTTACGATTTTCTGCCAAGTCAGTACATAGAACTTTACTTTCGAATTAGTTGAACGCTTCTCGCATAGCCCTCCTCCCATTACATTTCTCTTAGCGTAATTTTTGTTTCTCTGCAGGCTTGGGCAATGTTTATGTTTGCTGTGAAGTTCCCTTTGCTTCCGCAGCAGTTTCCTAACCCGGTTGTTGTACCACGGTGGCTCTTTTCCATCGCTTAGGATCTTGCTTGGCACATACTCGTCTAACGCATATTGTATGATGGTTTTGAACTTTGTCCACTGATCCTCAACGCTATCTGTACCTGAGACAAAACTTTTGTGTTGAGCCGTCAGGTGCTCTGTAATCTGCTTTTTGTCACTTTTGCTAAACAGAAAAATCTTCCTACCTTTTTTAATATTTCTATTTAAGGCCTAAATCATCGATGCAGTAACCGCTTTATGATCGCTGATTCCCTGTTCTGCGTTAACTGTTTCAAATAGTTCGGGTCTGTTTGTCACCAGAAGGTCTAGTATGTTATCGCCACGAGTCGGTTCTCTGTTTAACTGCTCAAGGTAGTTTTCAGATAAAACACTTAAAAAACTTTCACTTAATTCTTTGTCCCTGCCACCCGTTATGAACGTTTGAGTCTCCCAGGCTATATCCGGCAAATTAAAATCTCCACCCAGAACTATAATGTGGTGGGGAAATCTACTCAAAATATTTTGCAAATTATCTTTCAGGTGCTCAGCCACAACAGCTGCTGAGCCAGGGGGTCTATAGAGATATCCAATTACCATGTCTGAGCCTGCTTTAACCGTGACCTTCACCCAAATTATTTCAATTTCGGATCTCCGTCAATTTCCTTCGATACTATTGCACTTCTTATCGCTATAAACACGCTTCCCCATTCACTGTCCAGCCTGTCTCTGCGGTATTCATTCCAATCTGAGTTCAGTAATTCATTACTGTTTACGTCTGGTTTCAGCCAACTTTCTATCCCTAGTACTATATGGGCGTTGTGACCGTTTATTAATGAGAGTAGTTCTGGGACCTTTCTATAGACGCTCCTGCAGTTTACTATTAGCACAATAATATTGTTATTCCCTGTTGCATTTTGCCTACTCCTACCTTGCCGCGTCTCAGGAGGCGTCTTGTCGGGCCTAGGGAGGGAATTCTCTAACCTAAAAAACTCACAAGCGCACTCCACACGTACTCCGCTACCCTTGTAGCCGCTTCCGGCGTGTAGTGCACGCCTGACCTATTCAGGGGGCAGGGGGACCCTACATTTCCCCACCCGATAGCGGAGGTCGAGAAATTTACACCCCAGATCTCCGCAGAATCGTCTGAGCCTCTGGTTGAAGCCTTCCACTCGGTTCCAAACCAGAGGACCGCGATCGGTTCTGGGAACGATACTACAAATAGTTAGCTCCGATTCCACCCCACGAGCGAGGCTTTCCGCCTTCACCAATTCAGCCAACCGCCTGTACGAACTGAGGATGACCTCTGAACCCAGACGGCAGGAGTCATTGGTGCCGATATGAGCAACAATTTGCAGTCGAGTGCACCCAGAGCTCTCTATCGCCGCCGGCAGGGCCTCCTCCACATCTCGGATGAGAATCCCCGGCAAGCAGACAGAGTGAACACTGGCCTTCTTCCCCAACCTTTCCGTTATGTAAATTTTTAATCCTGTTTTGGTCTTTCGTTTTGTCCCATTTCTCCATGTTTCGTTTTCCAGTCTTCAGACAGGTTTGTACTAGCTTTCGTTTCCCTCTTGTGGTGGAATTATTCCGGTTTAAGAGCTTTTCCCACAAAAATCTTTCTTTCCAATACTTCTCCACCTCCTGTGTTATTCTTTTGCAAGCCTTTCCTACTGGCTGTTGATTTCATTTCCCTGCGACGTCTGAAGATCTATTTGGTGACTCTCCTGCCTTCTATTCTGCAAAGCCTCTTCCTTATTGTTTCTGATCCGTTTCCTGTCTTCTGATAATTTTCATCATTACTTCTTAATTTAAATACTGATGCATTTTTATGAAGATCTTATATTTTCAGCATAATTCTCCTTTCGAACGTATCTAATTTATTGATCTTATAATGTAATACTGACACTCGCTATCGTACAGTTACTGTGGTTCCACTAATGTGCTGTAGTGCTTCACTTTAAGTTTTTTTTTTTTTAGATATTCTTACTTACACCATACACTTTTCCCGTCTTTTATGTCATTTCCTCTAAAGCTGATTTTTTTTTTTAATCCTTAGGAAGTATAGCACTCTTTCGGCTTGTCTATGTTCCCAATTTATGTTTCTTCTGGTTCACTTTTTAATTTTGTCATAAATTCTGTCCTTCCCGCAGAGATTCTTAAGCGTCTAGTAGTAGTGGTAGTAGGAATAATAATATTAATAATAATAATAATAATTTATTTGTTTCCGGAATAATATAATGCGTTGCAGTCATGAAAGTTATAGTTGTAAAATTAGAAGAAGAAAATTATAAAATGCGACTATAGCCCAGTAATATTCAGATCGCCGCACAGCCGGTTGAGCCAGCGGTCTTACTAGGCGGTTAGCACTCTCATGTGTTACTCAACAGCTTTGTATAACGTCGAGCACGGACTTCTATACAACGTTTGAAAAGCATATTGCACTAGAGCAAAATTTCGTCTATCCAAGTGTTTATTTATTTATTGTTTTGGTCATCAGTCTACTGACTGGTTTGATGCGGCCCCCCACGAATTCCTTTCCTGTGCTAACCTCTTCATCTCAGAGTAGCACTTGCAACCTACGTCCTCAATTATTTGCTTGACGTATTCCAATCTCTGTCTTCCTCTACAGTTCTTGCCTTCTACAGCTCCCTCTAGTACCATGGAAGTCATTCCCTCATGTCTTAGCAGATGTCCTACCATCCTGTCCCTTCTCCTTATCAGTGTTTTCCACATATTCCTTTCCTCTCCGATTCTGCGTAGAACCTCCTCATTCCTTATCTTATCAGTGCACCTAATTTTCAACAATCGTCTATAGCACCACATCTCAAATGCTTCGATTCTCTTCTGTTCCGGTTTTCCCACAGTCCATGTTTCACTACCATACAGTGCTGTACTCCAGACGTACATCCTCAGAGATTTCTTCCTCAAATTAAGGCCGGTGTTTGATATTAGTAGACTTCTCTTGTCCAGAATTGCCTTTTTTGCCATAGCGAGTCTGCTTTTGATGTCCTCCTTGCTCCTTCCGTCATTGGTTATTTTACTGCCTAGGTAGCAGAATTCCCTAACTTCATTGACTTCGTGACCATCAATCCTGATGTTAAGTTTCTCGCTGTTCTCATTTCTACTACTTCTCATTACCTTCGTCTTTCTCCGATTTACTCTCAAACCATAATGTGTACTCATTAGACTGTTCATTCCGTTCAACAGATCATTTAATTCTTCTTCACTTTCACTCAGGATAGCAACGTCATCAGCGAATCGTATCATTGATATCCTTTCACCTTGTATTTCAATTTCACTCCTGCAACTTTCTTTTATTTCCATCATTGCTTCCTGGATGTACAGATTGAAGAGTAGGGGCGAAAGGCTACAGCCTTGTATTACACCCTTCTTAATACGAGCACTTCGTTCTTGATCGTCCACTCTTATTATTCCCTCTTGGTTGTTGTACATATTGTATATGACCCGTCTCTCCCTATAGGCTTACCCCTACTTTTTTCAGAGTCTCGAACAGCTTGCACCATTTTATATTGTCGAACGCTTTTTCCAGGTCGACAAATCCTATGAGAGTGTCTTGATTTTTCTTTAGCCTTGCTTCCATTATTAGCCGTAACGTCAGAATTGCCTCTCTCGTCCCTTTACTTTTCATAAAGCCAAACTGATCGTCACCTAGCGCATTCTCAATTTTCTTTCCCATTCCTCTGTATATTACTCTTGTAAGCAGCTTCGATGCATGAGCTGTTAAGCTGATTGTGCGATAATTCTCGCACTTCTCAGCTCTTTCCGTCTTCTGAATTACGTGGATGATGCTTTTCCGAAAGTCAGATGGTATGTCGCCAGACTCATATATTCTACACACCAACGTGAATAGTCGTTTTGTTGCCACTTCCCCAATGATTTTAGAAATTCTGATGGAATGTTATCTA
This sequence comes from Schistocerca americana, assembly GCF_021461395.2. Classification (NCBI taxonomy): domain Eukaryota; kingdom Metazoa; phylum Arthropoda; class Insecta; order Orthoptera; family Acrididae; genus Schistocerca; species Schistocerca americana. The sequence continues at coordinate 771,185,963 of NC_060122.1, read as the reverse complement.
TCCCTTCTGCCTTATTTGACCGTAAGTCCTCCAAAGCTCTTTTACATTCCGATTGTAATACTGGATCCCCTATCTCTTCTAAATCGACTCCTGTTTCTGCTTTTATCACATCAGACAAATCTTCACCCTCATAGAGGCTTTCAATGTATTCTTTCCACCTATCTGCTCTCTCTTCTGCATTGAACAGTGGAATTCCCGTTGCACTCTTAATGTTACCACCGTTGCTTTTAATGTCACCAAAGGTTGTTTTGACTTTCCTGTATGCTGAGTCTGTCCTTCCGACAATCATATCTTTTTCGATATCTTCACATTTTTCCTGCAGCCATTTCGTCTTAGCTTCCCTGCACTTCCTATTTATTTCATTCCTCAGCGACTTGTATTTCTGTATTCCTGATTTTCCCGGAACATGTTTGTACTTCCTCCTTTCATCAATCAACTGATGTATTTCTTCTGTTACCCATGGTTTCTTCGCAGCTACCTTCTTTGTACCTATGTTTTCCTTCCCAATTTCTGTGATGGCCCTTTTTAGAGATGTCCATTCCTCTTCAACTGTACTGCCTACTGCGCTATTCCTTATTGCTGTATCTATAGCGTTAGAGAACTTCAAACGTATCTCGTCATTCCTTAGTACTTCCGTATCCCACTTCTTTGCGTATTGATTCTTCCTGACTAATGTCTTGAACTTCGACCTACTCTTCATCACTACTATTTTGTGATCTGAGTCTATATCTGCTCCTGGGTACGCCTTACAGTCCAGTATCTGATTTCGGAATCTCTGTCTGACCATGATGTAATCTAATTGAAATCTTCCCGTATCTCCCGGCCTTTTCCAAGTATACCTCCTCTTCTTGTGATTCTTGAACAGGGTATTCGCAATTACTAGCTGAAATTTGTTACAGAACTCAATTAGTCTTTCTCCTCTTTCATTCCTTGTCCCAAGCCCATATTCTCCTGTAACCTTTTCTTCTACTCCTTCCCATACAACTGCATTCCAGTGGCCCATGACTATTAGATTTTCGTCCCCCTCTACATACTGCATTACCCTTTCAATATCCTCATACACTTTCTCTATCTGTTCATCTTCAGCTTGCGACGTCGGCATGTATACCTGAACTATCGTTGTCGGTGTTGGTCTGCCGTCGATTCGGATTAGAACAACCCGGTCACTGAACTGTTCACAGTAACACACCCTCTGCCCTACCTTCCTATTCATAACGAATCCTACACCTGTTATACCATTTTCTGCTGCTGTTGATATTACCCGATACTCATCTGACCAGAAATCCTTGTCTTCCTTCCACTTCACTTCACTGACCCCTACTATATCTAGATTGAGCCTTTGCATTTCCCTTTTCAGATTTCCTTCCACTTCACTTCACTGACCCCTACTATATCTAGATTGAGACTTTGCATTTCCCTTTTCAGATTTTCTAGTTTCCCTACCACGTTCAAGCTTCTGACATTCCACGCCCCGACTCGTAGAACGTTATCCTTTCGTTCATTACTCAACCTTTTTTTCATGGTAACCTCCCCCTTGGCAGTCCCCTCCCGGAGATCCGAATGGGGGACTGTTCCGGAATCTTTTGCCAATGTAGAGATCATCATGACACTTCTTCAATTTTGATGCAGTGGTTTCCATTGCCTTCTGCATCCTCATGCCGTTGACCATTGCTGATTCTTCCTCCTTTAGGGGCAATTTCCCACCCCTAGGACGAGAGAGTGCCCTGAACCTCTATCCGCTCCTCCGCCCTCTTTGACAAGGCCGTTGGCAGAATGAGGCTGACTTCTTATGCCGGAAGTCTTCGCCCGGCAATGCTGATTATTTATCAAAATTTAGGCAGTGGCGGGGATCGAACCCGGGACCAAAGACGTTTTGATTATGAATCAAAGACGCTACCCCTAGACCACGGGTATACCTATTACAACCGTCATAACGACGAGCAAATGCTGTGGTCCTATGAGTCTATGCTCCTTGTTAGCGGAAACCTTAACGGCGTCTAGAGACACATTGTTCCTGTAAACGTAGGACGAAGGCGTTTTGTTTTAAGCTCTTGGCTCCCACGTACAGAAAAATGAACTCTTGGCAGCTGAGTACCAGACTCATCGCGTCCAGAGCGATGCGCTTGTGTTACTGGTGGCAGAAGCCGGCTCCGTACCCAGCCTCCAGGCAGAGTCCTCACAAGAGCTGAAAGGCTCTATGAGGGAAGACTGGAGGCAAGTTGCAGCAATATTGACAGTGGGGGCGGCACGCCTCTGGCGAGGAGAAGGCAACGGAGGGGCGGGGAGGGGAAGGGTAGGGAAGGGAGCGGAGGGGTGGCTGGTGCCGCCTCCGGCTAGAGGCCTTCCGGACCCCGACGTGCTCTGCGGAGGCAGTTTGGATGCCCTGGACGAAGACCGGCTGGACGCAAATGTCACCACTGAGTTACTACAGCCAGCGGTTGTCACCTACAAGAGTTTACGATAGAACAGTAGAATCACTCGATTCGGAATTATTTGGAGAGAAATGAAGTTTGGTGGCTCATCACCAGTAGATTTACATAGTACTATCTTATGCTGACAATAAGTGTTTCACACAAATGTATCAGTGCGTAAGCTTAAGAATCTCATAATACGAAATATAAGAACGCTATTGAAATTTCCGGAAAGGAAACGTCAACCCTAAATTAAAAAACATATTTCAAGAATATTCGTTTCTTTCGCGAGACTATGAACTGAACATGAACTGAGCTACAGAGATTCCGGTTGACCCAGTGACGTTCAGACGCCTGCAGACATTTTATGAACATGGTAAACAACCGTAATGCCACTTTTAGGCCTCTATTACCAACAATCCACTTGTTATGAAATGTAAAGTATTAAAGGATGTGCTCAATAAACAAAATTTTTAATGAAACTTCCTGGCAGATTCAAACTGTGTGCCGGACCGAGACTCGAACTCGGGACCCGAGTTAATCTGCCAGGAAGTATCATATCAGTGCACACTCCGCTGCAAAGTGAAACATCCCCCAGGCTGTGGCTAAGCCAAGTGTCCGCAATCTCCTTTCTTTCAAGAGTGTTAGTTCTGCAAGGTTCGCAGGAGAGCTTCTGTAAAGTTTGGAAGGTACGAGACCAGGTACTGGCAGAAGTAAAGCTGTGAGGACGGAGCGTGAGTCGTGCTTCGGTAGCTCAGTTGGTAGAGCACTTGCCCGCGAAAGGTAAAAGTCCCGAGTTCGAGTCTCGGTCCGGCACACAGTTTTAATCTGCCAGGAAGTTTCATATCAGCGCACACTCCGCTGCAGAGTGAAAATATCATTCTCGAAAATTTTTAATGATCAAAACTACGGTCGAATTTTTCAATGGTACATATTTCATGCGTATGAACGCACTGTCTTTCGGTACTCCTTACAATAGCATTTAAATGAAACTTCTCACTTTTCACAAAAGTTCAGTGCTATCTATACCGGTTGCAGTAGTGACATTCAAACGTTAGACAAACTCGTCCCATACCTCGAAAGCCTTCTACTTCCGTTTCAGATCTAGACTTTAATAATAAAATGGGAAGGTACTGTTCAAAAATGGCTCTGAGCTCAATGGGACTTAACATCTGAGGCCATCAGACCCCTAGAACTTAGAACTATTTAAACGTAACCAACCTAGAGACATCACACACATCCATGCCCGAGGCAGGATTCGAACCTGCGACAGTAGCGGTCGCGCGGTTCCAGACTGAAAGGCCTAGAACCGCTCGGCCACACCAGCCGGCCTAAGGTACTGTTAATCAGAACTCAGGGAGAAGTTGTGATCTAAATGACAATAGATTTATTCATCCTTAACATCACAAGACAACAAAAATGACTAAGGAAACGTCACACGAACACTTTTATTTGACAAACGCTTTCACTAGCATGGGGTCTATAGTGGACAAAGTGATGAGTTGGGGATCGACACACGACTCTAACTGGAACACTAATCGCTTTATCTGACTTCATACACGTGAATCCGAGTTATGGCACAAAACTACACCACCATCAAGCGTTTATATTGTACCATTCCAAAAAGAAAACGTATATTGGAGCCCTACTTCGTATCAGCGAATACCTTACCCTCCTGCTGGTCAGGGCGGCACACCACGATGCGTTCCGCAACTGAAGTCAAGGACGGCTGCAATCTGTTATTAATGGCGCGCACCCCAAAAATGCAAGTAAGCGGTCTCGCGTTCGGTTAATTCGGAATGGAGGTACTTTCCTATGAGCCTCTGAGACCCCAGTGGATTCCAGTGTGCAGGTGGACCCATTTGCTGGTGTGCCAAACCAATTTGACTCCGTGCCACGACTATGCTTGACGGAATTTGTCAAATGGTTAGACGGCCTACTCAAGACAAATAAGTACACACAAGCATCACTCATTGTGTGTGTGATGCTAGAAGCAATATCTCTGATGGTTCAGAAGGTGACTGGCACAGTCTCTAAGTGACACACTAGCAAAGGACACAAGTCTCACCGTTTACGTAGAGACCTGCAGTTCTTTACTAGCGAAGCGCCGGTACAAGAGAGATCTCTACTCTTTCTGTCCGCTTCCTCCTCAGCTCGGTAGCAAAACCCTATTTACATCTTAGACTTCCCGCACTTTAGCACAAGCCAATCACGAGCTTGAGCACGGCATTCGAATCTCAGAGAGCGCCTCTTGCTCTGCATACACCGATTTGACCAATTAGAGACTTTAAAGTTAATTGGGAGAAAAGGAAAAAAGATTCAGCTTCGCAGCCTCTTTCCCATGCATTTACACAGTGTCTTTTGCTAACATAATGACCAGGATGAAATCACAGCCCTCCATAAAAAGCTTGTTATCTCCCCTGTTGTGTCCATTTCGAAGTTTCCAAAGAATGGCCATAAACTGTATTAAAGCCTCGTGCGTTCACAAACATGTTTTGTAACAGATTCTGGATGTCTGGTCGGCAGTGACCTCTCCCACGGAAATTCACAGATTGCTCGCAGTTGTCTTGTCAGCTTGCTGCCTAACGAAGGCCCATCCTTTGCTTTATTGACAGCCTACAATGCACTGCCATTGCAGTGGCGTCTTCTTGGTGCTAGTCAGTCTACCTGGACGTGGCTGCCTCCCGACCGGCGCCATACAACATGCCTGCACAATGAGACTGTGGAACTCGGCCATTCGGAAATGTTTCAACCTAGGTTCCGCAGAAAACACGCGCTTCCCTCGGCCTACCGTCGCCATGCGCTTTTACTGCAGTTGTTTAAATCGGCACTCTATTCCTTTGAATGCAGGTAAAGCTTACCCTTATTCCTTCCCTAGAGCACAGAAGCAACAGCATTAACTATTGTTCATCATTTCATCATGATGTATGAAGTCAAATTGAAATAAAGATCATATTCCCTAAGAACATGAAGCGGCATAACACTGAATCGGAAATGAGAGTGCCTTGCTGTCTCTCAAACTGACCAGACCACAATTCACCAATAATTTCCAGAAGTGTACACACAGACTATTTCACAACCCCCCTCCCAAAAAAAATAAGAAATATTATCATCCCGTGACATAAGGTGACATTTAGAGGTCAGGAATGCAACACAAAGGCTTACAGCTGATCCATTGTTGGAGTGTCATGCTCATGAGAGAAATCACACCGTGCAGCTGTAACCGATGAAACGGGGAACGAAGTACTCATTCAGACGTCGTGTTACCTTCACCTCGACGAGACAACCGTTAGATATCGAACATGGCAGCTATCTGGACCGAGAGGACCTCGGTCGGTAACCGTATAAACCAGCAACTGGCAACTGGCACCGAAGGTAAGCTTGCCGTTTCGATGCATGCGTTACAGTTCTGTCCATGTCCTATTATCATTTATGTTGGAGATACAGTGTTGTGACATCGGATGAATTTTCGATACTTTCTTCAACAACCCCCATTTTTCTGCCATTAGTATTTCGTGGTTTGATGCTGTCCATCTTTTCCCATCTAGTGTTAATACTTCTTTCTCTTTTCAATAACCACTCCCAACATCCTCAAATTGTTTTAATTAATGTATGCACGGTGCAGTGAGTAAAATAAAAGACAACTGTAGATTTCCACCATGAATTTCAATGAATTTAGTCAATGACTGCCTCTAAAATTAAAAAAAGAAAACAACTGACATATTCCCAAACGGAAGTATGCGACATTCTAAATGCTTGTATCCTAATGTATTGTGTCCAAGATAACTTGAAAATTAAGATGTTCGTATTACCGGTTCCGGCACCTGATTGCCATCTTCGGAGGAGATTAATCGGCCAATAGCTTCGTCAAGATATACGACCTTCCAGTTAAGAATTCTAAACATCGTGAAGTCTTGTAACATATGTCAATCAATATACGTCATAACATCATATATTAAACTTATTTTTTATTTCTCTATTTTGACAAAGATGTTTGCGGAGTATTACATCTGAAGTTGCCAACCATGTGTTGAAACTGACAAAGTGAGCATTTTGAGGCGATATCGGACGTAATAAACTAATGTAACCCTCATTTTTCTCCCTCTACAGCTCGTAAAGCGCCACGTTATTATTGGATTGCGTAACATATATTTCTGTAGGTCAGGTTCGGCCGTGGCGTGCCAAAATACTCGTAAGCATGAAGGGTGCCCTGCGTTCGGGCAGGGGCTCGGCAAATCTCGGCACTCCTCGACTCGTCTCGGAAGTACTACGCACTGAGCGACATTTCTTTTGGCATTGTGGTGTCGCATTTCCCAGTCTGAATGATTTTCTTCAGTTCAGCAGAATCGTGGCGTCAGTCATGTTAACGAGCTAGGTGGCTCAGTGGCTAGCGCACTGGACTCGCAATCGGGAGGACGACGGTTCAAACTCGCGTCCGGCCATCCTGTTTAAGGTTTTCCGTGATTTCGCTGAATGGCTTCAGGTAAATGCTGGGTTCTTTCCTATGAAGAGGCACAGCCGATTACCTTCCCCATCCTTCCCTAACCCGATGGGACCGATGACCTCGCTGTTTGGCCCCCCTCCCGAATCAATCAACCAGCCATCAGCGCTGTTTACCGGTCGTTATTTGTTCATGGTGTAAAGGAAGATCACAGGTCCGGTGACTTCTCGCGCTAAAACAGGCAGCCTAATTATCTATCGGCATAAGCCTTTAAAAATAATGGGAATGATAGAAAAGAAGGATGAGAATTATCGATACGTAGTTGAATAATCGACGGGTACAATAGATTTGCGACAGAACGACATTACAACTTCATACAGAGACAATTTAAAGATTTAGTTGACGATGAAGGAGTAAAACTAGCGACGGAAAGGATTCATTATGCTCTACGCCAAGAAACACTTTGTGCTAAATTTGCTGGAATGGAGCACGCAATAAAACCGGTGGTATGAAAGGCAAATTTTCTGTAGCCACAAGCATTATTACACTGTCACTTGAAACAGCTTTCGATGAAATTGAGCTAAGAGTATAGAGACTTTATACGAGGAGCGTTTAAGTAAGTAATGCTATACATTCTTTATCTCAATCAGTTTCGGCTGAAAAACGCGGAATTTTTCGTAGAACATCATGGAACATTCACACTTCAGCCTCTATAATTTCGTGTTCTTGTAGGTACGTAGCCTTCGAGATGGCGTCCGTAGGAGGTGCGTTCCAAGCACAGAACTGTCATTGAGTTCTTTTGGCAGCAAACCAGACATTCGTAGGCGCTTGCACAACGTCTACGGAGACCTGGCAGTGAACAAAATCACGGAGGGTCATTGGACGAGGCGTCTGTCATCATCGCAATAAGATCGCTCCAACCTGTACAATGCCCCGCGTGTCGGTCGGTCGCGCAGAGCTGTGACTCTTCTATTTTTGGAACATGCAGACATTCGCATTCGAAGTGACAGACGGATCACAAACTTCTCGCTACACAGCTGGACTCACGCAAGTATTCGCACCGTAGAGGAACTAACAAAACTTCACTGGACTGTTCTTCCTCATCCATCCTGTATCACGGATCTCTCACATTCCAATCTCCATCCGTTTGGCTCAGTGAAAGATGCACTCCGCAGGAAGCAGCAAGTGAGTGGCGGGGGAGGGAGGGGGGGAGGTAGTGGGGGTTATTGATGCAGCAAGACGTTGACTCCGACGTCAACCAGTAGAGTGTTTCCATGCGGGAATACAGGCCCTCCCAGTAAGCTAGCGTAGGGCCGTCACATTGAACGGAGGTTATGTTGAAAACTAGGATTTTTTAGTCCAAAGAGTGGGGGAATAATACGGCGTATTACTGCAAAGGTCGTAGGTTAAGTCAATGGGCATGCCTAGAACGAATTTTAAATTAAAAATCCGCTGTCGTTGAATTTGTGAAGGAAAAAACAAAACAGGAAGTAAAATTAGAAAAACTTGGATGGATTGCAGATCTCGGATTTCTAGTGGGTTTGACTACAGTATGAGACTGCAAGGAGAAAAACAAGTTACTTCGGATTTGATCGAGGTGCATTCGAACGAAAAATCTCACTACACGTAGAAAGGACAAGTTCTGGCAAAAACACCGTCCCTTTCTCTACACTCAATGGCGCCAAAGCAAACGTGAGTTTCGAATAATTCATCTAGGCTGTCAATTAACTACAAGGGCAGTTTTCTAGACGTTTTGAGGATACTGATTTTGAAGGAACTGCCACACTTATATCTGTGTTGGACTGATCATCAGTGTAATTGCCGCTTAAAAATTTTTCTACGTTAAAACGTACCAGGAGGTCCGCATTGTTTCCCTCAGGAAAAGTTTCCATGTCTCCACAATGAGTTTGCAAATGTGGGAAAAATATTATGATCAACACACGTGTGTGTAAGACATGGCAAACTGAATGCGAAAATCTGTGAAACTGTCCACGTCAGACAATATGTCAACAGTTTGTACCACATAACGAGTATATTGTCATCAAGATGCCCAAAACAATTACGTAATATTTAAAAAGTTGTTTGTGATCTGTGATGTTGGGAAACATAAATCATAAAACCAAGTAGTTTGTAGTGCGACTGCACTTCCATCTACAATGAAGAGCCAGAGAAACTGGTACACCTGTCTAATATCGAGTTGGGTCCCCGCGAGCACTCAGAAATGCAGCAACATGAAGTAATGTCCAAATGTGTGTGAATTCCTAAGGGACCAAACTGCTGAGGTCATCGGTTCCTAGGCTTACACACTACTTACACTAAACAACACACACACATACATGCCCGAGGAAGGACTGGAATCTTCGGCGGGAGGCATGAAGTAATGACTGAAGTAGTGTTGGAGGGAGTTGACATCGTGAATCCTGCAGGTCTGTCCATAAATCCATAAGAGTGGGAGGGGGTGGAGATCTCTTCTGAGCAGCACGTGGCAAGGCGTCCCAGATATGCTCAATAATGTTCATGTTTGGGAAGTTTGGTGGCCAGCGGAAGTGTTTAAAATTATAAGTATGTTCCTGGAGCGATTCTGTAGGAATTCTGGACGAGTGGGATGTCGCATTGTTCTGCTGTAATTGCCCAAGTCCGTCGGATTGCACAATGGACAAGAATGGATAGAAGTAATAACACAGGATGCTTACGTACGTTTCACCTGTCAGAGTCGTATCTAGAGTCATCAGCGGTCCTATATCACTCCAACTGAACAGGCCCCACACCTTACGGAATCACCACCAGCTTGAACAGTCTACTGCTACAAGCAGCGTCCATGGATTCATGAGATTGTCTCCATACCCGTCGTACACGTCCATCGTTTAGATACAATTTGAACCGAGACTCGTACGACTAAGCAACGTGTTTCCAGTCATCAGCAGTCCGCCACACCGAGTAGCCGCGAGGTTTGAGGCGCTATTTCACGGATTCATGTGTGTGTGTGTGTGTGTGTGTGTGTGTGTGTGTGTGTGTGTGTGTGTGTGTGTGTGTGTGTGTTGTTCTTAGCATAAGTTAGTTTAAGTAGTGTGTAAGCCTAGGGACCAATGACCTCAGCAGTTTGGTCCCTTAGGAATACACACACATTTGAACATTAACAGTCCATTTTCGGCGTGGACGGTCCTAGGCGAGGTGTAAGGCTTTATGTCATGCAGTCGTCAAGGGTACACGAGTGGGGCCGGCCGCGGTGGTCTAGCGGTTCTAGGCGCTCAGTCAGGAACCGCGCGACTGCTACGGTCGCAGGTTCGAATCCTGCCTCGGGCATGGGTGTGTGTTATGTCCTTAGGTTAGTTAGGTTTAAGTAGTTCTAAGTTCTAGGGGACTTCACAGATGTTGAGTCCCATAGTGCTCAGAGCCATTTGAACCATTTTTGGTACACGAGTGGGCCTTCGGCTCCGGTACTCCATGTCGATGACGTTCCGTTTAATGGTTCGCACGCTGACACTTGTTGTGGCCCAGCACTGAAATCTGCAGCCGTTCGTGGAGGGTTACACATCTGTCACGTTGTACGATTCTGTTCAGTCGTCGTTGTTCCCGTTCTTGCTGGATCTTCTTCCGGCCACGGCGATGTCGGGGATTTTATGTTTTATTGGATTCCTGACAATCAAGGTGTACTCGTGAAATGTTGGTATGGTAAAATTCCCCCAGCATCGCTACCTGGGAGATGCTGTGTCCCATCACCCGTGCGCCGACTAAAACACCACTTTTAAACTCACATAATTCTTGATAATCTGCCACTGTAGCGGCAGTAATCGATCTAACAACTGCGCCAGACACTTGTTGTCCAATGCAGGTGTTGCCGACCGCAGCACCGTATTGTGCCTGTTTACATATCTCTGTATTTGAGTACGCATGCCTATACCAGTTCCTTTGGCGCTTCAATGTAGGTGCGGCGTGTTTGCTGTTTCTCCCTCCCCCCTCCACTTTTTGGCAGACAGCGAGGCATGATAATGGGGGAAGTGTGCAGCCAGGTGAGAGAGCTATGCCACTCTTGTTAGAGTACAGCTAGTGTTCCGAATTCCTGTCTATCACTGCTCTAAGCTCTCCCATCTTCAGGTAACTGTTTTCCACAGACTTTTAACCGCATTTATTGTTGTATCGTCCGAACAAGACACAGCCAGGGCAAAAGCATTACAGGGGCAAAGATGCCAGCTTGTGACAGTGCCATAGAGACTATCCACATGTGCGAGGATGAAGATATCGACTTCGTCTCGGCCAATTGCCGGCTGGTTAAAATCCGCCTACTACCAGACGACAACGGAGAGAAGTCTACTCAGAAGATAGAAGAGCAGTTCTCGTATAATTGGTTGCAGATCATCATCCAGGGCTGACTTAGACAGGGAACGTCGTTTACTGATCTCTTAGAAGTGAACAGACAGTTGTTACAAATTGCTTTTGCCATGTACTGTGAAGTTTACCTACGATTATTTTTGTGTTATATTACAAGCAGTGTTGCAGACTTCAGTATCTAACAACTCAGAAAGATAAGCAAATATTTAACTCATTTGTGTGACTTTGCTATTAATTTGTTGGACTGTTGTAGAACCTTCGTTCTCCTATCCTGTTACCTGACCCTGGTGCATAGCTGTGTAATAGTGTGAGAGAGAAACTGTGTTAGCAGAGTATTGGACCAGAACGCTTTTCACGAGCTCACAAACTCGGCCTAGCGTAACAACAGTGGCGGCTCGGCCTCCACAGAAGTAGCGACGAGGCATTTATCGATGAGCGTTCATTTATTTTTGATAGTTCTACATTTCCAATACTTCATCTCCCGATTTCAGTTCCACGTTCCCCATTCATGTAGTGCTGTGCTCCAAACGTACGTTTTTCTTTTTTTTTCTTTGTTTCTGAAGACCAGTGACATCTGAACACAGCTCTCGTTGGTGAAGCACCAAATGACTAACGAGTCACATATTTAGCATTTTGTTTTGTTTCCGTAGTTTAATTCTTCAGTTAGTAGAATGGATAGGACGTGTAAATGTTACAAGCGGATGCAGAGGAGCTGGCTGCAGTTTGTGAACAGCTGAGGACATTATGGTCACGGTCAGTAATCGGCAGGTGTCTGCTTCGGGGTGTGGTGGGAGTGGAGAAACTGGCACTTCGAGTGGGACACCGCAGATGTTGCCTGTTTCGCCCATGGACTCTGCTGTCGCGGTACATTCCATCTCCCAGTCAAGGGGGAGATGGATGCAGGATGAATGGCGGGTTGTCATACGGTCACGTCGCTCGAGTAGGAGACTTGTGTAGAGGCTGAGGCTGGCCGTCAGGCTACGTCCATTCACTCTGAGAAGGGCCAGGTTGTCACTCTCTTAGCAGGGTCCAAGCAGACACACAGGGGCTAAGGTTACGTAGTTATCGGGAGCTGTAACGTCAGGTGCGTTGTGAAGCCCCTTGAGGATATAGCGTCTAGGACTGGAAAAAATTCCATTGTGAGTTCGTTGTGTCTGCTTGGGCGGCCCCATCAGAGATGTGGAGGAGGTCATGCCTGCGGCTATTAAGGGTGCAGGGCACAGTACTCTTCAAATTGTTGGTTCAAATGGCTCCAAGCACTATGGGACTTAATATCTGACGTCATCAATTCCCTATACTTAGAACTTCTTTAACCTAACTAAGGACATCACACACATTTATGCCCGAGGCAGGATTCGAAACTGCGACCGTAGCAGCAGCGCGGTTCCAGCCTGAAGCGCCTAGAACAGCTGGGCCACAGTGGCCGGCTGCAAATTGTTGATCGACACCGATGGTGGATGTCACACGGGTTCTGAGGCCATCCTCTGCTCCTGCCGTGGCTGGTGGAACTACTGACGACTGTTGACCTAGCACGAAACTCGCGGTTTGTTGCATCGTACCCAGAGTCAATCGGCGTACTTCGGTGCCGGCCGCTGTGACTGACCGGTTCTACGCGCTTCACTGCGGAGTGTCGACGTAGATGTAGCGCTTAGGCATTGTTGAACGCAAAACAGCAAGACAATACCGTTACCGGAGACACTCTGATTCGAATTCTCCAGAGAACCAGCGATGAGTAAAGAGTATGATTTACTACGTCATATCACTATCGATAATTGCACACATCTTGCAACCTTTCCCGAGAATGAATTTTCTTAATTAAGCCCGAAGACATGATTACCTGGAACCGCGCGACCGCTAACGTCGCAAGTTCGAATCCTACCTCGAACATGGATGTGTGTCATGTCCTTAGGTTTGTTAGGTTTAAGTAGTTCTAAGTTCGAGGGGCTGATGACCTCAGATGTTAAGCCCCATAGTGCTCAGAGCCATTTGAACCATTTCATACTTTGGTTTCGAGCCGAGTCGAGGGTCTCAACCAGAGGCTTCTTCGATTTTGCGATGGTCATAGCTGCAGATCTCTGAACCTGCGTTATGGGCTGGAGAGTTGCAGTATTTTCCCTTGTGGGTGCACTATACAAGGGAAGCAGTAACTCGTGTAGGAGACTACTCCGGGAGAGGAAATAGGGGATTTTAGACTAGGAGGCAGTTTGAGATCCTCTGATGAACGCTCTCCAGTCGATATAAAGAGAACGAAATCAGATAGAGTACGAAGTAGGGATACTTTGACAACATACTGTTACAGCTTTGTCAATCTGTTTTCGTAACAATACTTACTGCCCTCCAGGAATGTTGCCACCCTCAAATTATCCTCACCACCTCTACCTGATGTAGATAACTCTGAAATACTGTCCAATGTACGGTACTTAAATAGATAAGACGTATTAGACGCCATGGGTGAGAGAATGTTCATTGCTGTAGCAACAATATTGTGTCCATCGAGGTCGAAATTGTGTCTGACCGTTAAGGTATCTGGACATGAGTTGCATGTCTAGGCAAACTCTCTGTAATTGTCGCTGGCCACCTGATCTCGCCGCAACAGTTTTAGAACCATTCACGGGAAGTCTACGCTCAACAGTACGGAAATACACAGGTCATGCAGTATTAGTTAGAGCCGACTTTACCGTGCCGAGTATATATTGGGACGTCCATGGATTTACTCCAAGTGATACGGCCAGACACCCTCATGAAGTACTTTTGAACACGTTTTCCATAAACTGCCTTGAACAGCTAGTCAAACAACTCATCCGCAAAGGAAATAGTTTTAACCTTGTAGCTACAAACAGACGTGACCATATCGACAGTGTCAGTATACAGACAAGGGTTAGTGATCATGTCATCACAAAGGTGTTTTACTAAAGTTAATAAAGTTACCGAAAGTCTAGGAGAGTATCTATGCTAGAAAAAAAACAGATAAGCAGTTTTTAGTACCCCACTCGAACAATGAATAGAGGCCATTAAGTTCTAATGTGACGGACTTAAAGGAATTAGGATCAAATTTACACTGATTGGAAATCCCGCCTCTGGAGATGGATGTGCCACGTAGGTGGATTAAGGATGGGAAAGAACCTCCGTTGTTTAATAATCAAATTGGGAAAAGCTGATGAAGCAGAGGTTGTTGCACTCTCGGTTCAAAAAAGAACGCGCAAATGTCGACGGGCGAAAGTTAGCAAAAATTCGTGTGTCCGTAAGATGCCCAATGCGTGGAGCATGCAAGAACTTCCACAGTCGTATCTTAGCGAAGGATGTAGCCGAGAACCCAAGGAAATTTTTGTCAGTTTAAAATAACTAAACAGCCTTAAAGCTTTTGTCCAGCCGCTCCTCAACCAGTCTGGATTAGCAATATAAGACAGCAAAAGGAAGTTTTAAATTTTACGTTCAAGAAATCATTCACACAGGAGGACCGTACAAACTTATCGTCGTTTAACTGTCGCACAGACTCGCCACTCCGACGGCGTAGAAGTTGTCATCCGTGGAGCAGGGAAGCAACGGGAAGAGTTGAAAACAAATGAGCGGCCAGGTCCTGATGGAATCCTATTTCAGTTTCACACTAAGTACTCTGCGGCACTGGCCCCTTACTTAGCATTTCTCTCGAATCTCTCTCCCAGCACGAAGTCCCAAGTGACTGGAAAAAATGTGTAGGGGACTAGTGCATATAAGAAGTTAAATGGACGTACACGCGTATTTACAGATCAGTAAACTTGACGTCGGGCTGCTGCAGAATTATTGAACACGTATTGAGTTTGATTATAATAAACTTCTTTGAGACAGTGAAGCTTCTGAGTACTAGCCACTACAGGTTTAGAAAGCATCGCTCGTACGAAACTCAGCTTGCCCTTTTCTCTCCCATGATGTCCTACAAACCGTGGATATAGGGCAACAGGCAGATTACACATAACTGGATTTCCGAAAAGCTTTTGATACGGAGCTTACGGATTAGGTTCCCAGATATGTGCGTGGCTAGAAGCCTACTTAAGTAATAGGTCTCAGTTCGTTGTTCTCGGTGGCTAGTGTCCATCAGAGACAAGTGTATCAACAGAAACACCCCAGCAAAATGCGATAGGGCTGCCCTCATTTTATAGTACATACATAAAAGATGTGGCAGACGGAATGAAAAGCAATTTAATGCTGTTTGTTGATGACGCTGTGTTGTTCGGACTGGTGTCGCCGTCAAGTGATTTTAGGAGGATACAAAGTGAATTGCAGAGGATGTCTAATGGGCTGAATGGCAGCCTGCTCTAAATGTAGAAAAAGGTAAATTAATCCGGATGAGTAGCAAATACAATCCTATAAAGTTTAAATACGATGTTAGTTGAGAGCTGCTTGACACAGTCACGTCGATATGAAATGTAATGAACACAGAAGATTCGTAGTAGGGAAGGCTAATGATAGACTTCGTTTCATTGGTAGAATTTTGGAATAATGTAGCTCATCCGTAAAGAAGACACCATATAGAACTATAGTGTCGCCCATTCTTGAGTACTTCTCGAGTGTTCTGGATCCCAACAGTTCGGACTAAAGCAAGACATTCAAGCAATTCAGAGGCAGGTCCTAGCATCGTTACTGGTAAGTTCAATCAATAAGCTAATATTACGGAGATGCTTCGTGAACTAATGAGAAATGCTGGAGGGAAGACGACGCTCTTTTCACGAGGAATTATTGCGGAAATTAAGAGAACCGGATCTAAGGCACATTGAAGATCGATTCCGCTGCCGTCAGCGTACATTTGGCAAGAGGTCCACGAAGGTAAGATGAGAGAATAAAGGGCTCCTACAGAGGCTTATGAACAGTCGTTTTCCCCATATTCCGTTTGCGAGTGGAACAGGGAAGGAAATGACGAATAGTGGTACAAGGTATCCTCCGCTATGCACCGTACGGTGGCTTGAGGAGTATCTATCTTGATGCAGCATTTAGGCGTTGTTGAACGCAAAACAGCAAGACAATGTCGCTGCCAGACACACTCAGATTCGAATTCTCCAGAGAACCAGCGATGTGTAAAGGGTACGATTTAATACGTGATACGGCTATCGATAATCGCACACTTCTTGCAGCCTATTCCGAGAATGAATTTCCTTGATTAATTCCGAAGACGTGATTACCACATACTTTATTTGCTTTATCGACTCCTTCCCAATCCTAGTCTCAACTGTCTGTCCTCACATACAGTACTCTTACATTCGTAGTACACGTGATATTACAATATGGATGACTTAATTAACGCTCATAACCGAACATTTATGCCAGACCACATCTTGGTTTGGTTTGGTTTGGTTTGGTTTGTGGGGCGCTTAGCTGCATGGTCATCAGCGCCCGTACAAAGTCCCAATTTACACGCAGTTCAAGTTTTACACAGTCCAAACTAGCCACTGTCACGAATGATGATGAGGATGAAATGATGAGGACAACACAAACACTCAGTGACCCGGACTGAGAAAATCCCCAATCCAGCCTTGAGTCGAACCCGGCACCCCCGCAATCCAGAGGCAGCAACGCTAGTCACTAGAAGACGAGCTGCGGACACGCCCCATGAACCAATCGACAGTACAGTAACCCGTTAAAATCAAAGGATTACATATGTCCTTAGTTTATAAATCTTATGATTTAGAACTAACATTATCGTACAAGTTTAGACTAGTTATTTATGCCATGAACAATAGCACATCATACAACAAACAGATTTAAGATGGATAACGCAGCGTAATTAGAATAGTAATGAGGAGAACAATCTTACGCAAATGCGTAGTAAATGGTGATGCCTTACTAACATTAATTGTGATCTCTTGGTTTTATTAAGTCAAGGTCTAACGAAAACCACCTAAGCCGATTGAGTAAATTCAGATAATGTGCATTAGTAGTAATTGTTCATTACTGTTTATTGGCACAGAAACCTCAGCCTTTTGATCAATATTGATATGTGGACGATGTTCATCTCCCCTGCCGGAAGTTCTAGGAGAAAACTGTATTTTCGTCAGATTTACCTTACAATCTGAAAATCAAGGTACCACGCTAGTATGTTGTGTCCCTGATATACCAGGTTCTACAGACTGAGTGATTTCATTCAAAATTGAACACGAACACCGTAACGTCATAAATTTGTGATACAGGGAAAAGGGGGAAATAAAACTGATTGTTTGTTGGTGGATTAATCTGCCTAACGCTATAAGTGAAAAACCAAGTCATATGTACAATTTACCCCTTGTAGCACTGCCCACATGTTTCGATGTACGAAATAATTTCATCAAACAGTATAAAAAATAATATGCCAGACGGGATAAACAAATCGTTTGAAGAGAGATAAGCCTTGTCAAAGTCATTTGCTGTTTAGAATACCTCTCACTGAATGAGGCTTCTAATCATACGTGCTAGAGAATAAGTGCTAAGTCTAACAAAGGCTCACCTTCAGCGCACGAAATTACTAAAGAACTCATTTGGAAACGAACTACGACGCAATTAACACAGTAACATACATTTCCGCCGTAATACATCAGTGTGTACTGTTCAAAAGCTTCCATGTTGTGAAAAGGTGCTCGAACATGGCATACTCCTAATTAGTGTATCTGTCTCAGTGATCGGAAGACCAACCAGCAGCAGAAGACTACTACAGAATGCATTGTGTGCTACGAGCCACGTGACCGGAACCAGCCAAAATAACCTCGACCGGAACCAGCCAAAATAACCTCGACCGGAACCAGCCAAAATAACCGCCGCGCTTTCTTTTGGTCTGATGGGGGCTCAAAATACCTTAGCGTCTCAGAAGACGTCACCGCATACTCCCACTAGCAAAGATGAGTAACATCCGAGCCTTGCAGTCGACACACTGATCGAGAGCCCGACCAAACAAGTGACAAACACAATGCCTACTGCAGATGCTGGAGGACTGAAAGGACGCATGAAATTAAGTAGCCGCCCTCCAGCAGCAACCTTTTGACGATATACAGAGTTTGAATAGCTAATGTATATGTACCAAGATAAATTTTCGTAAACAAGCTATATTTCGACAGGTGTACTCCCTATGAGAAGTCTCACTGATACAGCCGATATATCGATGGATAGGAGATGTTACATGTAGAAATTTCAGCTCAATCGGGGGTTTTACGTGGCTACAGTCATGTGAATTAATTGTAAAGACTTAACACTTGGAGTTGTTGTAACTCGGTTTACAGCTCACTGAGGAAATATACTCCAAAATCAGCATTCCCAATAGCAATATCTAAAATCTGAGACAAACGTTAACTCATTGCCAATGATTTCTCTTTCTTCTTTTCCTCTCCTTTCCTCCCTCCCTTTGCCATTTTTATTATATTAATTATAATGGGAATCCCGTTAATTGGCATCATGGACAGCATTCCAGCAAAACAAATAAATAAAAATAAAAAATTCAGATTACTAGTAGATAAAATTTTCCGAGACTAAAGCTAGTAACCTTTGAGATAATTTGATCCAGACGTTAGAAGCAAATGGAATATTGGTACGCGTAGATTACCCAATCGAGATTGTAATATCATAACATCAGGGCTTTATTACAAAAATATTGGAAAACCTGTAACACAGGTGTCATACGTTGGAAATATTTTCTACCTACTGGTGTATGTTTTTCTGTGTGGCTGCCGTCGACGTTTTGGAACCCCAGAGTCACTTATGAATATTTCTGTGTTTTGACCTTTTTAAATGTGCTGCGTTATTACCATCTCCATTTTTTTCTCAGAATGTATATGTGAAAGGTAACATTTCCTCCTGAAGCAGTAATGAACTGAGCGGCTCTGTGGTACTCGGAACGCACGATAACTTTTCAAACGTTGCCTGAATACCTAGAGACTAGCTACTGGTTTAATTTGCTTTGAAGTATGAT
The DNA here is from genome assembly GCF_021461395.2 of Schistocerca americana. NCBI lineage: Eukaryota > Metazoa > Arthropoda > Insecta > Orthoptera > Acrididae > Schistocerca > Schistocerca americana. The sequence goes on along the minus strand of NC_060122.1, from coordinate 771,166,879 downwards.
GTAATGAAGTGAAGTATGCGTTAAAACGATATTTCAAAGGGCAGTGTAAACACGAAGTTTTGTCTAAAATATCTCCAGCGTATCGTGATAGCTCTTAGCAGAATTCCGTTTCTGTCGCAACCGATGTGAAATGTATGATAAACATGATTCCTGGAATTTTCGTTGTAGTTTGAAATTAAAAACATTCTTCGGCTTTGTAGCACAGAATTTTCGCTTCGAGCAAATTTCTGTCTACGCTTATGCGGTCAAAGAATGGAATGTTCGCCAGAGTGGCGTGCAATTTATCAGGCCAGCGTATTTAACCACAAGATTCGCACGGACTTTAATTATTATCTGCGGTATCGTTTTCGTGGAAGTACACATACAGAGATCCTTGTATTCAAACTACAGTACTAACAGCGTATTTTTTTCGAAAAAATAACACGTTTCTACTAAACTATTTTTTACGAGTTCGCCTGCGTAGCTGTCCCCGCTCGGGAACTGGGTGTTGTTTTGTTTCATCACCACTGACAAACAAGTAACTGAAGTGACGTCAGAATAAAAAGTGTGCACCAGGCGGCCGATCTAACCGAAAGTAGACTCTGAGTGGTCAGTTGCTCAACAGTTAACCATTCCGCAGGTGCCTGTAACCGTGTCCGGTTTCGAATAGCGCCATTTTTCCACGCACCGTATACCTCAACCACAGCGGCACATGAACTGTTTCATGACACAGCCGATTCGCACATACTTCCACTCTTTGTCCGAAAACCAATGATTATGCTCTCATTATGTTTACTGCGACCCTCGACATGCTTCGTAGACCGCCTAGTACTGCCGCCTACTGTTTGTGTGTTGATATTGCAAGTTGGTGTCAACATAAGCGGTGGTCACCTTAGTGTGACTGGGTCGTGTAACTGTAGAGACAAATGCAACAGCGCATTGTGGCAAAAATTATCAGAATATTTGTTGTTGTTGTTGTTGTTGTTGTCTTCAGTCCTGAGACTGGTTTGATGCAGCTCTCCATGCTACCCTATCCTGTGCAAGCTTCTTCATCTCCCAGTACTTATTGCAACCTACATCCTTCTGAATCTGCTTAGTGTATGCGAAGGGACAACCACAGCTAAATCAAGACCAGTGAGACCTGATGTACAGACGAATACTACGCAGGCTGATTGTAAGAACCAGCAGAAGCAATCACCCGTGAGATGCTACCAGCTGTCCAGACAGCAGGAAGTTAAAGAAAATGGAGTACATGGATCGAGCAGCTATTCTTAAGTCACACATTTTTGTTGTCAATGTCAAACGACGCTTCATCATCTCTAAAGAGCGATGCCACTGGACAATGGATGAAGGGAAACGAGTGTTTTGGAGTGATGTATATAGGGGTGGTGTCACTCTGGCGCCTCGTAAGCGACGACTTGCATTATGACGGAGACTATAATGATGCCTGCAATGACAGCGACGACTCCAAACTGGTGGCAGCACTGAGTGACGCAGGCTCTCCATCATTCCAAACCTCATGACAGTCGATGAAGACGACCTGGCTGCCATTCCTTAAATACGCCTTTCTTTCGATGTTGTCCATGGTTCTTCCTCCCTAGTAGGTCGGTGGAAATTCTGGTGTTGCTCGACTGGTATGACAAACACGATTACCATGCTCGATGTTGACACCCTGACGTGCGGCGAGCTGCTTCTTGTTATATCCTCCGCTGGTCGGTGACGCAGTGTTCTGCTTTGTGTTGCTCGACCAGCCCACTTGCGTCAGAGTAGCATACACTGAACTGTGCAACAGAATGGAACACACGTATGACTTTTGGCGCACAATATTCCTCCGCATTTTAACTAACTTCATTACTATAAAATTCCTACCTTTAACTAACTTTATCGCTCCAGTCATTCGACTCTTTATAGAAGTACAAAAGAGATGATGTTGCGGTACGGAGAAGATTTTCGTGGTTGTAGTGTGGTACCTTTATTGCCCTTAAGGAAACGCTACATGTTGATTTATATGAACATTTTTAGAGCAACTTGTACCGCATACAACAAAGGAACATTTAGGAGACTAAGATTATGCCGGCCGAAGTGGCCGTGCGGTTAAAGGCGCTGCAGTCTGGAACCGCAAGACCGCTACGGTCGCAGGTTCGAATCCTGCCTCGGGCATGGATGTTTGTGATGTCCTTAGGTTAGTTAGGTTTAACTAGTTCTAAGTTCTAGGGGACTAATGACCTCAACAGTTGAGTCCCATAGTGCTCAGAGCCATTTGAACCATTTTTTGGCTAAGATTATTTGCATCAGCATAACAATTCACCCTATCATAAAGCAGCATCTATGAGGCAACAACTTGTGGACAGAAACAGTGGTCGAATGAACTAGCCTGTCCACAGTCCACTTTATGGTTGTTGTTGTGGCCTTCAGTCTTGAGTTTGATGCAGCTCTCCATGGTACTCTATCCTGTGCAAGCTTCATCATCTCTCAGTACTTACTGCAACCTACATCCTTCTGAATCTGCTTAGTGTATTCATCTCTCGGTCTCCCTCTACGATTTTTACCCTCCACGCTGCCCTCCAATGCTAAATTTGTGATCCCTTGATGCCTCAGGACATGTCCTACCAACCGGTCACTACTTTTTGTCAAGTTGTGCAACAAACACCTCTTCTCCCCAATTCTATTCAATACTTCATCATTAGTTATGTGATCTACCCATCTAATCTTCAGCATTCTTCTGTAGCACCACATTTCGAAAGCTTCTATTCTCTTCTTGTCCAAACTATTTATCGTCCATGTTTCACTTCCATGCATGGCTACATTCCATACAAAAACTTTCAGAAACGACTTCCTGACACCTAAATCTATACTCGATGTTAACAAATTTCTCTTATTCAGAAATGATTTCCTTGCCATTGCCAGTCTACATTTTATATATTCTCTGCTTCGACTATCATCAGTTATTTTGCTCCCAAAATAGCAAAACTCCTTTACTACTTTAAGTGTCTCATTTCCTAATCTAATTCCCTCAGCGTCACCCGACTTAATTCGGCAGCATTCCATTATCCTCGTTTTTCTTTTGTTGATGTTCATCTTATATCCTCCCTTCAAGACACTGTCCATCCCGTACAACTGCTCTTCCAAGTCCTTTGCTGTCTCTGACAGAATTACAATGTCATCGGCAAACATCAGAGTTTTTATTTCTTCTCCATTGATTTTAATACCTACTCAGAATTTTTCTTTTGTTTCCTTTACTGCTTGCTCAATATACAGATTGAATAACATCGGGGAGAGACTACGACCCTGTCTCACTCGCTTCCCAACCACTGCTTCCCATTCATGCCCCTCGACTATTATAACTGCCATCTGGTTTCTGAACAAATTGTAAACAGCCTTTCGCTCCCGGTATTTTACCCCTGCCACGTTTAGAATTTGAAAGAGAGTATTCCATTCAACATTGTCAAGAGCTTTCTCTAAGTCTACAAATGCTAGAAACGTAGGTTTGTCTTTCCTTAATCTTTCTTCTAAGATAAGTCGTAAGGTTAGAATTGCCCCACGTGTTGCAATATTTCTACTGAATCCAAACTGATCTTCACCGAGGTCCGCTTCTACCAGTTTTTCCATTCATCTGTAAAGAATTCACGTTAATATTTTGCAGCTGTGACTTATTAAACTGGTAGTTTGGTAATTTTCACATCTGTCAACACCTGCTTTCTTTGGGATTGGAATTATTATATTCTTCTTGAAGTCCGAGGGTATTTCGCCTGTCTCATACATCCTGCTCACCACATGGTAGAGTTTTCTCAGGACTGGCTCACCCAAGGCCGTCAGTAGTTCTAATGGAATGTTGTCTACTCCCGGGGCCTTGTTTCGACACATGTCTTTCAGTGCTCTGTCAAACTCTTCATGCAGTATCGTATCTCCCATTTTATCTTCATCTACATCCTCTTCCATTTCCATAATACTGTCCTCAAGTACATCGCCCTTGTATAGACCCTCTATATAATCCTTCCGTCTTTCTGCTTAGAACTGGGTTTCCATCTGAGCTCTTGATATTCATACAAGTGGTTCTCTTTTCTCCAAAGGTCTCTTTAATTTTCCTGTAGGCAGTATCTATCTTACCCCTAGTGAGATAAGCCTCTAAATCCTTACATTTGTCCTCTAGCCATGCCTGCTTAGCCGTTTTGCACTTCCTGTCAATCTCATTTTTGAGACGTTTGTATTCCTTTTTGCCTGCTTCATTTACTGCACTTTCATCAATTAAATTCAATATTTCTTCTGTTACCCAAGGATTTCTACCAGCCCTCGTCTTTTTACCTACTCGATCGTCTGCGCCTTCACTGCTTCATCCCTCAGTGCTACCCATTCTTCTTTTATTGTACTTCTTTCCCCCATTCCTGTCAATTGTATCCTTACGCTCTCCCTGAAACTCTGTACAACCTCTGGTTTAGTCAGTTTATCCATATCGCATCTCCTTAAATTCCCACCTTTTTGCAGTTTCTTCAGTTTTAATCTACAGTTCATAACCAATAGATTGTGGTCAGAGTCCACATCTACCCCTGGAAATGTCTTACAATTTAAAACCTGGTTCCTAAATCTCTGTCTTACCATTATATAATGTATCTGATACCTTCTAGAATCTCCAGGATTCTTCTATGTATACAACCTTCTTTCATGATTCTTGAACCAAGTGATTAAGTTATGCTCTGTGCAATACTCTACCAGGCGGCTTCCTCTTTCATTTCTTACCCCCAATCCATATTCACCTACTATGGTTCCTTCTCTCTCTTTTCCTACCCTCGAATTCCAGTCACCCATTATTATTAACTTTTCGTCTCCCTTCACTATCTGAATAATTTCTCTTATCTCATCATACATTTCTTCAATTTCTTCATCATCTGCAGAGCTAGTTGGCATATAGACTTGTAGTATTGTCGTAGGCGTGGGCTTCGTGTCTATCTTTTGCCACAATAATGCGTTCACTATGCTGTTTGTAGTAGCTTACTCGCACTCCTATTTTTTTTTAAATTCATTATTAAACCTACTCCTGCATTGCCCTTATTTGATTTTGTATTTATAACCTTGTATTCACCTGACCAAAAGTCTTATTTCTCCTGCCGCCGAACTTCACTAATTCCTACTATATATAGCTTTAACGTATCCATTTCCCTTTTTAAATTTTCTAACCTACCTGCCCGATTAAGGGATCTGACATTCCACGCTCCGATCCGTAGAACGCCAGTTTTCTTTCTCCTGGTAATGATGTCCTCTTGAGTAGTCCCCGCCCAGAGATCCGAATGGGGGACTATTTTACCTCCGGAATATTTTACCCAAGAGGACGCCATCATCATTTAACCATACAGGAAAGCTGCATGCCCTCGGAAAAAATTACGGTTGTAGTTTCCCTTTGCTTTCAGTCGTTCGCAGTACCAGCACAGCAAGGCCGTTTTGGTTAGTGTTACAAGGACAGATCAGTCAATCATCCAGATTGTTGCCCCTGCAACTACTGAAAAGGCTGCTGCCCCTCTTCAGGAACCACACGTTTGTCTGGCCTCTCAGCAGATACCCCTCCGTTGTGGTTGCACCCACGGTACGGCCATCTGTATCGCCGAGGCACGCAAGCCTCCCCACCAACGGCAAGGTCCATGGTTCATGGGAACGGGGGGGATCAGAATAGTTAGTCGCACGAAATAATGTAAGGGAACTTTCAGCACTTAGGTCCTACTTTTTAGTCATCTGATAAGGCAGTTTTATGGCGTTCGGTCCATAGCACAACTGATTCCCGTATTTAGTTTGCTTCCCTACAAAAGCCATCCAATCAAGTGAGACTTTAACGCCTTACGAACTAATCTCTCCTGTTAATTTATGAACCGACATTTGAAAATTTTAGTTCAGGTTCTCTGAAGTAAGAATGTAATGGCAACATAATTCTAACTAATATATTAGATTAAATATCTCGTTTCTGACCGTATTCAAGAATGAGCCCGTTAAAACTTTTTATGATTGAAGTGCTGACCACTTCAATAGTTTATAACAACAGTTCATATATCCATAACAATGAAGACAGGTGCTAATGTTGATGCCGTGTTCCTTCACATCGAGGAAGATTTTATCAAAGAAACAGCGTCCGAACAGGTCTCGGAAGACCCTAACGGTACTGACCGACAACCGTGTCATCCTCAGCCCATATGCGTCACTGTATGAGAATATGGAGGAACGTGTTGTCAGCTACCACTCTCCCGGTCGTTGTCAGTTTTCGTCACCGGAGCCGCTTTTTCTCAATCAAATAACTCCTCATTTGCCCTCACAAGGGCTGTGTGCACCCGCTTGCCAGCAGCACTCGGCAGACCAGGATAGTGACCCAGCAAAGTGCTAGCCAAGCTCGACGGCACCTAACTTCAGTGACCTGACGGGAACCGGCGTTACCATTGCGGCAAGGTCGTTGGCTGAAGCTTACTGAATGCCGGACAAGATATCTGACTGGATTCAAGACTTCCCTGCAATCAGAATGCAACAGTTCGCTCTTAATGGATAGAATCTACAGATGTAAAGGTTATTTCAGGACCACCCGAAGGAAGTGTGACAGGACCGTCACTCTCTCCAATACACGGAGTGTTAGGTTTATGAATGCAGATATTTTTATTAGTGACTGCGGACAGCGACCAGGCTAATGATTATGGCTGTAAACAGTAATATAATTTTAGGTTGGTTAGTCCCTCCAAGTACATGTAGCAAGAGCAAACCATTTATGCTTATTTGCCCCTGGGCAGGGCTAATGATTATGGCTATAAAAAGTAATATGTTTGTAGGTTGGTTAGTACCTCCAAGTACATGTAGCAACAGCAAACCATTTATGGTTATTTGCCCCTGGGTAGGGCTGATGATTATGGCTATAAAAAGTAATATGTTTTTAGGTTGGTTAGTACCTCCGCCACACACCGTCAGGTGGCTTGCGGAGTATGGATGTAGATGTAGATACATGTAGCAAGAGCAAACCATTTATTCTTATTTGCCCCTTAGCAGCAGGTCAGGTGCTTCAATGTGGTCATATGGATGCAAAACGGCTAGTCTATACTGACAGGCGTAGTCCCTTTACAACGAACGCCTTTGATCTCTAACGCTCGGAACCGCACAAAACCAAGTTGAAACTAACACTCAACAATGAAAACAAACGAGGTCTGTGGCATTTTCTCGCAAAACTGAGCACATATCTGCTAGCGACATCAGACGGTGGCATGTGGCTGAACTGAGAAATGCTGGAGTTGCTTAACTGTTATAGCCGCAGTTTGAATGTGTCTCTTGGAGTGTTCCCATCCTGGTTACTGTGTAATCTGTGTACGTTGACCCTACGAATTTGTTACAGATATTAGGGTAAAAAAAGTGTGTGAATTCCTAAGGGACCAAACTGCTGAGGTCATCGGTCCCTAGACGTACACACTACTTAAACTAACTTAAAACAATTTATGCTAAAACAACACACACATCTATGCCCGAGGGAGAACTCGAATGTCCGGCGGGAGGAGCCGCACGACCAATGACAGGGCACCCTGGACCGCGCGGCCACTCCGCGCGGCTGTTTGTGACAAACTTGTGACGTGCTGAATAGGGAAATGAAATCGGGGTCGAGGATAGAGAGTTCGTGGATATATAACATAACACAATAATTCAGAAATGTAATGAGGATGACACAGAAATACATGACGTTACGCTGTGTAGATGTAATGAGTTTGAACGGCAAGAAGAACCTGAACCTGATGGTAGCTGTTCAAGCAATATACGACGTTCATCTCCAAGAAAATAGAAACAGTCCTGCCAAAGTGATTTCGAACTATTTCCACCCCAACACTCGCGGTCCAGTGTATTAGTAGGTACTGTTGACAGTGTACTGGAAAACATTTATTAAGACTACTATAATCGCGGTTCAGTTCCTATATCAAACCAATGAGATGCGATGAGTATATTAAAAGTAAATAAAACTGCAGATTAGTTCTAACTTATGTGTGTAGCAAAAGTCGAGCAGGAGCTCGTTCCATAGGAAACACACTGTCTCAATTACAAACAATGGAAGAGTATGTAGTATAGCAAGTTGATAGAGCAAGGTCGTATTGATGTACAGTTCGCTATCGTCATATGCAAATGTGTGAACTAGAAGTGTCTAAAATGGTTGCTTTGGAAAATTTCAAAGCTTCGATTTCTTTTATAGACAATCTTACTGCTGAATATGGCATTTCATCCAGGCACATTTCTACATTTGTTACACATGAGGAAGCAGAAGCCGATAGTAGTATACGTCGGAGGCCAACAGTTTGTAGTGGAAGTGAACATGTTTATGACAGAAGAAGATGTGGGAAAAGGAAATGTTTGGGACAGAGAGCACACTCAATTTCAGTATGAAATGTTTTCACAGCCAACACTGTCTCACAGAGAGAAAACTACAGCTAGTGTACTGCAGCCTGTACATAGTTTTGTCCGCAGCTATTCAGTTGATGTGGCTTTATCAGTGACAGGCAGACTAGCAAACAAGTTGCACACCTGTTTTCAAGCGGAAAAAGTTACCTTAGACCCAAACAGTTCAAAGAAATTGAAACAGATTGTGCACGAAAAATTCATGGGGACGTAAGCAGAAGTGGAAAAAATGACTAAAGATCAGATGAAATGTTCTCTGACTTCAGTGTCTGCCGAACATGTAACAAGTGAAACTAACCTATTTCTGTGTGATTCCTGGTCACGTCATACAGATCGTACCCGTCTAAGTGCAAGTTTTCCAAACAATGCTTTTATGCTGAACGTATTGCCATCGAAAACAAAATACTGTCAATCACTTGATCTTTACCTCTTTCGGCGAGGTACGTACTATATCGGAAGGATTTCTGATTTTATAAGACTAAAATGCGCCGAACCACAAGTGATGATCGTTATTTCATTATCAAACATCGCTCCATGACCCACAACCAATTTCCTGCACCAAAGCATACGCCTGCGTTGCAATATGCCTGGACGAAAGGCGGATCACGACACACTGTTATACTCTTATCATCATTTGAAAATGTAATTAGTGTGGCTTTTGATATTGGATGTAAAACGTGGTTTTAGTTAGGTGTACACGATATTATCTTCCAATTTGTTTTAACTACTTCATCGAAATCCCGCATCTGTACTATGAGGGCTAATACACTGAAGGGCCAAACAAACTGGTACAAAAGCCTAATATCATGTGGAGCCCTCGCGAGCAAACAGAATGCCGCAGCACGACGTGAAATGAAGTTGACTAATGTATGAAGTTGTGCTGGAGGGAACTGACGCCCTGAATCTTCATGGCTATCCATAAATCTGAAAGAGTACAAAGGGGTGCACATCTTTTGAGAACAGCAAGTTACAAGGCATCCCAGATATGCTCAGTAATGTTAAAGTCTGGAGAGTTTAGTGGTCAGCGGAAGTGTTTAAACTCAGAGGAGTGTAGTTGAGCCACTGTAGCAATTCTGGACGTTTGGGGTGTCGCATTGTCCTGCTGTAATTGCCCAACTTAGTTGGAACGCACAATTGATATGAATGGATGAAAGTGATCAGACAGGATGCTTACGTACGTGTCACTTGTCAGAGTCATATCTAGATGTATAAGGGGTCCCCTACCACTCCAGCTGCATACGCTCCACACCGTTACAGAGCCTCCACCAGTTTGAACAGTCCCCTGCTGACATGCACGGTCCATGGATTCGTGAGGTTGTGTCCATGCCCGTACACGTCCATCCAATCGATACCATTTGAAACGAGACTCGTCCAACCGGACAAAACGTCTCCAGTCATGAACAGTCCAATGTCGGTGTTGGCGGCCCCAGGTGAGGCGTAAAGCCTTGTGTCGTGCAGTCATCAAGGATACACGATAGGGACTCTGGTTCTGCAAGCCGATATCGATGACGTTTCGTTGATGATTCGTACATTAACGCTGACCCAGCATTGAAATCTGCAGCAATTTGCGGAAGGGTTGCATTTCCGTCATGTTGAACGATTATCTTTAGTACTCGTTGGTCCCGTTTTTGCAAGATCTTTTACCGGCCACAGCGATGTCGGTGATTTGATGTTTTACCGCATTCCTGATATTCACAGTACACTCGTGAAATGTTAGCACGGGCAAATCCCTACTTCTTCGCTACCTCGTAGATACTGTGTTCCATCACTTGTGCGTCGACTATAACACCACATTCAAACTCACTTAAGTCTTGAAACTTCCTGGCAGATTAAAACTGTGTGTCGGACTGAGACTCGAACTCGAGACCTTTTCCTTTCGCAGGAGAGCTTTCGTGAAGTTTCTTAGGCAGGAGACGAGGTACTGGTAGAATTTAAGCTGTAAGGACTGGTCGTGTGTCGTGCTTGGGTACCTCGGTTGGTAGAGCAGTTGCCCGCGAAATGCAAAGCTTCCGAGTTCGAGTCTCGTTCCGGCAAACAGTTTTAATCTGCCTGGAAGTTTTATGTCAGAGCTCACTCCGCTGCAGAGTGAAAATTTCATTCTGATCACTTAAATTTTGATAACCTGCCATTGTAGGAACAGTAACCGATGTCCCAACTGCAACAGACACTTTTTGTCTTATATGGGAGTTGCCGACCGCAGCGCCGTATTCTGCCCGTTTACATATCTCAGTGTTTGAATACGCATGAGTATACTAGTTTCTTTGGATCTTAGTCTATAAGCACTATCAGGTATGTATGATATGTTAGTTTTGCTCTTTTATAATTACTTTAAGCAGAGTGATGTGATGCTACACTGACGTCACTGAATTATGAATAATTTCCTTCCTATGGTAGTGATATCTTCTTACTTTGTTTCTTTCTATTAAAATTTCACTTCTGGTAGAATGCTACGTTTTGCATGGAAATAACATGGACCACTATTTTTCTTTTATGACCGAGTGTTATTCAAAATGTAGTTTCGTGCGGTTCATAGTGTTTAGGTTCATGGTGTCCCTGGTTTTTGATGCAGTTACGACCTTGCATAAAACATCATATAGTAAATTATGTGACATATTTGCTGGAAGATTGCTAGATGTAGAGAAAAATTAAGTAACATAGTGAAGTGGGTCATATTAAGGTATCGATGACCTATTGGATACTGTCAGAAGTCCCGTGAATCTGCTTACAGATAATGCGGTTCTCCGCAAGAAAGTAGCAACGTTAGGAAAGGGTTGCCAAACGCAGGAAAACCTTTAGAGTATAGATGAACTGCTCAGGGCTTTCAGTTGATCCTGAATGTAAAAAATTGTTACATAGTGCGCGTAGATAAGGGAAGTCGACTACTGTACAATTACACTATTGGGAACAAATTGCTCGAAATGGGAACTACCGTAAAATATCTAGATGTAACCATCCATAGCGACCTTAAGTCGTATGGCAACATAAAGGAAATAGTAATCAGGAAAAGCAGAGGGCAGACTCAGATTCATAGGAAGAATCTGAATGAAATGTAATTCATCGACGAAACAAGTAACTTACAAAATACGGTACCACCAGTTCTTGACTATTGCTCATCAGCCTGCTGTCCTTACCAGGTAGGACTGATTGAAGAGATGGACAAGATCCAAATAAGAGAGGCGCGTTTTGTCACGGGGTCGTTTAGTCGGCCCGAGAGCGTCACGGAGCTAAGGAACTTCAGTTGCACAGGCTGCAAGAGAGGCCCTTTGCATCACGGAGAGGATTTCTATTGGAATTCCGTGAGCGTGCGTGCCGGGAAGAGTCTAACGACATATTACTCCGCCCAACATACGTCTCGCAAAATGAGTACAACGAGAAAGTTCGAGATATTCTTTGCCAAAATTCTTTACTCCCGCGTCCCATTCGGGAAGGTGTGTCAGGTGGTGGTACACGAAGCACTTGCCACCAAACACCGTCATGTGGTTTGCGGAGTATACATGTAGAAATAGTGTGTGAAAGCAGGATGAATACCAGCAGCTTAAAATGAAGAGTTCACATTTGTCGAAGAAAATGCAGAGACCTTTTTTATTATCGTGAAATTGGGGTGGCAGTCGTTAAAACAAAGGCACTTTTGTTGCAGCCGGACTTTTCATGAAATTTCAATCATCAGTATTCCCCTCAGAGTATGAAAATATTTGGTTGGTGCCCACTTACATAAGGTGAAACGATCATTTTAATAAAATAAATCAGAGCTCACTACGAAAGATTTAATTGATCGTTTTTCCTGCGCGCTATTCGAGAGTGCAACGATAGAGAAGTAGGCACTTGATTGTGCCTGGCGCTTAATTATGAATTGCAGAGTAATAATGGAGGTATGGTGGATATAGATGGAACATATCTCTTATCAGGTCAGCAGTCATTCATATTAATTTGTTAGTCCATTTCTCCGCATTATGCTAATGTTTTCATCAATATATAGTATAGAAGTAAGTGTACAAACTGCTTAGCGCTGAAATACAGAAACGAGTCCCGGTATGATCAAGGGGGTTGTATGGTGTGGTAGCCCTCTACCCTCCAATCCCCCATCCGTCAAGAAGGCTCCCGTTTTTAACTGGACGTTGTGCTTTTGAAGATATGATGAGTGGGAAATTTCGCCCTCTAGAAATTTCTAGAACATTCCAGAACACTGGACAGTATTCGAGAGCACTCCACAACATCCCAGAACATTCCGGAATGTTACACGCCGATCCGGGATGTTATGAAATGGTCGGAAATAGTCTGGAACATTCGGGAAGATTCCAAAATGTTCAGGAACATCCTGGAACATCTCAGATCATTGTGGAACATTCCAGAACACCCTCGAATGTTGTGGAACGTTCTTGAACATTGTGAAGCAGTAGAAGCCTTTTTGGTATGGCCTGGAATTTGCCACTGGTGGAGCTACCCATTGATGGGGCTGTAGAAAGAAAAACCCCTTGTGGGTTCGAAAGTCAGCTTCTTATCAGTCACGAAGGGAGGAACCGAAAAAGTAGGGCAGTAAATGAATAAAAGCAAACAGTGAAGTGTCAGTAATCAAAGTGATACAGTGAATGAATATAAATCGAAAACAAAGCATGGAAAGTGTATGCACACACACACACACACACACACACACACGCACGCAAAACTGGCACACACACACACACACACACACATATATATATATATATATATATATATATATATATATATATATATATACACTCCTGGAAATTGAAATAAGAACACCGTGAATTCATTGTCCCAGGAAGGGGAAACTTTATTGACACATTCCTGGGGTCAGATACATCACATGATCACACTGACAGAACCACAGGCACATAGACACAGGCAACAGAACATGCACAATGTCGGCACTAGTACAGTGTATATCGACTTATCGCAGCAATGCAGGCTGCTATTCTCCCATGGAGACGATCGTAGAGATGCTGGATGTAGTCCTGTGGAACGCCTTGCCATTCCATTTCCACCTGGCGCCTCAGTTGGACCAGCGTTCGTGCTGGACGTGCAGACCGCGTGAGACGACGCTTCATCCAGTCCCAAACATGCTCAATGGGGGATAGATCCGGAGATCTTGCTGGCCAGGGTAGTTGACTTACACCTTCTAGAGCACGTTGGGTGGCACGGGATACATGCGGACGTGCATTGTCATGTTGGAACAGCAAGTTCCCTTGCCGGTCTAGGAATGGTAGAACGATGGGTTCGATGACGGTTTGGATGTACCGTGCACTATTCAGTGTCCCCTCGACGATCACAAGTGGTGTACGGCCAGTGTAGGAGATCGCTCCCCAAACCATGATGCCGGGTGTTGGCCCTGTGTGCCTCGGTCGTATGCAGTCCTGATTGTGGCGCTCACCTGCACGGCGCCAAACACGCATACGACCGTCATTGGCACCAAGGCAGAAGCGACTCTCATCGCTGAAGACGACACGTCTCCATTCGTCCCTCCATTCACGCCTGTCGCGACACCACTGGAGGCGGGCTGCACGATGTTGGGGCGTGAGCGGAAGACGGCATAACGGTGTGCGGGACCGTAGCCCAGCTTCATGGAGACGGTTGCGAATGGTCCTCGCCGATACCCCAGGAGCAACAGTGTCCCTAATTTGCTGGGAAGTGGCGGTGCGGTCCCCTACGGCACTGCGTAGGATCCTACGGTCTTGGCGTGCATCCGTGCGTCGCTGCGGTCCGGTCCCAGGTCGACGGGCACGTGCACCTTCCGCCGACCACTGGCGACAACATCGATGTATTGTGGAGACCTCACGCCCCACGTGTTGAGCAATTCGGAGGTACGTCCACCCGGCCTCCCGCATGCCCACTATACGCCCTCGCTCAAAGTCCGTCAACTGCACATACGGTTCACGTCCACGCTGTCGCGGCATGCTACCAGTGTTAAAGACTGCGATGGAGCTCCGTATGCCACGGCAAACTGGCTGACACTGACGGCGGCGGTGCACAAATGCTGCGCAGCTAGCGCCATTCGACGGCCAACACCGCGGTTCCTGGTGTGTCTGCTGTGCCGTGCGTGTGATCATTGCTTGTACAGCCCTCTCGCAGTGTCCGGAGCAAGTATGGTGGGTCTGACACACCGGTGTCAATGTGTTCTTTTTTCCATTTCCAGGAGTAATATATATATATATATATATATATATATATATATAATCAATCGACACGAAGGAAGCGTTGAAGGAAGTGTGAACTTCTCTACAGAATTTCTAAGCACTTTGCACGTACCAGGAATGCCATTACACTGCCTAGGACTTAAAACTGGATCTCCGATTATACTACTCAGAAATCTCAACTCACCGAAATTATGTAGCGGAACAAGGATGATTGTCAAACACCTGTCTAATAATTTTATCGAAGCCGAGCTTATCACTGGAGAGTACAAAGGACACACTCTACCTCTCCCCAGAATACCACTAATCTCTACTGAACTGTCATTCCAGCTTAAACGACTGGAATTTACAATCAAATTAGCCAACAGTCTTACAAATAACTAACCGCGATCACAAACTTTAAAACATTATGGCATCAACATCAAAGACTGCTTCTTCTCTCACGATCATCTATACTTACGAGTAGCTTGCTCTCGAGAAGGAAATTCGAAAAATTTGTACGTATATATCCCGCTTAACAAAATGAAAAATGTTGTTTATAAACAACTACTGTAAACAGTCAGAATATGATTTCTACAAACATTTTTTACCTCTTATACTCTCATAAGTATTGTAAATATTTAGAATCCGTTTTCATTAATTTTTTTCTCGTAGATTTCCAAGTTTATTCTTCTGTTGCAACTACCACACAATCTCATATCAATTTCCCGAGCGGAGTCGGGTACCTCACCTAGTATCAACATAACAGCTACAGCCAATATTCTCCATAGAGTGTTTTACACATGCTAGACTTCGTCAGCTCCTACTCTTTTCCACTTTTACTGCTCCTCCCAGTGCCAGGTTAACTGCTCCAGGACAACCGGCCCCGCGTACTGCTGCAGACGGGCCGTTCGAACTTCGGTCGTATCATCTTCTGCGAACTGCGCCATTCAGATGCGATATGAACGGAGATGGGGTCAGCACACCGTTCTCACGAAAATTGTCTGCTTCCCAGACCAGGGAGCCGCTAGCCCTCAGTCAAGTAAATCTTCAGTTATCCTCACGAGACTGAGTGCATCCCGCCACCCCATTCCTTTCCTCACACCAAGGAAATATCTCGGGTGATAGTGGGTGTTGAAACCGGGTCCTCCACATAGCAGTCAGTCAGTCTGGCTATTTACCTACGGAGGCGGACTGTACTCTTCGATGCCGCTGCAAATTTCCCAACACGATATCTCTTCCTCTGGTAAGATCTCCTTTAATTACTCTGGTTAGTACCTCTAAGTTTTGTGCTATATCTGCCTACTTATTTCCATTTCTCTTAGACAGCGCGACTGATCTACGTCACTTAGATCAACATCAACCCTCACATATTTCCCAACTATTAGAAGCTGATTGCTCCTACTGAAAATGTCCTCATATCCAACCAAATCGAAGTCAATATGGATTATGCCCACCAGTCGCTCTTATGATGTCTTCCACTCTGATGGGTACACTTTCAGTGATGTGTCAGAATCGATAGGAGTACTGCACAATTGCTGTGTTGTTGACTAAATACGAAGCTACAGCTGATGAACCAGTGACTTTATTTGACGCTTTCCTCGTAGATCCAACCTCATAGACACATTGGCGCTGAGAAATATAAACACAGAACGTAACAAACAAAGCTGTCATGGCAGACTCAAAAACCTAATTGTTTTATACGAGGGTTGGAAATCAAATAGTGGCAACTATTTATTAACAACCGATACCAAAGAGTTACATGTTTGCACCTGTTACTTCCCATCAGAGTAGTCACCAGCGTTGTGTATAACCCGTTGCCAGCGATGTGGAAGGCGTAGTATACCGTCAGCAGAGCCTGTTCTGTTGATGGTGCGAATAGAGCGGTCGACTGCCTGTCGAATCTCTGGAACAGTTCTAAAGCGAGTGCCATCAAGTGGTTCCTTCATTTTCGGAATGAAATCAAAGCCACAAGGATTTAAGTCCGGGATGTATGGTGGATGATACAGTACTTCTCAGTCCCATAGACCGAACAGATCAGCTACAGCTTGCGCTGTATGCCCCACGCCTTGTCGCGCAAAAATGATGGGTGGGCTGCGCGGAAAGTGTCGCCTCTTCTTTCGCAAAGCTGGTCGCAGGTGATGCTCAAAAAACGAACAGTAATACTGTGCATTGACTGTCTGACGTGGAGGAACGTAATGCGTTAGGATAACACCATCACAGTCGTACACGAGAATCACCATAACTTTAGACTGCTCCATTCGCATCACCAACAGAACAGGCTCTGCTAACGGTATACTACGCCTTCCTCATCTCTAACGAGTTCTACACACCGTTGGTGACTACTTTGAAGGATAGCAGCAAGTGCAAACATGTAACTATTTTGTATCGGTTTTGAATAAATAGTTGCCACTATTTAAGTTCCAACCTTCGTATATGCGATCACATAGATGTTCATGACAATCTGAGCATGGGTTCTACACGAAACGCGCCAGATAAGGTTATTAGTTTATGAGCTGTTTTTTCTTATTTAGTGACCAACACGGTAACTGTACAGTACTCCTATTGATTTACTACATGGTGGCATTCTTCCTGCACGATTGTATGTCACATTTACAAGTTGTGTAAATGTCTGTGTTATGGCAACCCATTCTCCTTAAACCAAGGAAGGTAGTCATGAAAGACTCTGGGGTATGCAGCGACATTCAGAGGTGTTTCTTTCGGTTCAGGTAAGGACTATGGCAGGGGTAAAATATAGGGAGCGAAAGGCTATTTACAATTTGTACAGAAACCAGATGGCAGTTATAAGAGTCGAGGGGCACGAAAGGGAAGCAGTGGTTGGGAAGGGAGTGAGGAAGGGTTGTAGCCTCTCCCCGATGCTATTCAATCTGTATATTAAACAATCAGTAAAGGAAACAAAACAAAAATTTGGAGTAGGTATTAAAATCAATGGAGAACAAATAAAAACTTTGAGGTTCGCCGATGACATTGTAATTCTGTCAGAGACAGCAAAGGACCTGTAAGAGCAGTTGAACGGAATGGACAGTGTCTTGAAAGGAGGATATAAAAAAACATCAAGAAAAGCAAAACGAGGATAATGGAATGTAGTCGAATTAAGTCAGGTGATGCTGAGGGAATTGGATTAGAAAACGAGACACTTAAAGTAGTAAGGGAGTTTTGCTATTTGGTGAGCAAAATAACTGATGATGGTCGAAGTAGAGAGGATATAAAATGTAGACTGTCAATGGGAAGGAAAGCGTTTCTGAAGAAGAGAAATTTGTTAGCATCGAGTATAGATTTAAGTGTCAGGAAGTCGTATCTGAAAGTAATTGTATGGAGTGTAGCCATGTATGGAAATGAAACATGGACGATAAATAGTTTGGACAAGAAGAGAATAGAAGCTTTCGAAATGTGGTGCTACAGAAGAATGCTCAAGATTAGATGGGTAGATCACATAACTAATGATAAAGTATTGAATAGAATTGGGGAGAAGAGGAGTTTGTGGCACAACTTGACAAGAAGAAGGGACCGGTTGGTAGGAGATGTCCTTAGGCATCAGGGGATCACAAATTTAGCATTGGAGGGCAGCGTGGAGGGTAAAAATCGTAGAGGGAGACCAAGAGATGAATACACTAAGTAGATTCAGAAGGATGTAGGTTGCAGTAAGTACTGGGAGATGAAGAAGCTTGCACAGGATAGAGTAGCATGGAGAGCTGCATCAAACCAGTCTCAGGACTGAACACCACAACAACAACAACATGGACTGTGGACAGGCTAGTCCATTGCATTAATGCTCCTGTCCACAAGTTGTTGCCTCATAGATGCTGCTTTATGATAGGGTGAATTGTTATGCTGATACAAATAATCTTAGTCTCCAAAATGTTCCTTTGTTGTATGCGGTACAAGTTGCGCACAAAATGTTCATGTCAATCAACATGTAGCGTTTCCTTAAGCACAATAAAGGAACCACACTATAACTACGAAAACCTCTCCACACCGTAACGTACTCTCTTTTGTACTTCTATAGAGAGTCGAATGACTCGAGTGACAAAATTAGTTAAAGGTAGGAATTTTAGAATAATGAAGTTAGTTAAAATGTGAAGGAATATTGTGAGCCAAAAGTCATATGTGTGTTCCATTCTATTGCATAGCTCAGTGTATGCTACTGTGATGCGAGTGGGCTGTCGGAGCACCGAGTTAAGCAACACAAAGAAGAACAGTGTGTCACCGACCAGCGGAGGACATGGCAAGAAGCAGCTCGCCGCACGCCAGGCCTTCAACATGGAGGGTGGTAGTCGTGTTACTCACACCGGTCGAGCAACACCAGAATATTCCGCCGACCTACTAGGGAGGAAGAACCATAGACATCAGCGGCAGAAAGGCATATTCAAGGAATGGCAGTCACCTCGTCGTCATGACCTCGTCGGTCATGAGGTGTTGGAGAGCCTGCGTCACTCAGTGCCGCCACCAGTTTGTAGTCGTTACTGTCACTGCAGGCATGATAATAGTCTCCGTCATAATGCAAGTCGTCGCCTAGGAGGTGCCAGAGTGACACCACTCCTATAGACATCACTCAAAAACACTCGTTTCCAGTCATCCATTGTCCAATGGCATCGCTTTATAGACATGATGAAGCGTCGCTTAACCTTAACATGATAAATGTGTGACTTAAGAACAGCTGCTTGACCCCTGTACCCCATTTTTAACTACCTGCAGTCAGCTCACGAGTGATTGCTTCTTCTGGTTCTTACAATCAGCCTGCACAATATTCGTTTGTACATCAGGTCCCCCCGGTCATGGTTTAGCTGTGGATCTCCCTTCGCATTATCTTCTCACAATCACCTCACCAACAGTCGACTTGGACAGCCTCAGAAGAGATGTAACGCATCTGAAGTGTTTGGTACGCAGGTGACATCCAGTGACTAGCCCCACTTTGCATCCTCAACTGACAGCACAAGACTCCCACATCCCATTTATACTTACGGGTCTGCCTCCTTTATACACTCCTGGAAATTGAAATAAGAACACCGAGAATTCATTGTCCCAGGAAGGGGAAACTTTATTGACACATTCCTGGGGTCAGATACATCACATGATCACACTGACAGAACCACAGGCACATAGACACAGGCAACAGAGCATGCACAATGTCGGCACTAGTACAGTGTATATCCACCTTTCGCAGCAATGCAGGCTGCTATTCTCCCATGGAGACGATCGTAGAGATGCTGGATGTAGTCCTGTGGAACGGCTTGCCATGCCATTTCCACCTGGCGCCTCAGTTGGACCAGCGTTCGTGCTGGACGTGCAGACCGCGTGAGACGACGCTTCATCCAGTCCCAAACATGCTCAATGGGGGACAGATCCGGAGATCTTGCTGGCCAGGGTAGTTGACTAACACCTTCTAGAGCACGTTGGGTGGCACGGGATACATGCGGACGTGCATTGTCCTGTTGGAACAGCAAGTTCCCTTGCCGGTCTAGGAATGGTAGAACGATGGGTTCGATGACGGTTTGGATGTATCGTGCACTATTCAGTGTCCCCTCGACGATCACCAGTGGTGTACGGCCAGTGTAGGAGATCGCTCCCCCACACCATGATGCCGGGTGTTGGCCCTGTGTGCCTCGGTCGTATGCAGTCCTGATTGTGGCGCTCACCTGCACGGCGCCAAACACGCATACGACCATCATTGGCACCAAGGCAGAAGCGACTCTCATCGCTGAAGACGACACGTCTCCATTCGTCCCTCCATTCACGCCTGTCGCGACATCACTGGAGGCGGGCTGCACGATGTTGGGGCGTGAGCGGAAGACGGCCTAACGGTGTGCGGGACCGTAGCCCAGCTTCATGGAGACGGTTGCGAATGGTCCTCGCCGATACCCCAGGAGCAACAGTGTCCCTAATTTGCTGGGAAGTGGCGGTGCGGTCCCCTACGGCACTGCGTAGGATCCTACGGTCTTGGCGTGCATCCGTGCGTCGCTGCGGTCCGGTCCCAGGTCGACGGGCACGTGCACCTTCCGCCGACCACTGGCGACAACATCGATGTACTGTGGAGACCTCACGCCCCACGTGTTGAGCAATTCGGCGGTACGTCCACCCGGCCTCCCGCATGCCCACTATACGCCCTCGCTAAAAGTCCGTCAACTGCACATACGGTTCACGTCCACGCTGTCGCGGCATGCTACCAGTGTTAAAGACTGCGATGGAGCTCCGTATGCCACGCCAAACTGGCTGACACTGTCAGACTTTATGTTCCCAATTGTCTTCTACGAGCAGGATATAACTATTCCCAGTCATTTATTCATATACAGGATGTAAATTTTAAGTTGACAAACCTGAATAACTCGAAAAATAAGCTTCACACGAAAAAAGGAGTAGAATCCAACGTAGACTATTTTGGAGGGGGTCATCTGCTGGTGCTAAAATTAGCCCGCCACCCCAGCACCCTGGGGGTGGTACGGGAGGCAACTTTAAAATTTCAAATGGGAACCCCATTTTTTATTGCAGAATCAAATTATACATAAAAAACTATGTACATTTTGTCTTAAACATTTGTTTTGATTCTTGGTAGTTGGCACTGTAATTCAAGAAAATCCTTGTTCTCAATTTTGCGTGGAAAATGGATACGGATAAATAAAAAATGCTTGTTTACTTCGTAAATTGTGATTCGCTAAATCAAAAGCTCTCCCTCCCTCCCCATAAGGTGTGTTTTGAGAGAGAGGAATTAGAGTTTTACAAACATTAAAAAAAATGGTTCAAATGGCTCTGAGCACTATGGGACTTAAGTAATGTGGTCATCAGTTCCCTAGAACTTAGAACTACTTAAACCCAACTAACCTAAGGACATCACACACATCCATGCCCGAGGCAGGATTCGAACCTGCGACCGTAGCGGTCGCGCGGTTCCAGACTGTAGCGCCTAGAACCGCTCGGCCACTCCGGCCTTCTTTTACAAATGTTGACCCAATTCAACGCCACTACCTTCAACAATGCTTTTCGTGCAGCTACAGGCCCTCGTGATTGGACTCAAACTGTGCGCAATAGGCTGTGTGACGCGCAACTTCATTCCCGGTGTCCATGGCGACGTCCATCGCTGCAACCACACCATGCAGTGCGGTACAGATATCACCAACAACATGCCGAATCGACCGCTCAGGATTGGCGTCACGTTCTCTTCATCGATGAGTGTCACATATGGCTTCAACCAGACAATCGTCGGAGACGTATTTGGAATCAACCCTGTCAGGTTGAACGCCTTAGACACACTGTCCAGCGAGTGCAGCAAGGTGGAGGTTCCCTGCTGTTTTTGGGTGACATGTGGGGCCGACGTACGCCGCTGGTGGTCATGGAAGGCGCCGTAACGGCTGTACGATACGTGAATGCCATCCTCCGACCGATAGCGCAACCATATCGGCAGCGTATTGGCAAGGCATTCGTCTTCATGGACGACAATTCGCGCCCCCAACGTGCACATCTTATGAATGACTTCCTTCAGGATAACGACATCGCTCGACTGGAGTGGCTAGCATGAACCCTACCGAACATGCCTGGGATAAATTGAAAAGGGCTGTTTATGGACGACGTGACCCATCAACCACTCTGAGAGATCTACGCTGAATTGCCTTGATGAACTTCTGGATAGTATGCCGCGACGAATACAGGCATGCATCAATGCAAGAGGAGGTGCTACTGGGCGTTAGAGGTACCGGAGTGTACAGCAATGTGGACTACCATCTGCCAAAGTCTCGCTATATGGTGGTACAACATGCAATGTGTCGTTTTCAGGAGCAATGTTGTTCTCCATTTCAGTTTTCTGTACAGGTTCCGGAACTCTCGGAAGCGAGGTGATGCTAAACTGTTCTTGCTGTGTGTATAATGACAGTAAAGAACAAAAATTCATAGGTCCCTGTATAGTGGCAAACGTAACAAGAGTGAGTGGCATCAGTATCTTAGTACAGGATAACCTGACAAACAAAACTGTAAGCACAAAAATTTTATGATAGAATTTTGAGGAAATGAACCACTCTCAAAGGCTACCGGCAGTCGTATTAAGATGTTTTTGCGAACATGACGTGTTTTAAGCCATCGAAAGAATGAGTACGGGTGAGCGGCAGCTGATCCTTTAGTAAATTCCCATCTTTGTGCTCTAGATGTTTATATGTCTCCAGTTCTTCCCACAGGTGCATCCTACACCATTTGATTTCTCTATGAAGAATATCTGTTTCTTCCAAATTTTTCGAAGTGGATGACAATCAGAAGATGTTCATCAAACGTAGCGTTATGTACGTCTGCTCCTTTCCTTCCTAACAGATGCTCTTTATATCTTGTCCTCACAGATCTGCCTGTCTGACTAATGCAATAGCGAGGGGAGTTGTTGCTGGTTAATTTATAGACGCCTGAAATGGAAACCGATTCACCGTTATTTTCCACTGCGTGCAAAAGTGTTCCCTGAAAACCACTTTCTGCAGAGAAAGACACATTACAGTTATATTTATTCACTAGGATGTCTTCAATCCTATAAGAAACATTTTCTAAGAAAAGAATGGATGTTCATTTCTTATTGTGGGAGGAAAGGTTGTCGCACAGCGTCGAATATTTTTGAGAGGTTTTCTTTCTGAAGATGTGGTCTAGCACGCCCTGGTAATACCGATTACTGACTGCGATCGACTTAATGACGTTTCACTCATTTAGCTGAATGGCAGTCGATAAACGTGTAGTTACAGGACAGTGTATGGTGGAATGAAAAACGCTCGTTTATGAGATTTCGGATGCTTCGACTTAGCGGGATAATATTGTCTGAATAAGTTTTCTTACGGAAGATGATAAAATAAAGAGAATCACTCTCTAAAGAAGTTGTTAAATCAAGAAAATTTAGTTGTTTTTCAGTTTGAAGTTCTTTCGTGAAGCAAAACTTCTTGTGGAAGTTATTAAATGCATTGAAAAGCATCTACAGCTCGTCGTCGTTACCGTCAAAAGCAATGTTAATATCGTGAACATATCCCGGATAAAAGCGAATTTTTTTAACTAGTTCCGAACTGGATTTGAAGAAGGTTCTTTCAAGTGCGTTGATGGAGACGGCAGTCAAAATACCTGCAACTGGACTCACCATAACCAAACAGTAAGGTTGAATATAAATTATATGTGAGAGGAACTTTCAGTAAACTCATGAGTTCAGTAGTCTGCATTGTACCATTTTTTTATGCTGTCATAGGTTCCTCTCAACGAGATCTATATCTGTAGCGACAGGAAAATTAATATACAGAGTGACAATATCAAAAGAGACCATGCTAATAATATGCGGATAATATATCGTGACAGTTCTAGGTCGGAGGTGTTCTGGACTATGGTTGCGTAAGATACCGGTAAAGGTCGAGCCTGGACTACCACTGCCAACCGCAGCAAACGGTTGTTCTATAGCCAGTACCGTATGCTTTGTGTACTACAATTTCCTTTTGAAATGTGTGAAGAGATTACTCCTGGCGCACAAAGCGATTCGAATGCAACTCTCACCACAACAAAAGGAACCAGTGATCCTCACGATCGTTCCGTCGGTTCTGCTTTCGTGGAAGCACAGAACGCGGACGTAGGGTGGCAGCACTTTGAAAGGGAGGTAGGGGTTATTCCCTTGCACCGCTCCTCCCCCCTTGAGCAGTCTCGTGTGTTTACGGTCGCATCCGACTGCATAATATCAATTTTACTCTGAATCGTTTGTTCACAAAAGGACCAGACGCAGATCGCTTGTAGACAATCTTTCGATTTTTTTCACACCCATACTGCACACAGAAAGATCCCCATACGGCTGCCGGTAGCTTTTGCGAGGGGCTCATTTCGTCAAAATTTTATTATACAGTTTCTGTGCTTACAGTTTCGTTTGCCAGTTTATGTTGTACTAAAATATTTATGTCATCCACACATGTTACGTTTGCCGCTGAACAGGAACCTATGAATTTTTGTTCTTCACTGTCATTATGTTTAATAGCGTGTTTATGAACTACTATTATTACTTTTCCGGCGATGATGTACTGGAGGTGATATTTCTCTCTTTGCTGTCATTATGCTTGTAATAACGTACTTAAGCACAGACATCGTTATTTGTTTACGATTATGTACTGATAGTGTAAGAGGTATGCGATGTATGCGCTGCCTGCAATAGGCAAGGCATAGGAGAGTCTCTGACCAGAGAGCAGTACGTAGTTAGTTGTTGCTTGTCGCTAGTCGGCAGTAGTCTGCAGTAGTCTGCGTGAGTCGGCAGTAGTCCGCAGGAGTCTGCGCGTGTCGGCAGTCTGCTCTGGTCGGGACTCTGGAGAATGAGTATTATTGTAGAAGGTAAAGAAGCAGCCTTGCGCATGTCTAGTAATGTATGTTAACTGTCATCCAATTTCTTTTAAAAAATGCCCCAATAATAATTTTTATAGTATAAAGTAATTAAAAAAAATTGCTTTATATTATAAAAATTATTATTGGGGCATTTTTTAAAAGAAATTGGATGACAGTTAACATACGTTACTAGACGTGCGCAAGGCTGCTTCTTTACCTTCTACACTCCTGGAAATGGAAAAAAGAACACATTGACACCGGTGTGTCAGACCCACCATACTTGCTCCGGACACTGCGAGAGGGCTGTACAAGCAATGATCACACGCACGGCACAGCGGACACACCAGGAACCGCGGTGTTGGCCGTCGAATGGCGCTAGCTGCGCAGCATTTGTGCACCGCCGCCGTCAGTGTCAGCCAGTTTGCCGTGGCATACGGAGCTCCATCGCAGTCTTTAACACTGGTAGCACGCCGCGACAGCGTGGACGTGAACCGTATGTGCAGTTGACGGACTTTGAGCGAGGGCGTATAGTGGGCATGCGGGAGGCCGGGTGGACGTACCGCCGAATTGCTCAACACGTGGGGCGTGAGGTCTCCACAGTACATCGATGTTGTCGCCAGTGGTCGGCGGAAGGTGCACGTGCCCGTCGACCTGGGACCGGACCGCAGCGACGCACGGATGCACGCCAAGACCGTAGGATCCTACGCAGTGCCGTAGGGGACCGCACCGCCACTTCCCAGCAAATTAGGGACACTGTTGCTCCTGGGGTATCGGCGAGGGCCATTCGCAACCTTCTCCATGAAGCTGGGCTACAGTCCCGCACACCGTTAGGCCGTCTTTCGCTCACGCCCCAACATCGTGCAGCCCGCCTCCAGTGGTGTCGCGACAGGCGTGAAT
Source organism: Schistocerca americana (assembly GCF_021461395.2). NCBI lineage: Eukaryota > Metazoa > Arthropoda > Insecta > Orthoptera > Acrididae > Schistocerca > Schistocerca americana. The sequence goes on along the minus strand of NC_060122.1, from coordinate 771,141,164 downwards.
GGAGGGACGAATGGAGACGTGTCGTCTTCAGCGATGAGAGTCGCTTCTGCCTTGGTGCCAATGATGGTCGTATGCGAGTTTGGTGCCGTGCAGGTGAGCGCCACAATCAGGACTGCATACGACCGAGGCACACAGGGCCAACACCCGGCATCATGGTGTGGGGAGCGATCTCCTACACTGGCCGTACACCACTGGTGATCGTCGAGGGGACACTGAATAGTGCACGGTACATCCAAACCGTCATCGAACCCATCGTTCTACCATTCCTAGACCGGCAAGGGAACTTGCTGTTCCAACAGGACAATGCACGTCCGCATGTATCCCGTGCCACCCAACGTGCTCTAGAAGGTGTAAGTCAACTACCCTGGCCAGCAAGATCTCCGGATCTGTCCCCCATTGAGCATGTTTGGGACTGGATGAAGCGTCGTCTCACGCGGTCTGCACATCCAGCACGAACGCTGGTCCAACTGAGGCGCCAGGTGGAAATGGCATCGCAAGCCGTTCCACAGGACTACATCCAGCATCTCTACGATCGTCTCCATGGGAGAATAGCAGCCTGCATTGCTGCGAAAGGTGGATGTACACTGTACTAGTGCCGACATTGTGCATGCTCTGTTGCCTGTGTCTATGTGCCTGTGGTTCTGTCAGTGTGATCATGTGATGTATCTGACCCCAGGAATGTGTCAATAAAGTTTCCCCTTCCTGGGACAATGAATTCACGGTGTTCTTATTTCAATTTCCAGGAGTGTATAATAATACTCATCCTCCGGAGTCCCGACCAGAGCAGACTAGACTGCCGACACGCGCAGACTACCGCCGACTACTGCCGACTCACGCAGACAACTGCAGACATACTGTCGACTAGCGACAAGCAACAACTGACTACATACTGCTCTCTGGTCAGAGACTCTCCTATGCCTTGCCTATTGCAGGCAGCGCATACATCGCATTCTTCTTACGATAGTAATACAAGGGTCTTAACGTATACTAGTGTGGTTTTCGCATTTGTCTTTTTCAACATTTTATTCTCTACTAGTTGGATGGCATGGTGTCTTTCTGTAATTCTGTTAGTTATTTCAATGTGCTTACATTTATTGGCTATTTATGCCGCCAAGTGTACATGTTTACCGATGCATGCGCCGCAAGTTTTGTTTTCCTGGTAATCACGCTCTCCACTCTCCCTCAGTCGGCATGTAGCTCTTAACATGATCTTGTATTCTGTGTGATTAGTTTTGCTGACGTGACGAGCCCTTGACTCTAGAGCCCTAACTTTTACAAATGGACCTACAGACAGCTGCCGTAATATTTCATGTACAGATCGCTTTACTGTTTGTTAATATGAAATTTGTAAGTGCGCTAATTATCGTATGTTGGTATACTCGTGTATCATATGGTCAGTTACGTGCCTACATTCGTAGTAGTAGTTTATGTTGAGCATAATATTGGTCCATGATGTTTTGACTGCAAGTTACGTTAATCCATGTTATACAGGTTTCTTGTCCTTCTGAGGGCTTAAAACCGTTGAATCCACGGTAAGGATTAATTGAAAACCACCATTTATTGCATCTGGTTGGCTGTAATTCACCTGTTATTGTCTGTTACTCGTCGACTAAGCTGTTCAACTACTTTCCGTAGCCTCATGCTGCGCTCACCATTGGGTTCAAATGGTTCAAATGGGTCTGAGCACTATGTGACTTAATATCTATGGTCATCAGTCCCCTAGAACTTAGAACTACTTAAACCTAACTAACCTAAGGACAGCACACAACACCCAGCCAGGGAAAATCCCTGACCCTGCCGGGAATCGAACCCGGGAACCCGGGCGTGGAAAGGGAAAACGCTACCACACGACCACGAGATGCGGGCTCTCACCATTGCGTATCTCCAGTCCCGCCCCTTGTTACCATTAACAGCCAATATTGTGATTGCATGGTTGACAAAATGTGGGGCGAATGCCATAAACATCATTGGTCTTTTGCGACCTCGGACTGAAGCGTTTCCTTGTTAGTTTTCAAATACAAACAGCAACAGCATCATATAAATACAATAGGAAAGAATCCTTAGAATGAAAAACGGCACTCGGGCCAGCAGTGTGGCAGGACTTCCGATTCCATTCAAGTGATTAGATCATCCGTCACTCCAACGCTCCTGGGCATTCAAGTCGAAATATGGTGGTCAACCGTCGATTTGACACTAAACCATCTCGCGGAGAGAAAGAGGTACGGTCTACAGCGACTGTAGCAGCACTGCATCGAATACTTGGCCCTAATAGCCGATTCTGCATGATTAACCACAAAAAATTTAAAGTGTATTGATGCCAGTGATCTGAGATAGGCGTGATGTATAGATGACTCACGTTCATAGGATTTACTGATCTAGAAGAGGAGATCGACAATGAAAATGGTGCAAGAAGAGATCGACAATGAAAATGGTGCAAGTGTTAGAAATTTGGAGGAAATAGGTGTAAGCCATAAGGAAAGACGGGTAATACCCAATAAATGTAAGAACAAAGATGCAAAAATAAGAATTGAATAATAAGAACGAAGCTCAAAATTGTTAAGGCTTTCGTGACCACTTTTTGATGAACTGCCTTTTGGCTTCTGTCTCGGGTTCTTCGGCTGACGTTTTTTGGACTACTTTCCTGACGTTTCGCCCGCACGAGTGGCTGGCATTGTCAAAGCTTAACCTTCCATTGGTGGTAGTCAGCTGGAGCCGAGTTCGCGACTGCAGATTACATGTACCTGCCGCGCCAACGTCCAAGGGATTTTCCGTGGTCGTTAAAGACGAGTATGTGCGGTCCGCTTGACAGTCGTGAACAGTTCATGGAAGTACATGTAAGTTTCTCAAACTAGCGATAGTGATTTATTGTAGTGTTTATTATGTTGAAAGAAAATTATGAAGAGGAAAACGTTCTACACCAACCATTACATAATGGAACAGCTAAACACATCTCGCACTTAGAACAAAGTTTGACAGAAGTGTATTTACGACACGTATGAATCGTCGCATATTAAACGAATGTGATGGACGATACGTTATAGAGTGAACTTACAGGTCTGGGCCTAGCTCAAAAAATTGTGTAAATTAAATTTTAATCATCCTACTGGCTTCATTAAGGTAATAGCTGTGTGTTACTTTGTGGTTGACTATATGGATGAAAATTCCAGCACTGACAGGAAGACTGAAGCACCTGACACGTGCAGAGTGTTCAATAACAGCTGTTTCTGTTGGAGGTGAAGCTGTTTTATCAGCTCACAGTTCCAGAAAAGAAAAATTAGGGAGAAAAATAAAATTGCCGCGAGGAATATACCGATATTTACAAGACAAAGTAGCTTTAATATCATCTGAAGCTAAGAACTGCGACAATTCACAACTTACGCATATGAACACTATATAATTTAATTGATCATGTGGTACGTTTTTTAACTAAATATTTAACACATCTGGTTCCATTTGGGTTTCCTTTCATTTCGTCGGTTAGATTAGATAAGAACGTGCATTTCGCGCAATAGTAGTGGCTAGGCAACTTATCTTTTCGCGTCTACTCGGTTTCAATATGGTGTCGAGCGCAACCCTTGACTTAATGCAATCAAAGGAGACGCCCTCAGCTTTCCTTTATGTATACTCTGTATTCCGTGACAGGCTCTGTGTGGATCAACAAGCGCACGGCATTTCCGCGATGCACGAGAATTGATCACTACGAAACGGCCGCCAGTCAGCATTCTTGGTGCAATAGCCTTTGTCCGATGTGCCTACGCGTGAATCCTAGACAAAATATTAGTTTATGGTCGTGTCTTAGTTGTACAATTTCGTTTATATGCAGAGTGTATCAAAAACGAGGAAAATTGTGCAGAGGACTCATACTGTTATGCACAAGAAGTCGAGAACAATTATTTTCTTCCTCCTGGATATATTTTTAAGAAAATAAGTGCCAGAGTCAACCATTTTACGAGAATCTAAAGTAACTCAATATGTGGACATTTCATCTGCTTACAGCCGTAACAGCATACCACAATCCTGACTTGCATCAATCAACTCTCAGGCGATTCGGAAAGGAAGTTATTCGCATCGTATAGCACGAGCAGTCGTACAAGAGCGTGTGAATCACCAGTTGTCGGAAGTGACAGAATATACAGCCTCGTCTTAAGTGCTGTTTGATGTGTGTACGGAAAGAGTGGCCGGAGTTTACCACACTGATAGGGTGTGCAGTCCTGCCGCATTTCTCTCAAGGCTTAAATGAAGCACAAGCGAATGCTTAAAAGTTCCATTAACATTTCCAAATTTTGTAAAATCCAGTTGCATTTCTATTCATTGAAAGAGGAACACTGGGGAAAACAGTCCTGAATTTAGTAGCTGTAGCTCAGTGCGAACACAATGAAAAAAAATTTTCTTAACTTATAATTCGCTCTGTGTACAGGATGTTTAAGAAAAGTGTCCGATATGAAGAACCCACGACAAAAACGGGGCTAGTCACATTCTATACATTTCTGAGCAGAGGAGGTTTAAAGTTTCAAGATTACAAAATAAAAATACCTAAGACACTCCAATCTGGTGTAACTAATATACGTAGGTTGGAACTTAAATAGTGGCAACACTGCTGTGTAGACACTATGCAATGGAATCTACTATTGTCGCTGATGTCACACGTAGTTGACATACCTAATACCTACCTTACATCTGAGCAAATGTACTCGCCCGCCCCACGTCACCGTCGTGCGCACAGTCGAGGGAAAGACAGTCACTTGTGAGTGAGCGGTCTAACGTAACGGTATCACTATGTTTTCGAAACAACGGAGTTGGATTAAGATTGAATATGCCAGAGGTCGTACAGCACGACAGTGTCATCAAGGTCTTCAAGAGGCGTGCAGGGAGTCGGCATTGCCGTACAGGACAGTGGCACGTTGGGTAAAAACCTTCAATGATGGTCGGCAAACTGTGTCAGACATGCATCGGGCAGGTCGTCCTAGCGTCTCCGAAGAAGAAGTGCTTGCTGTTGCCGCGTTAGTGGACAGTGATGGACGCCATACGATTCGTGAGCTCGCCCACGAAACCGGAATAGCGCATACGACTGTGCTTCGCATCCTGAAGGAACTCCTGGGCATGCGAAAAATTGCATCACGATGGGTTCCGCATGTCTTGACGGAAATGCAGAAATTGATGCGTTACGAAGCTGCTCAGACGCACTTGGAGCGCTATGAGCGTGGAGGAGAGACTTTCTTACGCCGTATCGTAACACCGGATGAGACATGGGCCACATCGTACGTGCCAAAACTGAAACGTCAATCCAAGGAATGGCGTCATTATGGATTCCCGCGAAAGTGGAAAGTGCGTCAGAGCCCCAGTGTGGTGAAAGTTACAGTGATTTTCATGTACGACTGTGATAGTGTTATCCTAACGCATAACGTTCCTGCACGGCAGACCGTCAATGCACAGTATTACTGTTCGTTTTTCGAGCATCACCTGAAACCAGCTTTGTGAAAGAAGCGGTGACACTTTCTGCGCAACCCACCCATCATTTTGCACGACAATACGCGGGGGCAGACAGCGCAAGCTGTGGCTGCTCTGTTCGGTCGGTGGGACTGGGAAGTACTCTATCATCCACCATACTCCCGACAATTAAGTCCTTGTGACTTTGATTTGATTCCGAAGATGAAGGAACCACTTCGTGGCATTCGCTTCAGAACTGTTCCAGAGATTCGACAGGCAGAAGACCGCTCCATTCTCACCATCAACAGAACAGACTCCGCTAACTGTATACTACGCCTTCCACATTGCTGGCAACGGGTTCTACACAACGCTGGTGACTACACTGGAGGACAGCGACCGGTGCAAACATGTAACTCTTTTGTATCGTTTGTGAATAAATAGTTGCCACTGTTTAAGTTCAAACGCTCGTAATTACGATGCCAAATTTAGTGATTGTAGAGGATGTACATTAGATAAAATGGCAGTTGAAATTATGTGATAAAAAAGACAACTAATGCAAAGGATGTATATTTTTATCCCATACAGAATGTGATAAATTCATTAGTTTTTGTTAAGCTTTCCTCCCTCCTTTGTGTTGGAAGTTCCTTTTTGTTCGTCTTGGATTTTAATTCGTTACCTGGTAGATTGGAACAGAACACTTTTACGCCTTGACCACAAAAATGTTCGCAGTTGTTGAAAGTCTGCATGTTTATCATGAGGTACTGGCAAGAGCTATGAAAATCTACCCTCAGAATTAGTCACTTGAAAAACAATAGTGATTTAGATTTCAAAAGGATTCATATTACAAAACACTCGCCATTACACGCTCGATGAGGCCGTTAAGAATTTGTCAGGACCCTGCGGTTGATGCTCAGGCTCGACGAAGACCAACAGAATGTTCCAAACGTACTGTTGTTCAGGCTCCATTGTAAAGATACCTGTATTTGAACAGCTCATCCTCCTACACATCCGGAGCTTCTCTAAGCTGCCATGTCTTCAAATACACTTCATTTTGTAACATTCTTTTAAAAAGGTCGCTCGATCTCGTAAAATTTCTTGTTGAGCAAGAATGATTCTGTATGTTTTCTAATTCACTCTTGCGATTTCAGAAGCATGAATCTCGATCTTCTGGTAACTCACCAAAATATTTCCTTTTATCAAACCAAAGTATTTATCACATTCCATGTAACATGTCCTGTTATTGGAAATACTATTTTGGCACTAGCTAATATCTTAATGGTATGAACGAGATAGTGACGGCATATAAATACAACATAGTTCGTATGATGTCCTGAGCAGAAGCGACAGAATATTACAAGAATCCTAACTTCTACATCAAAGTGAAAAAACTAATAACTTCATTCGCTCTTTTATTACTTAAGCTGTTCTCTTTCGTGGAGTTCTGATTTGTTCTAAATTCTCAAACAGCGAGCAATTGCAGTCACTGGTAAATTCGTTAGACATTGCCTTGAGATCCATACAAACAGCAGTCATTCTGTCATAACTTTTCCTCTTTTTAACTGACTGATTAAAAGATGGCTTCTCACCTTCATCTTGTGATCAAACACATATTTGAAAGATTCTACGAGGACCACACTACTAGCACACTAAAGCCATTACTATAAGGAAGTAACACTGAGTAACAAGCTCAACCAATCATGTTTGCAGCGCATTTCCGCTGACATAACAGATGTACTGCAAACAGCTGAAGCAAACCTTGGACTTGGCCCACTTTTTCCTTGAGGAGATCTGGTTAGAACGTTCTTTCCGTTACCACTAAGAGTAAAACCCTTTGTATCTCTGTACCTTGGCACGTTATTACATTATTTGAAAGTCATTTTAACTACCTTGTAGTACCGACGGCTGCCATAAACTGATTTTCTATTTAAATGGAGCTACCACGTTTTCTCCGTGGGGTCTTCATTTTGCTATAGGAGGCAATACTCATGAAAGCTGCAAGAAACGTTCTGTAATTTGTTCGGAAAACGTACCTGCTGAGATATAGGGCTGTATAACTTGTGACAGACTTGTAGGACTATGCACTGCACGCAAACGGATTAACACACACAGTATATAGCGGATTTCGGCGCGTTGTATTATCAGCGCTATTGCAGAACGACCCCCTAGCAGAAACACGACTTTGGCTTACGCAATATGGGGCACCATCCCATTTTCTACGGGTCGTGCGACAGTATTTCACATAAATGTTTCAGGGTCGCTAGATTGGTCGAGTAAGTACGGTAGCATCTCATCGCTATTCACCGGATTTGAATCCGTTGACCCTTTTGGATATAGCGACATTTAATAGCGATGGTGTATGTCCAAACCGCTGCAAAGTGCTGGCGTTACAGCAGTGTATGACCAATGCTTTTGACGCAAGGAGCCGTGCGTATTTGAAACCGTGCCTGATTCACAGGGAAGAAGAGTTGGAGGATGTGTAGCCAAATGCAGCAGTGCCTGTGGCGTCCACCTCTACGTGACAGGCGGAAATGAGAGGTCAAACTAGTCCATACCTCAACGGGAATTGGTTTCCGGGATCATTATAAGAATTTTTTCGCTAATACTATCACTTGTAGGAATATGTGACATTAAAAAAAGATATGTATACATCTAACTCCTTGAAGAGATCCCTAAAAGATGACGGCCGATGTATATATATTCAATTACAGAGATATGTAAACAGGCAGAACACGGCGCTGCGGTCGGCAACGCCTATGCAAGTCAGCAAGAGTCTGGTGCAGTTCTTAGATCGAGTACTGCTGCTAGAATGGCAGGTTATCAAGATGTAAGTGAATTTGAACGTGCGTTACAGTTGGCGCACGAGCGATGGGACACGGCATCAACGAGACAGCGATGAAATGGGTATTATCCCGTACGACCCTTTCATGAATGAACCGTGACTATTAGGAATCCAGTAAAACATCAAATCGCAGACATCGCCGCGGCCGGAAAAAGGTCCTGCAACGACGGGGCCAACGACGACTGAAGAGAATCGTTCAATGTGACAGAAATGCAGCCCTTCCGCAAATTGCTGCAGATTTCAGTGCTAGGCCATCAACAAGTGTCAGCGTGCGAACCATTCAACGAACAATCATCGATATGGACTTTCAGAGCCGAAGGCCGATTCGTATACCCTTGATGACTGCACGACAGAAACATTTACGTCTCGCCTGGGTCCGTCAACACCAACTTTGGACTGTTGATGAATGGAAACATGTCACCTGGCCGAACGAGTCTCGTTTCAAATTGTATCGCATATGGAGACATGTACGGATATGGAGACAACCTTATGAATCCATGGATTATACAAGCTGGCGGAGGCTCTGTAATGGGGTGGGGCCTGTGCAGTTGGAGTGATATGCAAACCCCTGATACGACTAGATCTATTGATGTCCATTGTGCATTCTGACGAGCTTGGACAGTTAAGCAGGATAAAGCGACACCCCAGACGTCCAGAACTGCTACAGAATGACTCCATGAACATTGTTCTGAGTTTAAAATTTCCACTGGCCACCAAACTCCCCAGACATGCACAATATTTAGCATATTTTGGACGCCTTGCAACGTGCTGTTCAAAGGAGATCTCCACCCGATCGTACTCTTACGGATTTATGGACAGCCCTGCAGGATTCATGGTGTCAGTTCCCTCCAACACTGCTTCAGACATTAGTCGAGTCCATGCCACGTCGTGTTGTGGCACTTCTGCGTTCTCGTGGGAGTCCTACACGATATTAGGCAGGTGTACCAATTTCTTTGGCTCTTCAGTGTATATAATCTCGTACATTAGAGCTCATGCTTCCTAGATAGTACTGACCCACACTGTCTCCTCCAGAAATATTAAAACCAATGATTGTGCAATTAAAAAGATGTATTTCACAATACCGAAGATGAATAAAGTCTCAAATATTAAGGTACCATATGCGTTTTAGAGCACATGTTTCCTAGATATTTTTACTATTTTACTCCATGGTACGAACTCTGAAAGTTGCCTCCCCCATAGTCGCAGTAACAACACTATCGGTACCTTAATTCCACTGTCATGGGTATCAGAACGATTTTCGTTCACGACGCAGTAGTTTACAGACCAGGATGCCTTATCTCCCTTACCCTGGTCTGTCATCCGTGAAAGCTTGTTTCATCGCCTGGGGATCACCCTGTATTATTACCACAGGGACGACATATCCGCTTTCCAAGTACAACTATAGAGTCTGAGGAAACTTTTGGTTCCAAAGTGTTTCAGTGCTTTGATCAGTAGTTTCAGCGAAGGAATTAATACCAATATGTTGCATAATGCATGCGGAGCCATCATTGAATGGTGAATAAAGTGACACGATTAAATTTCCGTATCTGCATGGCTCGTGCCGTGTAAGAACTGAGTTGAAGAACCAGCGGTAGCTATCGCACTGCTTCCAGATCCCCAGTGGGGCTCTCCAGTAGCTGAATGTGATTCTCTCAGTGGGCCTTTCACTCAGGATTTCCGACCGATATCAGGGCCCGCTCAGAACCTTCCGTGGCTCCCTTCCCTACCCTCACCCTCCCAAGCAAGCGGAGAAATTTATCTCTCTCTCGCGCACGGGAACGAAGGGTGGGGAAAAAATTGCGACTGGCGTACCACCTGATTCGAGCAATCCTTCTTACGATCTCGATATATTCTCAATCATTCGACGATAAATTAAAGGGTGTTCGGTAAGAAGACATGGAAAATGGGAGTATGAATCATTGTTTGTGAAATGGTAAAGAAGATATAAAAGCTTAGAAAACCCTCTCCACGTAACTGATGCAATTAGCGACTGCTGTTGGCTCAGAATAGTTATTAACCTTTTTTAAAAATATTTCCCTACCATAATGAAGACAAATTCAGTTTTCATACATTTTCATTAACTGCTCATAAGTCTCATTTTGAATATATCAGAGATGTTTAATATCTCTCCGAATTGCCGTAGATTCTGACGCATGTAGTGTGGTGTATTTGTCTGCGTCACCAGCCAGCTTTCTGCAGGTTACCAGCTAAAACCCGACCACCAACAGTTATTTGTTATTTAGTATGTATCATTTCTAGAAAGTTCTTGAAATTCGTTTTCAATGTTTTTGTATTCTCCGGTATTAGATACATGAGTGAATACAAGCATTCTGGAAAATCAGTGTTTGTAGAAATAGCTGCTTACTCAGTTCAGAAGGTCAGTTCTATTCGGGCTGTAATTTGGCCTTAGTAATTAACGTGGTCTCGGTTCTGACAAAGAGACACCACCAACTTGATCTCATATTTAAAGGAGATGGCAGCCCCAATAAGCGATCTCACGAGTAAGTTTGGGCCATAATTCCGATATTACACGTAACGTTGTTATAACTTTCTGAAAACACAGCTTTTAAAATTTAGAGCGTGCTGGATGTTTGTCAGCTACTTCGTCCCACTGCAACCGCCTAATGCCCGATCGTGAACTAGTATACAGTCAAGTGGATAAGAAGTTTGTGCATGAGGCCTACTATTGTCACATTTGTAACAGTTTTGTCCACTGGGTCTCGTGCAGCTAGTACCAGAGATCCCTTTGATTTGTTCTTTCTACGTTGCTATTCGTAAATGCAGTGTAAAGGAATGCAACGAATTAACGTGTAATTAAAAAAGTAGTTCAAAGCCATTTAATTATTAACATCGCCGTTGTTAGTTATTTTCTTTACATTTTGAAGCTAGCACTGTAAAAGTGGTGTACATTTGCAGGAGATGCGTTTCTCTTGGGGGTGTATGGCATAACTAAATTGTATATCCAAAATCAGTAACTTTATTTAATGGTAGTGTTTCATTTGTTTAGATTTATTCATTTTGACATTGGGAAGTATATACGAGGTGGTCAGAAACAGTCTGGAATGCCTTAAGGGAGCTGTAGTGAATGTTGTGCTGAATAATAACCGTTATGAAAAAAAAAAAAAAATCGAAGTTCGCGGCAGTTACCATTGAAGTTAGCCTGTCAAGCTGTTGCGAGCGCAAGTTCAAGCAGCTCGCCAGAGATGGTGTCACCAAACAGATGTTCGTTTGGCTTCCTAAAACTGGATAAGGGAGCGATACAAAAGTTGGACAAGGAAATAAGCACGCGCGGAGGCCTGATTGGGTATCTTCAGCGCCAAAGTAACTCTGAAACCGCGCAACGTACAGAATTTGTTCTCATCAGTTATTTCTCAGGACAACTTACCGCGCAATACCCTTACAAGTTTTTTAGACTGTTTCTGACCAACCTTTACAGCTCCCGACACCCCCCCCCCCCCAATTACAAAAACGTTATTGAGACAATATTGAACGTGATGCAGAAAGAGACAGCCAGAGTCGTAACTAAAATGGATGTTTATCTACCGACTAAATAAACATCCGTTTTTATTGCAACTCTGGCTGTCTCTATTTGTACCACAATTTGAAATGAGTTGTTCTCCTATATTGCCTAGCACGCTGGAGTTATACCACACTGGACGTAAATGTGTGTTTATTTGACATAGTACGCATTCATGTTATTACTGTCTTTCGCGTAGAATAACGTACTCTGGAACAGGATTTCAAAACACAGTGGGCAGAAGTGTTCACTTCCCGCCTCCTCTTCCCCCGCCTTCAGTAGCGCACGAAGAAGAGAGCTCTAGTTGTTTCTCCGCTGTATAGTATTTCGCGCTAGGGCATTAGGCGGCTACTGCGGGGCGGAACGAGTGATAAACAACTGGTTCGCGCCGAAGTTTAAAAGCCATAGTTTCAGGAGGTTATTACTCTGTACTGTGAGAATTGTGGCAATGCTTTTGCGCGGGATCGATTGCTGTGGCTGATATATTGCAAGTGTGCTTTCTTCTCATTAAAATGCAAGGTCAAGTTGGTGATGCTTATTTTAAGTATTTGTAGTTTCGGCGTGGCAGTGTCAACCATGTACCATCAGTGTTGAAAAAAGAAATGATGACAAATTCGTTACGTAAATTGTAGTATTAACTTTAATACAGCCAAATTCGCAGCACTAGTAAATCGATCACAGTGAGAGATATGCAGAAAATCTTGTATAGTTGGTGCTCGGGTCCATTTCCGACATCGTCCTAGAAACGGCATTTTTATTTGATACTGTCCTTACTGCATTCTGCCTCACCACTAGAGCGATTTTCCCTGAGTGGAAACTCTGTTCAGACTCAGATGCCAGCACCATTTGAGCTGGAGGAACACGGCTTGGTGTCAGAAATGGTTCAAATGGCTCCAAGCACTTTGAGACTTAACATCTGAGGTCATCATTCCCCTAGACTTAGAACTACTTAAATCTAACTAACCTACAAACATCACACACATCCATGCTCGAGGCAGCATTCGAACCTGCGACCGTAGCAGCAGCGCGTTTCAGCCTAGAACCGCTCGGTCACAGCGGCCGGCTTGGTGTCACCAGCATGTAGTTTTGGCACCACAGGTACGTGGTCTTATAGGACTGCTACACAGCAAAGTCAGCAGTAGGAACAGCCTTCGGCTCCAGCAGCAGACGGCTGTGGCGTCATGAAGATGAAAGGAGAGAAGATTAGTGTTTAACGTCCAGTCGTCAACGAGGTCATTAAAGACGGAGCACAAGCGCTGGTTAGTGAACGATTGGGAAGGAAAACAGCTGTTCTCTTTAAGAGGAACCTGCCCAGCCATTGTGGATACGCAGCTTCAGTTTCGTATGGAGAATGGGACACCGCCTGGTCAGTACATGAGAATTAATGATGACAACGTCAGCCATGTTTTGAAATACACTCCTGGAAATAGAAATAAGAACACCGTGAATTCATTGTCCCAGGAAGGGGAAACTTTATTGACACATTCCTGGCGTTAGATATATCACATGATCACACTGACAGAACCACAGGCACATAGACACAGGCAACAGAGCATGCACAATGTCGGCACTAGTACAGTGTATATCCACCTTTCGCAGCAATGCAGGCTGCTATTCTCCCATGGAGACGATCGTAGAGATGCTGGATGTAGTCCTGGGGAACGGCTTGCCATGCCATTTCCACCTGGCGCCTCAGTTGGACCAGCGTTCGTGCTGGACGTGCAGACCGCGTGAGACGACGCTTCATCCAGTCCCAAACATGCTCAATGGGGGACAGATCCGGAGATCTTGCTGGCCAGGGTAGTTGACTTACACCTTCTAGAGCACGTTGGGTGGCACGGGATACATGCGGATGTGCATTGTCCTGTTGGAACAGCAAGTTCCCTTGCCGGTCTAGGAATGGTAGAACGATGGGTTCGATGACGGTTTTGATGTACCGTGCACTATTCAGTGTCCCCTCGACGATCACCAGTGGTGTACGGCCAGTGTAGGAGATCGCTCCCCACACCATGATGCCAGGTGTTGGCCCTGTGTGCCTCGGTCGTATGCAGTCCTGATTGTGGCGCTCACCTGCACGGCGCCAAACACGCATACGACCATCATTGGCACCAAGGCAGAAGCGACTCTCATCGCTGAAGACGACACGTCTCCATTCGTCCCTCCATTCACGCCTGTCGCGACACCACTGGAGGCAGGCTGCACGATGTTGGGGCGTGAGCGGAAGACGGCCTAACGGTGTGCGGGACCGTAGCCCAGCTTCATGGAGACGGTTGCGAATGGTCCTCGCCGATACCCCAGGAGCAACAGTGTCCCTAATTTGCTGGGAAGTGGCGGTGCGGTCCCCTACGGCACTGCGTAGGATCCTACGGTCTTGGCGTGCATCCGTGCGTCGCTGCGGTCCGGTCCCAGGTCGACGGGCACGTGCACCTTCCGCCGACCACTGGCGACAACATCGATGTGCTGTGGAGACCTCACGCCCCACGTGTTGAGCAGTTCGGCGGTACGTCCACTGGGCCTCCTGCATGCCCACTATACACCCTCGCTCAAAGTCCGTCAACTGCACATACGGTTCACGTCCACGCTGTCGCGGCATGCTACCAGTGTTAAAGACTGCGATGGAGCTCCGTATGCCACGGCAAACTGGCTGACACTGACGGCGGCGGTGCACAAATGCTGCGCAGCTAGTGCCATTCGACGGCCAACACCGCGGTTCCTGGTGTGTCCGCTGTGCCGTGCGTGTGATCATTGCTTGTACAGCCCTCTCGCAGTGTCCGGAGCAAGTATGGTGGGTCTGACACACCGGTGTCAATGTGTTCTTTTTTCCATTTCCAGGAGTGTATGTTTACTGAAATTCGAAATGTGGACCTGCCCATGTGTTGCCAAGGTTGTTTCCCACACGCTGCAAGGTTTCGCTGGTTCACTCTTGTACATCCTCCGTACAATCCCGATTTCTTCCCACACGATTTCCACTTTATGGAGCCATAAATAAAGGCATTCGTGGCATCGATTTGCTTCAGATGAGGAGGTGCAAGGCTAGATACAGTCATGGTTCCGTAGGTAACTGCAAAGATTTTTCCATGGGGACGTAAAATATCTATTCTCAACGTGAGCTAAATCTATTAACTGTTATTGTCATTACATTTGAAATGATAAAAATTATGTTTACTTATTTTCCATTTTTCTCGCTTTCATTTGACTGCCCTTATACTTCCTATAGAGAGCCACAATCGCAAATTTTCCATCTTGAATACGATCTGTCATTTTCTTCACATACAGAGTCACCTGGTACTGTCATGTACCTTTTCCAAGTGCTGGCCAATAACAGGTCCATCTATTATTTAATTACTCTGTCTGATGAAAAGTAAAGCACCAAGAAGACATGGTCAGATATTAATGTAACTTCATCCGAATGCACACTATCTGCTGTTATATAAAAGATTAAGTGTTACAGTTCATTGTGACAGGCATAACAGCCACCAGAGTGTTAGTACTTCTGTTTGTTATCATCAGGTGTGGGGTGTGTGTGAACAGTGTCAGATATTAAGGAATGAGTGTGAAGTACACGGCAATGCTGTGTACTCATGTAAGACAGCGTTATCAGTACCTGACTAAGTCTGAATGTGGCCTCATTGTGGGTCTCCATTTTAGCAGGCAGTAGAATTGCACAATATTGTGGGGCGTTCTTATGTGACAGTGACCTGATGTTGTAGGGTGAAATTCGTTAGAGATACCAATGAAACACATGTACAAATATATGTGAACCAAATCAAATGTAAGTGAAATATATTTGACACATGAACATGGGTGCAAAGCGACGGTAACATCCGCATTGTAGATCTCTGGAAATATTTCAACCAAAATTTGGTTCACATATTAGTTATAAACTGGAAAGACATGCTTGGGGACAAGAACCACCACCCTCCTATTCAGGTGGGGTTGATAATGTGGAAAGAGAAGGTGGGAGAAATAGGGCAGAGAGGGGAAAGAGGAAATGGCCACATATGGGGAAGGATGAGGTGGACAGGGAGAGGTGGAGGTGGAGATGGTATCAGATAGGGGAGGAAGAGATGGACAGAGGGGGAAAGAGCAGAAAGACAGAGGGGGAAAGAGCAGAAAGACAGAGGGGAAAGAAGCAGACGGACAGGGAGTGGGGTGAAGGGGAGGAGCACATGGTAGGTAAAGAGGTAGGGGTAATGGACAAAGAGAGGAGAAGGAGGAGATGGACACTGAGTGGGGGGGGGGTGCAGGAGTTAGACAGTGGGAGGGGTTGAACAGGAATAGGGGAGGGGAGAAAACGCCAGAGTGGGGGTGGGTGGAGATGGTCTAATAGAATGTTCGATTAAATACATATGTGAGGACTGTGTGGTATTCAGCTGGTGGTATGCCGCGCAGGATTAGCTGAGCGGTCTAGGGCGCTGCAGTCGTGGACTGTGTGGCTGGTCCCGGCGGAGGTTCGAGTCCTCCCTCGGGCATGGGTGTGTGTGTTTTTGTCTGTAGGATACTTTAGATTAAGTAGTGTGTAAGCTTAGGGACTGATGACCTTAGCAGTTAAGTCCCATAAGATTTCACACACATTTGAACATTTTCAGCTGGCGATATATAAAACTTGGAATTCTCTACTTTCTACAATTCTGTAGTCAAACAACAAAAGTGAGTAACACTGTAACAACTATAAAAACAGTAAAGATGACGAATTTATAAAAATGCAGTTAAAAAAACACAGAACAATAGGGTAAGAAACTGTCAGTCAAAAGAGAACTGCACATCTTTTCCTGAATGTGTACTTACCCCTGAATGTCGGCAACCTGCACTAACAAATTGCACTGATGCTGGTCTTGGCCTACTACTATCCAAAACAGGAAAAAAAATTGGCATATGTTCTAAGAGTCAAAGAAGCGATTGAACCATGTGGAATTTCACGTGATGCAGGACGACTAGTGTAGCATGAGCTAGAATGACAATGTTGCAGCTGTGTGGGTCGCTACAAGGTGTACGGAAGCCGTGTTTACGCGCTCAGAGCAGCGCCCTGTGGGGATCAGCGGAGCTGCAGCTCTCGTTCGGCGTGTCGGTAGGCCCGGGACGACGATAAGGCCGCGGCCGTAAAGTCTGGCTGCGGAGTGCCCCGTGTATCACTGCAGGGTGGTGGGAGGGAGGGGGGAGGGCTCGACACGGTCCCCAGGCGCGGCTCTACCCTGCTTTTTACGGACACACTAAAGTAGCGGCTGGCGGGCCGCGGCGCGCCGCTGTCCTGTCCTGTCCGAGACCAGCACCGCACGCCCGTCCTCTGCGGCTGCGGTCAGCTGGCAGCGGTTTGCGTCAGAGCGGTGGTAGCCAGCGCGATCCGCGGTACGGCGTGGCGTATCCCAGGGCGGTGAGCGTCAAAGAGTGCCTTGCGACTGAGCCCGAGTCCGTGATAGCCATTAGGGTACGACACAGGTGCTTAACGCAACTACTACGATGTTCATGAGGACCAGTCATAACATCTCATCACTTCGAGACATCGTAATTAATCTTTTGTTTGTTTGTTTGCAGATACCTTGTGAAGGAGCTCATGACAAAGAAATTCAGCTATTTTATACTACTTGGTGTTTTAATATGACGTTACTGGCGACTTAACAAACAAAAGTCTGTTATCACAAAGCTTAGATCCTGAGACATGCGACTTTCGCGCTCTAGACACGATGGTAATCGCTGAAACACCCGGTTTTAAGTTATACTGGTTTTTTAATCTCTACTATAACCTGACTGTTGAAACCACTCAAAACATCCGGTTTCTGAAGTTTCCGGTTTTTGATTGCTATTATTTCCACCAATAAACGTAGACACTGAACGAAGATAGGGATATTCTAAGACTCCCTCGGACTTTTCCGTTATACCCTGATGGGAAGGAGAATTGCATCACCAAATTATGATTAATGTAGAGTAATGACATCTGCATCTACATCTACATGATTAGTCTGCAGTTCACATTTAAGTGCTTGGCGGAGGGTTCATAGAAAGACAAGTATACTATATCTCTACCATTCCACTCACGAACAGCGTGCGGGAAAAACGAACACCTAAACCCTTCTGTTCGAGCTCTGATTTCTCTTATATTATTTTGATGATCATTCCTACCTATGTAGGTTGGGCTCAACAAAATATTTTCGCATTCGGAAGAGAAAGTTGGTGACTGAAATTTCGTAAATAGATCTCGCCGCGACGATAAACGTCTTTGCTTTAATGACTTCCATCCCAGCTCGCTTATCATATCTGCCACACTCTCTCCCCTATTACGTGATTTACGTGATAATACAAAACGACCTGCCCTTTTTTGCACCCATTCGATGTCCTCTATCAATCCCGTCTAGTAAGGATCCCACACCGCGCAGCAATATTCTAACAGAGGGCGAATGACTGTAGCGTAAGCTGTCTCTTTAGTGGACTTGTTCCATCTTCTAAGTGTCCTGCCAATGAAACGCAACCTTTGGCTCACCTTCCCCACAGTATTATCTATGTGGTCTTTTCAACTGAAGTTGTTCGTAATTTTAACACCCAGGTACTTAGTTGAATTGACAGCTTTGATAATTGTACTATTTATCGAGTAATCGAATTCCAACGGATTTCTTTTGGAACTCACGTGGATCACCTCACACTTTTCGTTATTTAGCGTCTATTGCCACCTGCCACACTATACAGCAATCTTTTCTAAATCTCTTTGCAACTGATACTGGTCTTTGGATGACCTTACTAGACGGTAAATTACAGTATCATCTGCGAACTACCTAAGAGAACTGCTCAGATTGTCACCCAGATCATTTATACAGGGTATTACAAAAAGGTACGGCCAAACTTTCAGGAAACATTCCTTACACACAAAGAAAGAAAATAAGTCATGTGGACATGTGTTCGGAAACGCTTACTTTCCATGTTAGAGCTCATTTTATAACTTCTCTTCAAATCACATTAATCATGGAATGGAAACACACAGCAACAGAACGTACCAGCGTGACTTCACTTTGTTACAGGAAATGTTCAAAATGTCCTCCGTTAGCGAGGATACGTGCATCCACCCTCCGTCGCATGGAATCGCTGATGGGCTGATGCAGCCCTGGAGAACGGCGTATTCTATCACAGCCGTCCACAATACGAGCACGAAGAGTCTCTACATTTGGTACCGGGGTTGCGTAGGCAAGAGCTTTCAAATGCCCCCATAAATGAAAGTCAAGAGGGTTGAGGTCAGGAGAGCGTGGAGGCCATGGAATTGGTCCGCCTCTACCAATCCATCGGTCACCGAATCTATTGTGCATGAACCACATGTTGTGTCGTACTTGTAAAGGCACATGTTCTAGCAGCACACGTAGAGTATCCCGTATGAAATCATGATAACGTGCTCCATTGAGTGTAGGTGGAAGAACGTGGGGTCCAATCAAGACATCACCAACAATTCCTGCTCAAACGTTCACAGAAAATCTGTGCTGATGACGTGTTTGCACAATTGCGTGCGGGTTTTCGTCAGCCCACACAAGTTGATTGTGAAAATTTACAATTCGATCACTTTGGAATGAAGCCTCATCCGCAAAGAGAACATTTCCACTGAAATGAGGATTGACACATTGTTGGATGAACCATTCGCAGAAGTGTACCCGTGGAGGCCAATCAGCTGCTGATAGTGCCTGCACACGCTGTACATGGTACGGAAACAACTGGTTCTCCCGTAGCACTCTCCATACAGCGACGTGGTCAACGTTACCTTGTACAGCAGCCACTTCTCTGACACTGACATTAGGGTTATCGTCAACTGCACGAAGAATTGCCTCGTCCATTGCAGGTGTCCTCGTCGTTCTAGGTCTTCCCCAGTCGCGAGTCATAGGCTGGGATGTTCCGTGCTCCTTAAGACGCCGATCAATTGTTTCGAACGTCTTCCTGTCGGGACACCTTAGTTCTGGAAATGTGTCTCGACACAAACGCACCGCGCCACGGCTATTGCCCCGTGCTAATCCATACATTAAATGGACATCTGCCTACTCCGCATTTGTAAACATTGCACTGACTGCAGAACCACGTTCGTGATGAACACTAACCTGTTGATGCTACGTACTGATGTGCTTGATGCTAGTACTGTAGAGCAATGAGTCACATGTCAACACAAGCACCGAAGGCAACATTACCTTCCTTCAGTTTGGCCAACTGGCGGTGAATCGAGGAAGTACAGTACATACTGACGAAACTAAAATGAGCTCTAACATGGAAATTATGCATTTCCGGACACATGTCCACATAACATCTTTTCTTTATTTGAGTGCGAGGAATGTTTCCTGAAAGTTTGGCCGTACCTTTTTGTAACACCCCGTATAGATCAGGAACAGCAGAGGTCCCAGGACGCTTCCCTGGGGAACACCCGATATCACTTCAGTTTTACTCGATGATTTGCCGTCTATTACTACGAACTGCGAACTTACTGACAGGAAATGTTTAGAATACGTTTGTCTATATATTTAAGTGATTAACACTGCAATATCACAGGTTAAGGGAGGCGCTAGGTAAGCCCCTGCAAATGTGGAGTACTAGTACATTAGTAACCTATGTAACCGCCAGAATGTTGAACCCAAGCATGAAAACTTACATGCACTGGATTGTTCACGTGCTGGATGTCAGTTAGTGGGATGGAGTTCCATGCCTGCTGCTCTTGGTGGGTCAATATGTAGACTGGACTAAGTGCTGGTGAAGGACCTTGTATTTTATGTCACGGACTTCTGATGGCGTTAACTGCTTGTATGTCACTAACTGACATTTTATTTTAACAAATCACACCAAGAACGACAAGCTCTTGACGAGTCTTTAGTGTACCACTGCATTCAAACGACGTATTTTTCATAAAGCGCGAGTTATAACTCGTAAATAATCCAATACGAAAATTCTTTAACCACTAATATGACGTTTCTCGCCACTTTATTGCAACAAATCGTATCTATAACGGCTTGTTCTCGACTGATTCAATGTGGTGCTGCATATAAAAAGCGTATATAAGTTAATACATAAGAGCCACCGAATATGGACTTTAACCGAACACGAAAAGTACAATATGGCGTCTCGCAAGATCGGTTTGTGACGTAAAGAGCGTTCTTGCTTCTAATTAGCTCTACCTTACGAGGCACGTTGTCGAAACTTCGCAGAAATTATTTTGGCTCCTCAACGTGAACTAGCATGACGTGATGTCACAAAACTCTTAGAGCGCCATGTCACTGATACTAACTCATCCCGTGTGACGACGACCTCCAGCAGCCTGTGGAGTGCAGGATGGTGAGGCGGGAATGTTGCAGTGCTCTAGTGTCCATACCAAACCAATGACGTAGCAACGTGTAATTAAAGTTACGCAAGGTTGAGCTACGTCACTTCAACATCACATTTTTTTAGACAGTTAGTCATATACGTAAAAATTTTGATGAAACTACTGCAGGCATGTGACCAGCTTCACACCCCCACCTCTCACAAATACGGGGACTATGAGTGCATTATATTGATAGTTTTATATATGCGTAGGGGAGTTGGAAAATAAGTTTTCACTGTTGACTGTGGTCAAATTTCTGTCTGAAAGGAAAAAAAAGAGAATGAGACATTAAAGATAAGACATATCTTTATTTTTCTACATAATTTCCAAGTACATTGAGACACTTGTCATTGAGACATTTGTCATTTCAGAAAGCCTTTCAGGAAAAAATCAGGGCGTTGCATGCAGAAGAAGCGTTGAACGGCTTGTTTAACGTCAGCATTGCTGCCAAAGCGCCTCCTGCCGAGAGTCTTCTTCAAAGCAGGAAACAGAAAGAAGTCACTTAGTACAAGATCCGGACTGTAAGGAGGACGGTATAGGCCTCCCAACCAGGAGTTGCAATACGGTTTTGCGTTGCCGTCACCATGTGTGTGGTCTCGCATTGTCATGCAACAGCAGAACACCAGATCTGAGAAGGTCAGGCCGCTTTTTCCGAATCACTTGTTCCAATTTCGACACAGTGGCACAGCGCCCAGCAGCATTGATGGTTGCATCCTCCAGAAAGTCCAGCAGCAAGACTCCTTTGGCGTCCCAGAAAACGGAGAGTAGCGCTTTACCTGCAGACGGAGTGCTTTCGAACTTCTTTCGGACAGGTGATGACCGATGTTTCCACTCCATGGATGCAGCCTTCGATTCGGGCGTGTAATGGTGGACCCTCGTTTCAGCCCCTGTCACAATCCGAAACAGAAGATCATTGCCACATTCATAATAACGTACGAGCTGTTCCAGACTGAACATGCGCATTCTCCTGCCGTGTCGTCTTCTGCCCATATCACACAACTCTGTCCACAGTCGACAGGTGAAACTTATTTTCCAACTCCCCCATATATATATAATTTTGTGGCCAATGTCAATGAAATTTGGTACACGAATGACTTATCCAATAAGCGACAGCGAGTGTACCACGCCTAGGGAAGGAGATGGGAGTAGCCTAGTAGCCTAGGTAATGGGGTGAGACATACGTGATTTTTCTTGGTATTCAAGAATTACACTTACGTCTCACCCCGTTCCCATGGCTACTAGGCTACTCCCAACTCCTTTCCTAGGAGTGGTACGTATGTCCCATACTCGCAGTAGCTTTTCCGATAGGTCGTTCGTGTACCACGATTCATTTGCATTGGCCCAAAATTTTAAGAGTTGTGTATTTGGTACACCTTCCTGGCAGTACCCCACCCCCCTTCCCACATCTTCTCAGTTGTAACGGTTCTTATTCATTGGGGCCAGTGCTGTATTTAGAATTTATAGATCCCTAGGCTGAACCTATGGGACTGACTCAATCAGCAAACGTTTTGTGAATACCTACTCGCAGAAGTAGCATTCTAGATTATTTTACAAATGAAAAGTATATAAAGCAGGATAAATAATATATTATTTAAATTGCAGTTGTTTCAAAGAAAATGCCTTTTTAGCATGCTGCACATCGAAATTTTCATTTTTATTTATGCACCCGGACGCGTTTCGCCTTTTTTACAAGGCATCTTCAGTGAGTGTCCTGAAATATTACGTGATTTGTCCATTTTTACAGATAGGTTATGGTTTTACATCTGGGATATAGATTTAGAAACAGTTCCTTAACGTTTTTCATGAAATGGAAAGGTACTTACGGGTAACTTCTAATTCATTGCGTCTAAACAAACTGCTTTTTCTCATCTGGCAACCAGGAGGACATCTTACAGTTCACTTTCAGTTCACTGTTTACGTTACACATCACTGTTACTGCCATCTTTTTAATGGAGAGTTTCATTTGTTTTTCTAAGTGTTACCAACATTCTCAGTTTTCTGCATTCAACTGTTTTGTGAATGTGTGTGTGTGTGTGTGTGTGTGTGTGTGTGTGTGTGTGTGTGTGGTGTGTGTGTGTGTGTTTGTGTTTGTATTAGAGATTGAGAGAGATTTTTTAATAAAATAAAATAAAATTATTTTTATTACTATGTTTGTTTTCTTAAAAATAAAATAATAATAATTATTATTAAATTTTCCTGTATATACTTATGAAAGGAATCACATGTGTAATCATTTGTTGGGATTTCTGTCTATTATACGATCAATCAGTGTAAACAGTGAGTTGTTAGTCATATCTACTTGGTCATTTAGTAGTTGTTTGTCCTCAGCCTTTGTTTTGTATATATGATAATTTTCCTGTAATGTTAGAAGATGTCTTTCATTATTTATTTGATTTATTTTCATATCATTTTCTCTTGTAGTAGGTTTGTGGTTATTTTCTCTCAAATGTTCTGCAAAAGTTGAGTGGCTCGTTCCATATTTCCATCCTCTCAATTGTACTGCTGGTTTGTCCTATACGCCTTCTATCACATGTGTTGCACTGTAGTTGGTATATTCCTGCTTTTTGGTAGATATCTGTGTTTTTTGTTACTTTTGAATGTGCCTTTGGATTGAATTGTCTGTTTTGAATGCTATGTTTATCCCTTGTCTTTTGGAAATGTTTGTTATTTTATGTGTGAGTTTGTGCTTACATGTCATTGTGTACTGTCTTGAATTTTATTTCTTGTTTTCCTGTATTCTTTGTGTCGTTATTGTTCTGTGACTGTTTGTGTCGGTTTGTGTAGTGTTTTGTTGCACTTTTGTTTGTGGGTGTTTATGTACTGTATTCACTGACTGTGTTCGTTTTCTAATTTTTTTTCTTTAATGTGGTAACTTGATCCTTATTGTACCCATTGTTTGTTACTATTTGTGTGATGATCTCTAGTTCTTTCTGGTAATTTTCTGTGCTGAGTGGTGCTGTGTTGAGTCTACGATGCGTGTATCTGAGTGCTGCTTCTTTTTGTGAGAGTGGGTGTTTAGAAGTCTGATGTAGAATTGTGTCAGTTGTTGTAGGCTTACGCCGGCCGGTGTGGCCGTGCGGTTCTAGTCGCTTCAGTCTGGAACCGCGTGACCGCTACGGTCGCAGGTTCGAATCCTGCCTCGGGCATGGACGCGTGTGATGTCCTTAGGTTAGTTAAGTTTAAATAGTTCTAAGTTCTAGGGGACTGATGACCACAGCAGTTAAGTCCTATGGTGCTCAGAGCCATTTGAACAATTTTTTGTGGGCTTACGGTAGATTTCAAAGCCATGCTTATCTTTTCTTTTTTAATGGTTATATCTAAATAGATTATTTGGTTGTTCTGTTGTTTCTCCATTGTGAATCTTATATTTCTGTGTATTGTGTTTATATCTGTATGCAACTGGTCAATTTTTGTCTGAGGTTCATCTGTTAAACAAAGGATATCATCCACGTATCTGACCTAATAAAGTATGTTTTAAATTTTTTATAACATTTTTGAAAATTAAGTTTTCTACATGGTTTATAAAAATTTTTGCTAGGGTACCTGATAATGTGGATCCCATTGGTAACACATCTTCCTGTAAATAGTATTCGTTATTGAAATCAAAGTAGTTCTGTTAAGTTATCAGTTCCAGCAACTTGTGTATTTCTTTGATATGTTCGTCTGGTAGCTGGCTGTTGTCCTTCAGGTTTCATTCTATGATATTTATTGTTTCTGCTTTTTGAATGTTAGAGTACATTTAATATTTAATTTTATATTATTTTACTGTACAATTATATGATTTAATGAATTGATGAAAGAGATCTATTCATTAATTTATTTAATACGACTTATTAATACTGCAATGAACAAATATATTTGAGAAAAAGTAACCTTGCCTTCATTCCACTCAAAAAAACCTGTATTTCAAATTCAGATATAACGTATCGTAGCTATAAATAATTGGTAGTATGTAATTGGTCAACAACATAGTATAATTTTATAAAATCACATTCGTCTTAACTGATTGGAAATCCCAATGAAAAAGCAAATGGTGACTCTGTAACTTTGCCCTTACGTCATCAGTTATCCACCTATAGTCCTAATAGCTAATTATGCCGTGCGACGTACGCAACTACGTTTCAAGACTTTTCTATCAACTTGTATATCCATAACAGAGATTAGGAACTGCACCAAGAATTAATTTTGGAAAATGTTCTTTCAGCTTTGAAAAACTAAATAAATTTTCCAAACGTATTACTTTCAATATTTCATCACTTCCCGTTATTAGCATAGGAGCGAAGTCGTTACCACTGGAAGGATCCTCGTTCTTTCCCAAGCTGTTTGGAGGGATGTATAAGACTCTTGATTCCTAATCTGGAATCTTAATCAGATTTCTCGTCGCGGTATGCACACTGAAGTTTGTCATTGTACCTACAAATCAACTGATGCGAAAGCAGGAGTAGGTATCGTCCAAAAGCTTTCTTCATGTATGTACGGATCACCTAGCGCCTCGTCCTCGATGTCTTTGATCCTGATTGTATATTAAAACGTAATTTTCTTTCATTTTATACTGTTTTTGAAAGGGTACCCCCCATGTACGTATATGGCTCGACGTAACTTGGGAGCAGAAGATGCCAAAACTGAGGCACTGCTTTAAGGTATCAGTATTATTAGGAGCTCTTCGATTCATTCAAAAGCTTGGTTTGGTATTCTGTACTTTTGTTTATTATACATCAGGTGAGAGTGCAGAACTGTACCGAAAGTTTTCCGGAAGTTAAGGAACACGATCTAAACATGGACGTCAGTTTCGTTGGCCTTCACCGTCTAGTGAATTAACGGTGCGAACCAGATTGATTCCTACAGAGGCCATGAAATATGTTCCGAATTTCTTCAAGTAAATGACGGCTGTGACAAAGATTTGTAGTTGTGTGCATCCGTTCGGAGTCGCTTCTTGAAAACTGGAATTGCCTCCGCATTGTTTTTAACCATTAGGAATGGGTCGTTCCTCCAGCGATCCGCGGTAGATGCTGCTAGAAGAAAAGCAAGGTACCAGAGTCAATCACTCTTTCATTGCTGTGAAAGCACCAGCAATGACGATAGAAGAGCACCGGCCGGAGTGGCCGTGCGGTTCTAGGCGCTGCAGTCTGGAACCGAGCGACCGCTACGGTCGCAGGTTCGAATCCTGCATCGGGCATGGATGTGTGTGATGTCCTTAGGTTCGTTAAGTTCAATTAGTTCTAAGTTCTAGGCGACTGATGACCTCGGAAGTTAAGTCGCATACTGCTCAGAGCCATTTTAACCATTTTTGAACGATAAAAGAGCGTCTGCAAAAATGAAGTTTGTTGACGACAAACATAGATGTGAGTGTTTTAGGAAGTCTATTCTGGCGGAATATCTCTACGGTGCGAAAGTGAAACGTGGACGAAAAATTACTCTCCGAAGATGATCAAAGAAACTTTTGAAACATGGTGCTGCAGAAGACTGCTCAAGATGAGATGGGTACGTTGGGTAGATAATGAGGAGAACTAAAACGAAATTGAGAGAATTGAAGTTTAAGCCACAACTTGGATGAAAGAATCGGTTGACAGGAGGCATCAACGAATCGCCAGTTTGATGATGGAAGTATAGGGAATAAAAACTCTAGAGCTACACTGAGGCTACAATGCAGTAAGCAGGTTTATTCGATTGCAGTAGATATGCAGAAATGAAGAGACTTGCCCATAACAGCCCTGGGTGGAGAGCTGCATTAAACCAGTGTTCGTACTGAAGACCACAACAACAGTGTTTGGATCAGTTATGATCATTCATATCACTTATGTTACCAAAGGTATCAGTGTTTCTAAGACAGCAAAGACCTCGACTATTAATCTACGCACTTACGTGAGGAAGCTTGTACTCCGTGTCCTTTTCCTTTGATTCCTTCATTAGGCAACAGTGTGCGAAGCCTTGTTGATGTGGTCATATCGGTCAGTAGTGTTAACACTAAATTCCTCACCGACCTCTCTCCCCCCACCCCCCAACCCCCCCAAACTTGTCATCGCTGTTCCTCTCTCTCTCTCTCTCTCTCTCTCTCTCTCTCTCTCTCTCCCTCTCTCCCTCTCTCCCTCTCTCCCTCTCTGTATGCCTCATTCTGTATCTGAACCACAATCAAGCTGCTGAAAGCATTTGCTCAATACTAAAGCGCACTCGCCACTCTCTGTGAAATCAATAGCAGACGCAAATCGCTTTAGAGGACAATAGCGACAATTATCAGCAGAGAGAGATCTGTGAAGCATTATTAGCGGTATACAACATCAAGCCAAGGACTGCTTTGCTGAGAGAAGCGAGTTTGTGCTCTAATAATCCGCTTAGCCGTGTGGTAGTAAGAGCGAACCAAATCAGAACCCAGTTTTTGCCTTTGACGTTATCCAGTCGCGAGTATCTGTAACTTTGTTTTCCTTTTTCCTTTTTTTTTCAAGTATGCGCTTCAGTTGCGAATTACACTCTCTCGTTATTCCAATGAGACCACATACCACGAGATGAGCTAGGTCTGGTCTAGACCTATTTTAAACTCAGTTAAACTGAAACTGTTTGATCGGATACTCCGTTTCATCTTTAATCACCTACAAACTCGGAAAATAACGATAAAGAAACATTAAAATTATTTATCACGCTGGGGCTCATTTATTTTCTTACGAGGGTGATTCAAATGAAAACCTTAAATTTATAATACCGAATCGAAATTTCGAGCCGTTATCCTGTAAGTTGGTAAGCTTGCTACAAACAGCGTGCAGAATGGCCTGTAGGTGGCTGCATAGTGCAGATGCAAACATACCGTCGCAGTAACAGTATAAAGATGGCCGCCCCACTTGCTACTTGCACCAGGAAAGAACAGCGTTCTGTTATTCGGTTTTTGCGTAGTGAAGGTGTGAAACCTATTGATATTCATCGTCGAATGAACGTTCAGTACGGTGATGCATGTTTGTCACAGCAGCAAATCTAAGAATGGAGTAGTAAGTTCGCAAATGGTGTGACTTCATTGGAAGATGCTCCTCGTCCAGGTCAGGCAGAACGAGTTGTAACTCCACAGAACTTTGCAGCAGTTGAAGCCATAGTGAAGGAAAACCACCGAGCGACACTCAATGACACTGCAGCATGTTTACAGATTAGTCATGGGTCAGCACACCACATTGTGCACGATGTGCTCCAGTTTCACAAAGTGTCTGCAAGATGGGTGCCACGGCAGCTGACTCCTGAAATGAGAGAACGACGTGTTGACTCTTGTGAAGAACTTCGGAGCTTTGAACGAGAAGGTGATGGCTTCCTTGCAAGAATCACTGCTGGGGACGAAACCTGGGTTCTCTTCCCCCAACCGGAAACGAAGAGAGCGAGCAAGGAATGGCGTCATTCCTCATCACCAAAACCAAAGAAGTTTCGAACAGAACCATCAGCAGGGAAGGCTATGCTGACTCTCTTTTGGGATGAAAAAGGCGCCATTTTTAAGCATTATATGCCTACAGGGACCACTGTCACCAGTGCATCATACACAGAGCTCCTAAAAACTCATCTGCGGCCTGCAATCAAATCAAAGCGAAGTGGATTGCTGTCAGCAGGTGTCCTTTTGCAACATGACAATGCAAGGCCCCACACTGCCCGTACAACAGTTGCAAATATCACAGAACTGCATTTTGAGTGTCTTCCTCATCCACCATAATCACCAGACCTTGCCCCCAAGTGATTTCTATATATTTGGACCACTCAAAGACACAATGCGAGGAAAGAAGTTCCGTTCTGATGAAGAGATACGCCACACGGTGCATGAGTGGTTGCGCGGACTACAAAACGAAGTTTTTCTAAACGAATTCATGCACTTTGGAAGCGCTGGAGGACTTGCACTGAGCGTGGGGGAGGTTATTTTGAAAAGTGATACAGCTTTGTACCACTTCTGCACAATAATTAATATTTTAAAAAAAAATTTAAGGTTGTCATTGGAGTCGCCCTCGTATAAACAGTAGTAAGTATTCCGTGTCTCAAAAACCACTGTGTTAACCAGGAGAGATAAATACGGATATATCATTAGAAACTGTTTTTGGTGCATAAATTTGGTTTTATCTAAATGACGAGAAGCTGTTTTTCTGACACGTGCGACTGTAACAGTAATGTCGTAAGAGAGTATAAACCAAAAGCTCTAAAGGGTACGTAGAGGGCTACGCAACGCAAAAGTAGCTGCATTGAAATTTATTATTCAATACTAACACATACATATATTCGGTTGAAACCAAAGTATTGTGCCTGGCAGAAACTATAAAATGAAATGACTTGCGAAAAAGCAGTATTAAGTGATACACAGGCACATTTCCACACAACACTGTGTTACAGAAATTCACCCCATGAAGCAGCTAACTGGACTTAGCTATTTGAAGCCGCTCCCAAATTTGTAACTGTCGATTTCAAACACAGTGCTGTCGTTCATGTCGTGTGAAGCAACACGTGGTAACGTAGGAAATATTGCTTGTTTACTTTTTACTTCTTCCTGTTTTCCTGTAAGGTGCACTGCAGCGTCAGTTTAAACAGAGCATGTTTCTTCAGTAGGGTAACAGAGATGATGTTACTGACATTCACATCACGTACGGTAAAGTAATGCATAATGAATGTACACATGTGTCGAGAGAGGGAAATTCTAGTACTGGCATGTAATAACCACGTTGATGCTTGTCTGTCTACCATAATATCAAGGCAGCAATGTGTAATGCACTAGGAAGTAAAACGTGATAACAAATTTCTTGATCTGTGCCAAAAGAAACTAGCAGCATGCTATTAACGTCTTTGACAGCATCTTAATGGTGTAGCTACAAGGGATGTCCCATTTATCTTGACAAGCTCAGATAACTCTTTGTCCAGAAGTAAAATAAAAAAATTATCAAGCAAATGTTTAGTTACCATGATTGCCTTTCCTGTAACATTGTTCGCTGCAGAGATATAATCAGCAGGAGGAGAGAGTGCTGTATATTTATAGACTTTTCGGTGTCATCTCTAACCAGCCCTGTAATAGAATTTCGATATATTTTGTCATTCCACGTTTAAATGAAGGCATTAATTTTTTATGTGTTAGAAATCTTTTCTGAAACAACAAAACTTACACCTGAAAATTCGGGTTTCTCCAAATGTGAAAATATGTCCCGGGGTACAACTACTCTAGTGGCTGAATTTTTGTTAACTCTAATACAAACCAATAGCGTAAGTTAAATAAAATTAAGCAGAAGTATTACCAAAAACCAGTTACAATTTAGATACATTTTGAAGCTGAAGCTTACGTAAATGTCCACATGTTACGTAAACAGCTGAAGAAATATATAGCCTTTGACACATCATAAAATTATGTTCCTGAAGAATGAACAATGTATTACAAATAGCTTTAGTATGTTATGCAGCACTTCAAAGTGAAAAACGCGAAGTATTAGCAAGTGCTGTAACAATATAAAATGTTGAAAATGACGGGAACTGCTTACGGCGCCCTCTAGTGCTGTTTCCTTCATGTATTTCAACAGTCAGTTATTATACTGAAGAATCGACCAAAAAACATCAAGTATTCCTAGGTACACTACCCTCTAGCTACAGCACACTCCCCTGTCTCCTGCATATTTTTTAAATAGAACCTTTTATTTTTTATTCTATAATCATCTTCCTCTCGTCAAGACATTTGAAAAACTTAGCACAGTGAACCATTCACGTAAGAATGAATTTTACAAAAACATAACACGAAACTGACTTGGAGTTTCCTGTACTACCGCATATTGTAAGTACTTAGAGTAATGTAACTGGTCTACTTGCTGGAGATGACAGTAACACACAGAACCACAATAAAAAAAGCAAAGCACACCAGTTGTTTACTCGGTCGTTTTCAGCTGAAGGTTTCTGTGACTGCAGCGTACAACAACGAAATGCTACTCATGTATCTAGAATGTATATCTGCGGAACAGTAAAAGCAATAATGGATGTTCCCATTTGAGTACTGTCAACTGCAGCAAGTGGACAATTTATATTATCACAGGTACCAGCAACGTGTATTAGTACAAGAAAGGCAGTTTCGTGTTACGCTTCTTTTAATACCGATATTTGCATGTTAATGGTTCACAGTGTTACAATTCCTAACAGATTTTGAGGAGCGAAAGCGGACTACCGAATAATAGATACAGTTTCCTACTTAAAATACAGGCACTGCTGTTCATATCTTCATCACAAAAGAAGTTACTAGAAACAAGCAGTCAAGCTGGTTTATTTTCTCCAGGTAGTTAAACAACATTTGCTGGAGATATGTTTTACTTTGCTTAAGAACAAAATATTAAGTGGAATGGTATCATGCCATCATGCTTATGACACTTTAGGAATACTACGATACCAGATGATACCAATTACTTCGTTTATAAAAAGAAAATTTCATATAATAGCAATACAGGGTGGTCCACTGATCGTGACCGGGCCAAATATCTCACGAAATAAGCGTCAAACAAAAAAACTACAAAGAACGAAACTTGTCTAGCTCGAAGGGGGAAACCAGATGGCGCTATGGTTGGCCCGCTAGATGGCGCTGCCGTAGGTCAAACGGATATCAACAGCGTTTTTTAAATAGGAACCCCCATTTTTATTACATATTCGTGTAGAACGTAAAGAAATATGAATGTTTTAGTTGGACCACTTTTTTCGCTTTGTGATAGATGGCTCTGTAATACTCACAAACATATGGCTCACAATTTTAGACCAACAGTTGGTAACAGGTATCTTTTTTAGAGTAAAATGCAGAACGTAGGTACGTTTGAACATTTTATTTCGGTTGTTCCGATGTTATACATGTACCTTTGTGAACTTATCATTTCTGAGATCGCATGCTGTAACGACATTCCTCTCAGCAGCGAGTAGTTCGTCTTCCGCAATGTTCGCACACGCATTGACAATGCTCTGACGCATGTTGTCAGACGTTGTCGATGGATCACGATGGCAAATATCCTTCAACTTTCACCACAGAAAGAAATCCGGGGACGTCAGATCCGGTGAACGTGCGGGCCATGGTATGGTGCTTCGACGACCAATCCACCTGTCATGAAATATGCTATTCAATACCGCTTCAACTGCACGCGAGGTATGTGCCGGACATCCATCATGTTGGAAAGTACATCGCCATTCTGTCATGGTTCAAATGGTTCAAATGGCTCTGAGCACTATGGGACTCAACTGCTGTGGTCATAAGTCCCCTAGAAAATGGTTCAAATGGCTCTGAGCACTGTGGGACTTAACATCTATGGTCATCAGTCCCCTAGAACTTAGAACTACTTAAACCTAACTAACCTAAGGACATCACACACATCCATGCCCGAGGCAGGATTCGAACCTGCGACCGTAGCGGTCGTACGGTTCCAGACTGTAGCGCCTTTAACCGTTCGGCCACTCCGGCCGGCCATTCTGTCATGCAGTGAAACATCTTCTAGTAACATCGGTAGAACATTACGTAGGAAATCAGCATACATTGCATCATTCAGATTCCTCCCATAATGCCGCAACATATATTAACCCACCAAGGTCGTTGATGTTCCACTTGTCGCAGCCGTCGTGGATTTTCCGTTGCCCAATAGTACATATTATGCCGGAGAATGGAGAATGACGCTTCGCCGCTAAATAGAACGCGTGCAAAAAATCTGTCATCCTCCCGTAATTTCTATTGCATCCAGTGGAAGAACTGTACACGACGTTCAAAGTGGTCGCCATGCAATTCCTGGTGCATAGATATATGGTACGGGTGCAATCGATGTTGATGTAGCATTCTCAACACCGACGTTTTTGAGAATCCAGATTCTCGTGCAATTTGTCAGCCTCTGGTGTACGGATTAGCAGCGACAGCAGCTAAAGCACCTACTTGGGCATCATCATTTGTTCCAGGTCGTGCTTGACGTTTCACATGTGGCTCAACACTTCCTGTTTACTTAAATAACGTAACTATACGGCGAACGCTCCGGACACTTGGATGATGTTGTTCAGGATACCGAGCAGCATAGATAGCACACGCGCGTTGGGCTTTTTGATAACAACAGCCATACATCAACACGATATCGGCCTTTTCCGCAATTGGTAAACGGTCCATTTTCACATGGGTAATATATCACGAAGCAAATACCGTCCGCACTGGCGGAATGTTACGTGATACCACGTACTTATACGTTTGTGGCTATTACAGCGCCATCCATCAGAAAGCGAAAAAGGTGGTCCAACTAAAACCTTGATATTTCTTTACGTACTACACGAATATGTAATAAAAAATGGGGGCTCCTATTTAAAAAAAAAGACGTAGTTTATATCTGTTTGACCTATGGCAGCGCCATCTAGCGGACGAACCATAGCGCCATCTGGTTTCCCCCTTCAAGCTAGACGAGTTTTGTGCTTTGTAGTTTTTTCGTTTGATGCTTATTTCGTGAGATATTTGGCCCGGTCACTGTCAATGGACCACCCTGTATAAGAATTAATCATTTCGGACCTAAATATTTATGTTCATGTTTTTAAAACAATACTGAAATTTTGTAAATTCCGATTCTATAAAGTTTTTCTAAATATGAAACTGCGATTCTCCTTGGCAAGGATATAAGCGTTTTGTCTTCATCGTGTGCAGACTTAGCAGACGTTGTGGTGAATGGTGGTCAAGTCGTTTGTGTGAGGCCGCAGAAACCTGAAGGTATTACTCGAACTGTTTGTCCATATTGTCTCATTACAATATGTGAAAAGTCTCAGAATACAAACGGTTACAATATGTTATTAGTGGACAGAAAATGTAATGTACATGGATTTTTTGGCATTGAAATTTAGGACATACAGACACGATCTTATAGACACAGAAAAAATGAAAGCGTCAACAACTGGTGGGGACAAAGTTCAACAGTTAACGCATGGCTATGTTACGATGAGCTTGTCGTAATGATTTTATGACATAGATGCAAAAACATTTTGATGGACTGGAATATCTATAAGGAAATCTTGATAGAGGTCTGAACTGTGTGACTAACGACATCCGTTCTCTCGTTGCAGGTAAGGCGAAATGGAAAGGACGGTTGGTGATGAACCAGGAGGAATGAGCTATATTTCGCGTTTTGTGCAAAACTAAATGCGCTGCAAAGGTAAGAACGATAAAGCTGCGTTACATTCTGCATCCGGGATGATGTGTGCTCCTGACATTCGGAAGAGAGGTTAGTAATTAACATGGCGCACTGATTACGTTGCATTGTTTTTGACACAATTGTTCACAAATCAGGCGGGTCACACTGTTTTATAACTAATTATTATTAGTTTTGCGTTAAATCAACAGTTTAAGATATGGAAGAAGTGATACACTATCATTAATATCCACTTTAGCTTTTTGTATATTACATTTATGTATTTTAATAAATCTTCCAAACAACAAACAAGTTACATAGCGTTTTGAAGCGAAGCACGTTCACTGCTTTCCCGTCATAAAACGCTTCTGCGACACATATCGCCGGGACAGATTACAAATACGATGATATGAATTCTGTCGTGCAGTTTGCAAAGGTTGTTCTGGTGTATTTGTAAAGCGTTTTTCTGCAATGCTACAGGACAATAACGTGTTACAATTGGAAGTTCGATTTTACAAACATTTACTTTTTTTATATTCTGACTGCCGTTATATTATGTGCATTGTTCATTTATTTCCAGTTTTTGTCGTCCAGTTCTGCCACAGAGTATAAATGGCATTGTCACTGTTTTGTGGAACTTTGTTACGGTTTCTTCCCTCACCGTTTTATTTATCATTCTTATCTGCCCCCATTAATAGAACTCAAGCTTTCAATTATTTTCCGTATGCCTTTCTCGTGTGTGGAGGAAATCTTATTTCCCAATTAGAATTCATCCACTATATTCACTCGTAGGATGGTCGGGAACGGGTAGTACTTGCGCTCTGACGGTTCCGCGCAAACTTATGTATGTATGTAGACAGTTCACCCATTCCGGGAATCGAGGATTTCGACGATTTTTCCCTGTTATCGAAATTGATGCTGGCTGGATATCAGTCCGAGGGTCTATAAGAGTTGTTTTAATTCCAACTTCGAAGTTGGATAAAAAATGACAAAACGAATGCTTTATCGTGTGGTTTAATCACAAATTACAAAAATCTATGATTTCTTCCCGTTACTTGTACTGTGAAACATATCCTCTTGCCAAACGTCATGATTTTAGACCAACAGGAAGTGTCTTGTAGGTTACGATGAGTTAGTCTGCGAGTATCAAAATATGTGTCATAAATGGCCGTATGTGTTGACTGCATTGACTTAGAAGCTAACTTTTACTATATCGCCAGGAAACATAGACCTTGGTATGTGACAACTTCATACATCGACCTGTCCCTGAGAAAAAGTGGTCTTAACAGACGGACCGACAGACAGTCAGATAACAAATGACAGGGAATTTTATTTCGTGTGATGTAATTACAAATTAATAATTTTCGGATCTTTTCCTATGTTTGTACAGTGACCCCTTCTTCCTTGCTAAATTTCACTATTCTGGATCAACGGTAAGTACCCTGTATGTTTTCATGACATGTTCCGAGTATCAAAATAAGACGACACGCGCCGGAATACGGTCTCACCCTCAAATGTTAAAACTTAAGAGATAAGTGTTGTCATCTGTTGCTGGGTGCGGAAAATATAAAAATTGTCATTGGTCTCACCCCTAAGTATCCTACTGTGATATTTAAGGGTGAGACCAATGTAAATTGGCAACAATGTAAATTGGCATCAATTACCTCTAAGCTTTTACATTTGAGGGATAGCCCGCTTATCCGCGCATGCCTTCGTATGCCACAAGTTGCCGTAGCTTTTGAGTGCATTGTCTTAGAAGCTTCACTTTTTTACGTCGCCTAGGGACCGTAGACCTTAATATGTGATATAAATTATACGTCGATACGTCTATCCGATACTAACAAGGGAACATCCCCTTAGTACCCCCCTCAGATTTAGTTATAAGTTGGAACAGTGGATAAGCCTTGAAAAACTGAACACAGATCAATCGAGAAAACAGGAAGAAGTTGTGTGGAACTATGAAAAAAATAAGCAAAACATACAAACTGAGTAGTCCACGCGCAAGATAGGCAACATCAAGGAGAGTGTGAACTCAGGAGCGCCGTGGTCACGTGGTTAGCGAGTGCAGCTGCGGAACGAGAGGTCCTTGGTTCAAGTTTTCCCTGAAGTGAAAAGTTAACTTTTTTTATTTTCAGACAATTATTATCTGTTCGTCCGTCCGTCTGATGGATTTGACGGTGTGCACACGGAAAAATGCCCGCAGCTCGTGGTCGTACGGTAACGTTCTCGCTTCCCACGCCCGGGTTCCCGGGTTCGATTCCCGGCGGGGTCAGGGATTTACTCTGCCTCGTGATGGCTGGGTGTTGTGTGACGTCCTTAGGTTAGTTAGGTTTAAGTAGTTCTAAGTTCTAGGGGGCTGATGACCTTAGATGTTAAGTCCCATAGTGCTCAGAGCCTACACGGAAAAATTTCAAAACGTTAAAAACATATGTTTTGACAGAGCACAGGGAAAACTGTGCGACTGCGAAACTGTTGCATTCATTTGTTGCAGTTTATGTGACAAACTCTTATGTTTTCATCACTTCTTTGGGAGTGATTATCACATCCACAAGAAAACCTAAATCGGGCAAGGTAGAAGAATCTATTTACCCATTCGCCAAGTGTACAAGTTAGGTGGGTCGACATCATATACCTGTCATGTGACGCACATGCCGTCACCAGTGCTGTATAGAAAATATCAGACGTGTTTTCCTGTGGAGGAATCGGTTGACCTATGACCGTGCGATCAAATGTTTTCGGTTCCCACTGGAGAGGCACGTCCTTTCGTCTACTAATCGCACGGTTTTGCGGTGCGGTCGCAAAACACAGACGCTAAACTTATTACAGTGAACAGAGACGTCAATCAACGAACGGATAGATCATAACTTTGCGAAAATAAAGAAAGTAAACTTCTCACTCGAGGTAAGACATGAACCAAGAACCTCTCGTTCCGCAGCTGCTCACGCTAACCACGTGAGCACGGCGCTCCTCAGCTCACATTATCCTTGATGTTGCCTATCTTTCGCATGGACTGCTCAGTTTGTATGTTTTGCTTATTTTTTTCATAGTTCCACCCAACTTCTTCCTGTTGGAAGATCTGTGTTCAGTTTTTCAAGGCCTATCCACTGTGCCAACTTATAACTAAATCTGGGGGGGGGGGGGGGTGGGGGGGTGCGATGGGGAGGTTCCCTTGTAAGAAAAATGAGTGTGAAAACTCCGACGATAGACAGACAGGCAGACAGAGTTACGACAAAGTGATCATATAAAGGTTTCCTTTTTTGCCGATTGCGGTATGGTACCCTAAGAAAAGGTATCA
Source organism: Schistocerca americana (assembly GCF_021461395.2). Classification (NCBI taxonomy): domain Eukaryota; kingdom Metazoa; phylum Arthropoda; class Insecta; order Orthoptera; family Acrididae; genus Schistocerca; species Schistocerca americana. The sequence continues at coordinate 771,103,682 of NC_060122.1, read as the reverse complement.
CATATTCCTACAGGACGTAGTATTGGACGAAAATGGAAGAGAAGTATCTGTAAAGGAGCGTCCGGACATCAATAGTTGCTGAGAACTCGGCCAATCCTCTCATTCCCATCTGTGAGGTAGAAGTAAACACTATAAGCATCGCTGCATGTGGTTTAGACGCATCTTAACATGTTTCTCAGATCTTCTTCGCAGTTAATCACATTAATGACGAACTTTTTGAAATATAGCTGGCTTCAGTCTAACTGCACCACATGTGTTGAACACACGTTCCGGTAACGTCTGCACATTGTCGATGGGTTGGACATACACCTATGTTTTTAAATGATCTCATAGCGAGAAACGTATTCCGGTCAGTTGAACGGGAAGGCCACGCTACCGGAATCTCTCGATCCATCGCTCCCCCCCCCCCTCCCCCCCACGCCACCCTGGAACACTACGGTAAGGTATTGTGGCACAGTCCGTAGAAAATGGGGTAACTGCCCGTCATGCATAAACCACAGCCGTTGTCTTTTTGCAAGGGTCACGTTCTGCAGTAACGTTGGTAATTCATGATGCAAAACTCGGTGATACACAGTACCTGTTAATCTGTTCAGTATTTAGCAACTCTGTCAGTGACAATTACTGTCCATACATTGACACTGAAGCAACTCTAGTGTCCTGCTTCCTTGATTGCTTGAGGTTTTGCATGCACCCACGTGTGAGTATTGCGGTAATTAATTTCACCATCTACCGAGTGAGGTGGCGCTGTAGCTAGCACACTGGACTCGCATTCGGGAGGAGGACAGTTCAAACCCGCGTCTGGCCATCCTGGTTTACGTTTTCCGTGACTTCCCTAAACCGCTTTAGGTAAATTCCGGGATGATTCCTGTGAACGGATACGGCTGGCTTCCTTATCAGTCCTTCCCTAATCCGATGGCACCGATGACCTCGCCTTTTGGTCCACTCCCCCGAATCAACCAAGCATCTTCGTCATCACTTGTGAATTCTGCTTCACGTGATAATAAAAGTAGCATTATTCGTCAGGAGTAAGACGGATCATATGTCAACAGGTATTAGTTTCCAGATATATAATTACAGGACCGTTTCTTCCAATATTCACCAGTGCTACCTCCTGTAGGAATGTGAGACAGTTTTTTTGACACATTTTGTATACTTCATCCGTCCAAAAACTTGCACGACTGATTTTGTACAAGCGATATCAGCACAGCGACTACGTTAGCAGTTTGAACCAACAACTGTAAAGAACAGACGTGCTTTCGACAGGACAGTTGTGGCTTGGCGGTGTCAAGTATTGCATGCATAGCCGTAGTGTGTCAACGTTCCTGTGTTAGATATCGGGATGGAGGAACATCTGTCGATTAAGTATTCAAGAGATTCTGCAACATGTTTCGAAGAACAGAAAATCGTTTACAAACTCTGATCGGCTTTCGTACGATGGGACTTCACTGGAAAGCTAAACGTTGACAGATTTTTCTTGGAAAAAGGCATCACGGGCGACGAGACTTAGTGTTAGAGACACTGACCTACCACATAACGACAGAGCGCAGAAATTCACATGAAGCGTCATCGACATATTGGGCAATCAAACCAACATCATTGCAAAGGACGACCTTTCTGACAGTTACACATGGTTGTATGAACGTTCTGTACGTAAGTGGGGGCCATTATGCAGGTGACCTGAAGCATTAACTTTTCCGTGTTCTTTATTAATGTAGTCTCGATAGAATGTCGAAATGTAGAGTTGCAAAATTAATTACTGGAATGTAGACAAAGCTTCATTATTTGAGGCGCATGAAGTAGATTATATAACAAATTCACATAGTATTGTAACTTAGCAAAGTATTACGAGTTGTCACCTTGCATTGAAAACGTAGCTTCCCGTAGAGCCGGAAGGAGAGGTGATGTTGGTTCCGAAGCTCGCGTAGCTAACGCTGGGTACTGGGCCAGGCGAGCAGTGTACTTGACAAACGCCACGTACAATACGTGACACATACTCTATGAATCTGAAGAAGTACTGTTAAATATTAATCGATCATGTTCATACTTAGTATACCAAATTCTTTGGATGACAGAACTATATTGCTAAAATTTCAAAGTAATATCTTCAATACTTTCGGAGATATAAATTTTACCTACAACACACAGTAACTGTGCGGCCATTGTAAAACCGAGATAGGGACTGTAATGTATTCATCAGCAGTATCAACTGATACTACAACTAAGAGGATACGTTTATATAATCTAATTCTCTGGAATTTTCGTTAGTTTCATTGTCGCAGAATTCTGATGTAATTAACAGTACATTTGAAAATTATTATTTCATTGTATTATGGTTATGTGTGTTTTGGAGAGATTAAGAGAGTGAATGGAGGAGATACGTAGAGTGGGAATGTGATGTTTTAGGAAAACTATGTAAATGTAAGCTTGAGAATGTTGCTGTGTTGTAGGGGAATTTGTGACGTATATCGGAGTGAGCTTGATTTTGTAAAAGGCAGCCAGAATTGGCATTGAGTATTAAATTCATTAGTCATTGATTTTGTGTGAAAGGAATCGTATTTTATTTTCATTAAATTTTATCTAGTTTCGGAATTACGAGATTTCTCGTCTGAATTACGTGTGGTAATTCGATTGGCTGAAATTTGGAATACCGATGGTATAGAAATGCTCGAGGTAATCTGATTGGCTGCTTCACATACTAGCCAATCGGAATTCAACATTTGCCGCGCGTTTGAGTAGGGCTTTGTGCCTCAGATCTATGAGTCGATATAGTCGCTCGGGAGCCGTCTTCTGGTTAACATCTACGTTGAATCGCGCTGATCAAATTTGCACCAAAATGGATAAATCCTCGCGTTTGATCGGTTCTCATGTAGTTAGTGAAAAGCGAGTACAGTATTGAGTATTGTGAGAAAGCTTGAGCTATGTGAGTGATTTAGTTTATGAGATTTCGCTTATGAACATTTGGGTCTTAACTTTTTACGGAGACAGTCAATAACATTGCATACTTAATGTCGGAATATTAAATAAGGATTTGACTGCTATTTCTTGTGTTCTAAAGACAATAAACAAGCTTAAGTAAATTTTAGACACTTTTCAAACACGTCATGCAAGAATGCCGAACGCCCGGTAGTTTAACTAACTTTGAGATAGACTGGAGTTATGTTGCTTTTGCATGTAGATATTTAGTCGAATTTTTGTCAACACTGTTTTTGTCGGCTAAACCAATATCTACCATCGCATAGTGAAGGGGCACATAAGCTGGAGCCTATCCAGGGAGGTGGACGGATTGTTTAAAGGATAATGAGAAAGCAACCCGGCCCGCCACAGTATGTAAGTTTTCTATTTGGGCAACCGCACTTTAATCAATCCTAAGTTAAAAGAAATGTTGTGGTCAAATCTTATAACAGATTATAGAGTCCGCTTGTAGCTGCTAATCCTTATTTTAGTGTGCAATCAACGTACGACCGATTCAGCAAGAATGAAACTCATCTTGAGATTGAATTTGGTTGGATTACATTACGCCATTAAAGCAGTACGATGTTAGAACGTTCTGTATCCATATGAACGATTACTCTGCAATATTTTATGTGCTTTAAAAAATTTCTGAATTAACGTAGTTTATCGACCAGTGTTGTTAACCACGACTGTTTAACCTGGGGCGTACTTTAGAGACTGAGACGCCAATTACGCGCCAATGAAGATGCGTTTCTCTGTCGAATATTTCACACCCCGGCAAGAACCGTGTGAGTAAAAAATGCAATAATTGAGAAAAATTGAACAAGAGAACAAAACTATATGTCCACATTACTGTTGCATGGCGTATAATGGAATCTACTGCGAAAAGCACTTTCATGAAATCCAAATGAAGCTTATACTGACTCAATACAAGTTACATAGAATTTCTTCAGTAGATTTTGGTCAGGTACTGCACTTATGAGTTCCATCACTCTTCTTGCCAGATGCGATAAGGTGAGCTGTCGCTTGGTGCCCATAGTCAACGCGAAGAGAAATCTGTTTCGTAAATTTTCGTATTACGCTTCATTGTACGAGACTGGAGATACTAATGTAGTTTCAATAAAAGAGTAGAAGAAATCAGTATAATGGCATGGATATCTGGAGGAAAATTAACATTGTCGGTTGGAGCAGTTGTGTACAGCTTGTATGACACCCAACGTACCAACAAATTCAGTCAAATGGTACTGCATTTGATGTCAGTAGTACAGTATGTAAGAAGAGATCAACGATTCTGATGGTAGTGGGTGGAACTTAGCACACACGACAAAAAAAGTTTTGCATCACGCCGGTTCCCAGAACTCATGAAGATAGACGTTGACTGTGGATACTGTATCACAGACGCAGTCCCTTTGAGTGTTTAAAGATGTCACTAAACCCACCCAAAAATGTAAACCACCATGCATGATCTGCGCCCCTTAGACGGAGGCGGTCTGACAGCCGATCAGTTACAGACATTCCACCAGGAAGGAGGTACACGGCTCGTGCTGTCTGTAGTTCAATCATGCCTAGACGGTCAATACTGCGGTTCGATCGCGTCCGCATTGTTTTTTTGTTCCAGGAAGGGCTCTCAACAACGGAAGTGTCCAGCCATCTCGGAGTAAACCATAGCGATGTTGTTCGGAGATGGAGGAGATACAGAAAGACAGGAACTGTGGATGGCATGCGCCGTTAAGGCCGCCCAAGGGCTACTACTGAAGTGGATGACCGCTACCTACGGATTATGGCTTGGAGGAACCCTGACAGCAACGCCACAATGTTGAATAAAGCTTATCGTGCAGCCACAGGACGTCGTGTTACGACTCAAACTGTGCGCAATAGGCTACATGATGTGCAACTTCACTCCTGACGTCCATGGAGAGGTCCATCTTTGCAACCACGACACCATGCGGTGTGGTACAGATGGGCTTAGCAACATGCCGAATGGATCGCTAAGGACTGGCATCGCGTTCTCTTCACCGATGCGTATCGCATATGCCTTCAACCAGACAATCGTCGGAGACGTGTTTGGAGGCAACCCTGTCAGGCTGAACGCCTTAGACACTCTGTCCAGCGAGTGCAGCAAGGTGGAGGATCCCCACTGTTTTGGGGTGGCATTATGTGGGGTCGACGTAAGCCGCTGGTGGTTGTGGAAGGCGCCACAACGGCTGTACGCTACGTGAATGCCATCCTGCGGCCGATAGTGCAACCATATGGACAGCATATTGACGAGACATACGTCTTCGTGGTCGAGAATTCGCGCCACCATCGTGCACATCTTGTGAATTACTTCGTTCAGGGTAATGACATCGATCGACTGGAGTGGCCAGCATGTTCTCCAGACATGAAGCCTGTAGAACAGGCCTGACATAGATTGAAAAGGGCTGTTTATGGACGACGTGACCCACCAACCACTCTGAGGGATCTACGCCGAATCGCAGTTGAGGAGTCGGACAGTCTGGACCTACGGTGCCTTGATGAACTAGTGGATAGTATGCCACGACTAATACAGGCATGCATCAATGCAAGAGGACGTTCTACTGGGTATTAGAGGAACCGGTGTGTACAGCAATCTGGACCACCTCCTCTACAGGTCTCTCTGTATGTTTGTACAACATGCAGTGTGTGGTTTTCATGAGCAGTAAAAAGGACGGATATGATGTTTATGTTGATCTCTATTCCAGTTTTCTGTATAGGTTCCGGAACTCTCGGAACCGATGTTATGCAAAACTTTTTTTGATGTGTGTATAAAGGCAGTCGCCCCTATGCGGTTATGGTGTATGTATACATACCATTACTGCAAGGAGTAAACAAACACCAGTAATCATAGTGAGTATTGTGTACATTAACCAATATCGTGATAGTTCCACAGCAAAAACAGTTATCATCGGATAAAAAAGCAAAAATCGGCGTGTACAAGAATTTTTTTATTTCTTTATTTATATTTTTTTTATAAGAGATGGGGCCCCTCCACACCCGCACCAACGTGGTGACCAAACCAAAAGTTCTACTGTCACCTCCGTCAACATGTTAGTCATCTAGTAAGTGAATCACACGATGCTGAGCTGTGATGTTATCCGTGCGTCTGAGTAAGACTATGCATTAACACGGTCCATCAGATGATAGATAGTGGACGAAACGCTAGTGAGGGTAGCGATTTGAAGAGCAGAGGGAAAACATGCCAAGGCTCGTGCCGTGGGGAAAAAAACCTCTGCGGCAGTGTGATGGGTAGCAAGAGCAGTAGTGGCTTACTAGCCGAGATAGTTCATGCAAGGTTGGATTTGTTAGTATGGGTATCATGCATCATTACCGTGGCAAGCGATGGCGATGTATCCCAGTTGCTGCAGCCGCTACATTCCTGGAACAATCAAGATCGTTATATAGTAGTGGGAGATCGGCCATAGGTCATCTCACTGTGTGGGAGATGTGTGGAGCTTGTCTGCATGCAGTGTACGGTACGGCTTCCCTGCGTGGTGCGAGTTATTCGGCAGTGTATTCCAGCTGGATATCCAGTAATGGAGTCTGATTAACGGGGGCTCACCTGTACCGTTGTGTTTGAGAGTGCTTGGCCATAGATGTTAGGTCTTTACAAGTATGTCGTTTGGTCTTTTATTTTTCCATCTATGGTTGTGCTCGTAGTTCCCCAGATTCAGAATAAACGGGTTCTGCGAATATCTGGAGTTTCTATATAGTCTTGTGGTGAGTTTGTGGATTACCTCCGTGAGAGTCTCAAGTCGGTACTCCCGGTGAAGGTCCGCGATGCGTGTGTATCGTGGAGCATTGTTTATGATTTTGAGTACTTTGTTTTGTATGAGCTGCAGACGGCGCAGGCGTGTAGGCGCGGCGTATCCCCAGACAGGAGCTGCGTACGTCATCAGGGGTCGGATAAGTGTCATGTACATGGACCTCGACACCCTTCTGTTCAGTGTGCTACGCCTGTTGAGCATAGGGTAGAGCTGTATGAGCCTCGCGCTAGCTCGGTTGGTCATGTGTTGTATGTGGTCCCCCCAGAGTAATTTCCGGTCCAGCCAGACACCGAGGTATTTGACTTTCTCACGGAAACGTATTGGGCGTGTATGTAGAGTTATTTGTCTGCCGTGTCGGTGTTTTCGAGTTGCTTCGGTCTTCTAGTGAACAGAACGGCTTCGCACTTGTCGAATTTTACTCTAACACGCCATTTCTCCAACCAAGGATCAGCCACTCTGAGTGCAGTCTGTAAGCGTGACGTAATGTTTGATGGTTTCCAATCGTGCGCGAGGATGGCTGTGTCATCCGCGTAGATTGCCATCGTTGTGTTGTGTGTGGTTGGGAGATCGTTTATGTAGAGGTTGAACGGTAGGGGCCCTAGGATGCTTCCCTGGGGTATTCCCGCGTGTATACCGTGTCGTGTTGGAACTCCTCTCTCTGAGATATGAGTGTATTAGACGCACCAGCCCGTCCGGGAATCCCGCGTCGCTGAGTTTGCAAATGAGGCCGTTGTGCCATAGAGGGTTGAAAGTCTTTTCGATGTCCAGGCACACCGTCCCTGTTGCTTTGTTTGTGTTGAAGCCATGTGTTATATGTTCAACGACCCGTAAGAGTAGTTGTGTTGTGGATTGGTGATTCCTGAAGCCGAATTTCTCCGGTCTCAGGATGTAATTTTTTATGCAATGCCTAGTGATGCGTTTGAGAATCACCTTCTCAACAATCTTACTGAGCGAGCTCAGAAGGCTGACGGGTCAGTAATTTTGTGGGAGGCCGTCCTCCAAAAGGCGGGGAAGTGTTGGTGTTTTAGTATGGCATTCGTTATGTGTGTTAGGTACTCAGTAGCTTTATCCGTGAACTCCTGGAGGACACGGTTTTGAATGTCATCATGACCAGGGGCTTTCCTAGCAGCGGAATGCATTATAGCCCAGGAGACTTCGGCTGTGCTGGCATGTCGAATGTAGTCGCGCGATGGTTGGGCTAGAATTCGTGTAACCTCCTGGTCAGTAGCGTGTGTGAACACTGGATCTGATGGTACCAGGTTCGGTGTGAATGACCCTGCGAGTGTGCGGGACATTAGTTCTGCTTTCTCTTCCGCTGAGTATGCAGGTCCGTCAGGCCCTTGAAGCGTTGGGGTATATATTTTCTCCCTGGTGAAGTGTCGGGCTAGTTGCCACACGCCAACTCGCGCGGTGCCCAGCCCTTCGAGTTTTTGGTTCCACTGTTGTGTTTGTATTTTATCGTGTATGATACCCTGTAGTCTGTTAATGTGCCGTTTGAAGTACTGACGCCTGGTTCGCTGCCATTGTATCCTGGGGCGATCCCTCATTTAGGACCAGGGTTTCCTGGGGCAGGGCCACACTGTCTTGTTGTGAGGTGCGGTCAGGTACGTTGCCCGCCATTGCGTCCTGGTCGGCGTTAGTGAAGGTTTCTACTGCCTCGTCAATTTGTGCTGTTTCGTTAATTTCGTGTATGGGTGGGATGTGGCTATCGAGCGTTTCCTTGAACAATGTCCGATTCGTACGCCCGTAGTCCAACATCCTGCGTTGTTCCATGTGCTGCAGTGTTTCCTCAATGTATAGTATTACAGGTTGGTGGTTTGAGGGCAGATCGTTTTCAATGGCAACTTTGAGTGTGAATGTAATGCCCTTGATGAGGGCCATGACTAACACGTCTGGCCTGTGTCCCCTCTGATAGGGAATGTGCGTCGATTCAGTCGGCGCTAGTATTATGTAGTTTCTGCCTAGTGAATGTTCCTACAGTTTTTTGCCGTTGGGATTTCGTATGCGTGAATTACATTCTGGGTGTTTTGCGTTCAGATCTACAGCGACTATTACTCGCGGTGAGATGTTGAGTAGTGTGTTGATATCGCCTGTTGAAATGCCTACAGGACTGTTGTATGCCGATATCAGTGTGGTGTTGAACTTGACTCTGACAGCCGTAGCCTCGATTTTTTCCAGTTCAGGGGGCTCTATGTTTGTGTTCTCAATGTCTTTGTGTATGACGATTGTAGTTCCACCTGCCACGGCGTCGCCGTGGCAAATTCTGCCCTTTTGTTGTGGATCGAGTCTGCATTCCAGAACAGGATCTGTGATAGGGTGTGCGGGTTTGTGTTACGGGCCGGGTGTGGTATATTATTCATGTAACAGTGTGAAAGAGTGTAGTGATGGCAGTGTGTATGACAGCCCAGTATTGCCCGGGTTCGGCGCTCATGAGCTGGGTGATGAGTGTAGTGACGGCCGTCAGCACCTTGGTAAGGATTTGAACCGTCGTGTGTCGAGGGAATAGTGTTTCCAGTATTCCCCCAGGTGATGTGTTGGGGTTGGGTGTGGCAGCCTGAGGTGCAGTTGTAGAGTTAGCGGGCGCTTGTGCGGGTATTTGTGTGTTGTTAGGAGTGGCATTTGGGTTTATGTTTTGTGACAGAGGTTGTGGCGCCTGTGTTACTTCTGTGGTGAGGGGGATGGTAGTTTGGTTTACAGTCTCGATGTCTTGTTGACTGTTTTCCTGTGTGTTCTTAGTCTGTTGTTGCTGGGTGGCCTGTTATGGTGATTTGGTGTTCCCCGCCCTGCGTTTACGTGTAATTCTATTCTTCCTCTGGGCTTGGGGTTCTGGGGGTTCTTGTGTGGGTGTATTTTCCTGCATAGCGTGCGTTTCTTCGCAGCACGCGACTTCCGGGTGTGGGGTCGTGCTGTTTTGGGGCATAGTTGTTGGTACCATTGCTTGTTGGGTTCCAGGTGTTGTCTGTGGCTGTTGTGTAGCTGTTGCAGCGGTTGTTCCGCGTGTGTGTGAAGGGCGCTGAGGTTCCGCGGCCTGTGCCGTTCCGCCTGGGCGTGCAACCGTGGCAAACGTTACGCCGTTCCTTACTGGGTTCGGCGCTGGCCTTGGGCATGGAATGTCGTACTGTACCCTGTTCTTGTCTTGTTTACGCTTCAGCGCCTGTTTGTATGAACAGCACTGCCTGAAGTTGGCCGCATGGGGCCCACTGTAGTTGGCACAGCGTCGCTGGTTTGACTGTGTTTGTGTGCAGGTGTTGGCCGGCCGGAGTGGCCGTGCGGTTCTAGGCGCTACAGTCTGGAGCCGAGCGACCGCTATGGTCGCAGGTTCGAATCCTGCCTCGGGCATGGATGTGTGTGATGTTCTTAAGTTAGTTAGGTTTAATTAGTTCTAAATTCTAGGCCACTGATGACCTCAGAAGTTAAGTTGCATAGTGCTCAGAGCCATTTGAATTTTTCTGTGCAGGTGTTGGATCTGTGGTTGCCAGCACATCCGCGGCAACGAGTTGCCAGGCCACAACGGAGGGCCGAGTGGCCGAATCGCTGGCAGTTGTTTTTCTGCAAGCGTTAAATGGCCAGTAAGTTGAATCGTCAAGTGCAACGATAGATAATTTCGGTAGATTAAGTGCATGGACGGAAAATACAGGCAAAGCAGAAAACTATCTGAGACATCGAAACGGCTACATTGGCCCAAAGCAAGGGCCGAAAACCTTTATCCTTCTCAACATGTTGCCAGCCGTCTACGAAAGATTTTGTTTCATGACAAACATCTTGGATTCTAAAAACGGCTGCAGAAACCTCTAACACCCAAACATAAGCAGGTTAGATAGTAATATATGTTATGTACTTGATAATGGGATAAACTGATAAGTAGTAGTTTATAATTAAATAGGCCGGATGGGTTTTAGTACTATTGGCATGATCTGAAAACAGAACAGCATGTAATAATGAGCAGAAAATATCGTGATGGAACTGTTACGATTTGGGCAGCCTTCTGCAGTAATGGTAAATCGCGCATTGCTTGTGTGACAGCTTGACTAGAATGTCTAACGGTTCGACAAGATAATGCATCTGTGCATGTTTCAGTTACAACCGCCAAGTGGTTTGAAGGTGAGGATATCAATGAATGTTCTGTCCTGGCCTGCACGCAGCCCGGATGTAAAACTATTGGAAAACCTTTGGGGAATACTTGAAAAGCATGTTTACCGCAATGGGAGGCAGTCTCAGGCCTTACCTGAGGTGAAAAGTATAATACGAGAGTAGTGGGTGACAATTACACTGCAAGACCTGCAATCCCTAACAAAATCAATACCGAAGAGCTTTTTTGAAGTGATGAGGAAGAACGGAGGTTGGACAAAGTACTAACAATGTAGTAACACAACAGACAGTGAGTTCCTTTACAACAGTTTCCCAATCCTCTTTTTCTGTTACTCGTGTTGTGAAAGAAACTACGCTATTGGCCACTAAAATCGCTACAACACGAAGAAGACGTGCTACAGACGTGAAAATTAACCGACAGGAAGAAGATGCTGTGATATGCAAATGATTAGCTTTTCATAGCATTCACACAAGGTTGGCGCCGGTAGCGACACCTACAACGTGGTGACACGAGGAAAGTTCTAACCGATTTCTCAAACACAAACAGCAGTTGACCGGTGTTGCCTGGTGAAACGTTGTTGTGATCCCTCGTGTAAGGAGGAGAAATACGTACCATCACGTTTTGATAAAGGTCGGATTGTAGCCTATCGCGATTGCGGGTTATGGTATCGCGACATTGCTGCTCGCGTTGGTCGAGATCCAATGACTGTTAGCAGAATATGGAATCGGTGGGTTCAGGAGGGTAATACGGAACGCCGTGCAGGATCCCAACGGCCTCGTATCATTATCAGTCGAGATGAAAGGCATCTTATCCGCATGGCTGTAACGGATCGTGCAGCCACGTCTCGATCCCTGAGTCAGCAGATCGGGACGTTTGCAAGACAACAACCATCTTCACGAAGATTTCGACGACGTTTAGCAGCATGGACTATTAGCTCGGAGACCATGGCTGCGGCTACCCTCGACGCTGAATCACAGACAGGAGCGCCTCCGATGGTGTGCAGAACGACGAACCTGTGTGCACGAATCCAGGTTCTGTTTACAGCATCATGATGGTCGCATCCGTGTTTGGCAACATCGCGGTGAACGCACATTGGAAGCGTGTATTCGTCATCGCCATACTGGCGTATCACCCTGCGTCATGGTATGGGGTGCCATTGGTTACATGTCTCGGTCACCTCGTTTCGCATTGACGGCACTTTGAACAGTGGACGTTACATTTCAGATGTGTTACGACACGTGGATCTACCCTTCATTCGATCCCTGCGAAACCCTACATTTAAGCAAGATAATGCACGACGGCATGTTGAAGGTCATGTACGGACCTTTCTGGATACAGAAAATGTTCGACTGCTGCCGTGGCAAGCACATTCTCCAGATCTCTCACCAATGGAAAACGTCTGGTCAGTGGTGGCCGAGCAACTGGCTCATTAGAATACGCCAGTCACTACTCTTGATGAACTGTGGTATCGTGTTGAATCTGCATGGGCAGCTGTACCTGTACACGCCATCCAAGCTCTGTTTGACTCAATGCCCTGGCGTGTCAATTCCGTTATTACCGTCAGAGGTGGTTGTTCTAGGTACTGGTTTCTCAGGCTCTATGCATCCAAATAGCGTGAAAATGTAATCACATGTCAGTTCTTAGTATATTTGTCCAAAGAATACCCGTTTATCATCTGCATTTCTTCTTGGTGTAGCAGTTTTAATGGCCAGTAGTGTATATAATTCCTTCGTGATTGTTTACGTCATATATGTGCCTACTGCATTCATAATAAAACGATGCAGCGTGCTACAGACATTGTACAACTACCTCCCAAAGAGCCCTGTCTTTATATTGATGTCCACTATTGTAGTATCGCAGTTCAGTTCCCATTACGTAAGGGAGGACGCCGCTAGAGCGGCGACGTGCCGCAGCGCTCTTTTTGCGGACACTCGCTTTGACCACGGGCCTTCCACGCGCCGCCGAGTGGCCGGCGAGACCATTAGACGGGTGCGGCGAGCGCCGTGTCTGAGGCCAGCCCGGGACAGAGCGGGGCCGAGCAGCGAGCAACAAGTGCCCGCAATTTGTCGTCGCTCCCACACCACAGCTCAGGGCCGCCCCACAGCCGATCTGTAATTGAGTGAACCCAAGGCGTGGGTGGGGCGTGGCGAGGGGAAGAGAAGAGAAGAGAAGGGAAGGGAAGAGGAGGCGGCTTGGCTTCGCGGACCGGGCTCTCCACTTTCTGCAGATTTCTCTGGAGACATTGCCGGCTCAAGCCGGAGGCGGAACACAATGTGTATTACCGGTAAGATTTCAGATAAACACGGTGATTGTTAGGCTTTCGTTTCCACATATGAGGCAAAGAAATGGACCTTTTGTAAGTAAGAGTACACAATATACGAGGGTCGTCGGCATAGTAAGTTCCGTTTCTATTTCTATCCGCGGCAGCGCTACGATCGCAGTGCCGAGCAAGCGCGGCAGTTACTCTGACTCAAGGAGAAGACATTGAGGCGTAGCGCCGTATAACAATCCTGCCTAGGAGGCGGTTAAGTGGGAGATGTGTCTCAGAGCTGGATAGTGACAGATGGTGATGCGAGACTGGACGCGCACGTAGTTAATGTATCAGCCGATAGAGAACAATATTGGATAGGGGACTGATTTAGTTTCGATTGTGCCCACTAGACTGCACTAAAGTAATAGAATGTTTTTCATAAACTGTTCTAGTATTTTCATAAAGTGTTATTATGTCTTTTTGTGTTTGTAAAATGTTATAAATGTGTTTTAGCAGTATGAATAGTGCGTGAGCGTGGCTTACGGTTAATATGAAGATAATTGTTCAACGAGTTATGTAGTGGGATTTAGTGTGGGAACATTTCGAAGAAGTATGGATGTGGACAAAGAGGATTTTTGTACAATAGATTTGTAAAGTAAGTTTATGGTAAAGGGAAGTTAATTCAGGTATAAATAACAATAGTAAATAACTTTATGCATAAGCAAAACTTCAGCATATTAGATCATTACGTCGGTAAAAAGTGCAGTCGTTAGGTTTACTATTTGGCGATTGGTTATTGATGAAAAGCGCGGATTGACGCTGAAGAATGTTGTTTCGCTATTGGCTGTTTAGTAAACTGACCAATGGTAAAGCAATTTTCTTCGCGCGCCTTTCTCTGCTGGTAGAGAAGACTTAGAGTATTCTAGAGAGGAGTGGGAGCCTAAGCCTGAAACAGTTCGGACGTGTGTAGTAGTAGTTCCGATGGAAATGATAAGTTGCCCGATCTAGCAATATTTCATACATCAAAAGTGTGGTAAAGTGACGGCATAATTATTCCGATGGGCGCGTAGAAATTTCGGAATTTTAAGTGAATTTTGTGACGAGAAAAGACATATATTTCGCGTGGCGTATTGAGCAGGTCGGTGGCTAAAAACTGTGACTGCATTTGGTAACGACAGACTTAATATTTGGCGAGCATTCCCATTCAAAAACAATCAGTATTTTTGTAGCTATTACTTTTTAGGGTAAATGTAACACCAAAAACTTGCTAACGTGAGTGAAAGAGATTGTGAGTGACTGTGTTAAGACTAGCACGGACTTGGCAGTGATACGTGTTCACCTAAGTTTCAGAATATATTAATGGAGGACAAAATTTCCGACCATTCATTTCGTGCGAAAACTTTCTCCCGAAACGTGGATTAGTGACTTTAATTGCAGCCTGCTTCACGTCGAAGTACAGTAGGTTTCGCTCGGCTTTCCTACTGATGATCTGCTGAAACAATGTTCACAGGTAGGTGTAGGTTCGTCGTAAAGGGACGGAAAGAACCACGCCGCCGGAACATGTACACCATTTTAAGATCGCTGCTGCCGAAATGTGCTTTGAAGTGCTTCTCTATAATGTCAGCCGTAATTGAAAATGCTACCGCGTGTGAAATCAGATCTGTGATTCGTTTTCTAAATGCAAAGAAAGTTAAACCAAAGGAAGTTCATCGGCAAATCTGCGAAGTTTACGGACGAAATGCTATTAGTGATTCAACAGTTAGGAGATGGGTCAGATTGTTCACTGAAGGACGTGATCAAGTGCACGATGAAGAACGAAGTGGACGCCCGTATGTAATTACTGATGAACTGGTCCACACAATTGAAGAGAAGACTAAGCACAACCGTAAGTTTACACTTAGTGCCCTTGCTATGGAAGATCCGTAAATCTCACGATCAGTAATTCATAAAATTGTTACTAAAAAACTGAAATTTCGAAAACTTTGGTGACGTTGGGTACTCAAAATTCTTACTGAACATCACAAAAAACAACGGACTGGCAGTGCACTTCAGTTTTTGACGGTCTACAAAGAATAAGACGATGGTTTTCTTTCTCAGATAGTCACGGGGGATGAAACTTGGATATCGCACGACACCCCTGAAACAAAATGGCAATCAGTGGAATGGAGGCACACTTCATCCCCAACGGTGGTTAAGCCTAAGAAAATCTTGACACCTCTATCAGTCATGTGCACCGTTTTTTGGGACAGAAAAGCATTTTGCTGATTGATTCCTTACCAAGAGGCCAAACAATCAATGCACATGGTTACTGCGAGACCATTAACAAACTGCGCAGAGCAATACAGAACAAGCGCCGAGGATTGCAGTCAAAAGGTGTTTTTTTTTTCACGATAATGCCCGACCTCACACGGCGAATGTGACCAAACAACTCTTACTGGAATTTCACTGGGACATGTTTGATCATCCTCCATACAGCCTGGACCGCGCACCTAGCGACTTTTATCTCTTTCTTTCTTTGTTTCTTTTGCTTGTGCCTTTGTCCCACAATGACGCAAGGTCGGCATGGTTAATCGGATGTGGCAAGGTTAATTTAAGGGGTGGCCGGATGTCCTTCCTGCCGCCCCCCCCCTTACCCCCTGGGACAGAATTAGTGTACCCCAACTGTCTGTGTCTCGTGTAATCCATGGAATAGTGCGAATGTGTTCAGATGTCTGCGAGCCGTGTATCTGAGGTGGGACGTGGGGACCTGCCCGGTAATCACCTAGGGGGATGTGGAAAACCGCCTAAAAACCACATCCAGGCCGGCTGGCACACCGGCCTCCGTCGTTAAGCCGCCTGGCGGATTCGATCCGGGGCCGGAACGCCTTCCCGAGTCCAGGAAGCAGCGCATTCGCGCTCTCGGCTAACCTGGCGGGTAGCGACTTTTATCTCTTCTTACACCTAAACTCTGTCCTTGGTGGTCAACACTTCAACGATGATGACAAGCTGAAAGAACATGTTACCACATGGTTGAATACACAGGCGGCAACCTTCTATGAAGAAGGCATACAAAAACTTGTCCCACGCTGTGACAAGTGCCTACAAAATTTCGGAAGCTATGTAGAAAAGTAGTTTAACCGTTGTAGATTTGTTTCAATGAATATTTTTTCTGTATCTGTGCATGTTTGTTATATATAACCAAACTAAAGTTATTTTGTGGACATACCTCGTACACTGACGTTAGAAAAGTTGCAGTACCAAGAACAGACGTGTGACGTAAATGGAAGATGGCAGGCGTTTTTCTCTGTCTGAAAGATGATGCCTATTAAAATTTCGCACCAGTCGCATAAGAGTGGAGGTAGTAGCGCCGCTATGAACGTGCAAATCAGGTTTGCCTTAAATACAAGCGCTAACGGTCGCGAGTGTTAATTACCTTACAGATTAGACATATTAAGTTCGTATTAATCAAGAATACGTATAATGAGTCAAAGATGCCATTACCCTACCTCACTGAGTTTGTACGAGGATCGCGTAATAGGGCTAGAAGAAGCTGAATGTTTCTTCTGCTATACTGCGGAAAAATTGGCTGGAATATACCTACTGTACATGACTGCTGGCAGCGATGGTCACGGTAATGTATGGTCGCAGGAGACCGGGCTCAGAACAGCCACATGGCACTACAGAGAGGGATGATCATCGTGTTCGGCGTATGACTGTGGTGCGTTGTACAGGGTTATTACAAATGATTGAAGCGATTTCACAGCTCTACAATAACTTTATTATTTGAGATATTTTCACAATGCTTTGCACACACATACAAACACTCAGAAAATTTTTTTTAGGCATTCACAAATGTTCGATATGTGCCCCTTTAGTGATTCGGCAGACATCAAGCCGATAATCAAGTTCCTCCCACACTCGGCGCAGCATGTCCCCATCAATGAGTTCGAAAGCATCGTTGATGCGAGCTCGCAGTTCCGGCACGTTTCTTGGTAGAGGAGGTTTAAACACTGAATCTTTCACATAACCCCACAGAAAGAAATCGCATGGGGTTAAGTCGGGAGAGCGTGGAGGCTATGACACGAGTTGCTGATCATGATCTGCACCACGACCGATCCATCGGTTTTCCAATCTCCTGTTTAAGAAATGCCGAACATCACGATGGAAGTGCGGTGGAGCACCATCCTGTTGAAAGATGAAATCGGCGCTGTCGGTCTCCAGTCGCGGCATGAGCCAATTTTCCAGCATGTCCAGATACACGTGTCCTGTAACGTTTTTTTCGCGGAAGAAAAAGGGGCCGTAAACTTTAAACCGTGAGATTGCACAAAACACGTTAACGTTTGGTGAACTACGAATTTGCTGCACGAATGCGTGAGGATTCTCTACCGCCCAGATTCGCTCATTGTGTCTGATCACTTCACCATTAAGAAAAAATGTTGCTTCATCACTGAAAACAATTTTCGCACTGAACGCATCCTCTTCCATGAGCTGTTGCAACCGCGCCGAAAATTCAAAGCGTTTGACTTTGTCATCGGGTGTCAGGGCTTGTAGCAATTGTAAACGGTAAGGCTTCTGCTTTAGCCTTTTCCGTAAGATTTTCCAAACCGTCGGCTGTGGTACGTTTAGCTCCCTGCTTGGTTTATTCGTCGACTTCCGCGGGCTACGCGTGAAACTCGCCCGCACGCGTTCAACCGTTTCTTCGCTCACTGCAGGCCGACCCGTTGATTTCCCCTTACAGAGGCATCCAGAAGCTTTAAACCGCGCATACCATCGCCGAATGGAGTTAGCAGTTGGTGGATCTTTGTTGAACTTTGACCTGAAGTATCGTTGCACTGTTATGACTGACTGATGTGAGTGCATTTCAAGCACGACATACGCTTCCTGGGCTCCTGTCGCCATTTTGTCTCACTGCGTTCTCGAGCGCTCTGGCGGCAGAAACCTGAAGTGCGGCTTCAGCCGAACAAAACTTTATGAGTTTTTCTACGTATCTGTAGTGTGTCGTGACCATATGTCAATGAATGGAGCTACAGTGAATCTATGAAATCGCTTCAATCATTTGTAATAGCCCTGTACTTCATCTGCAGCATCAATTTGAGAAGCAGTGTGCACTACAGTGGCACAACGAACTGTTACACACTGGTTACTTCAAAGAAACCTCCGAGCCAGACGCCCTGTAGCGTCACTGGTCCCAAACCACCGCCATTTGCGATTTCAGTGGTGTCAGGCGAGACATCATTGGAGGAAAGGGTGGAGATCTGTGGTGTTTCCTGATGAAAGCTGGTTCTGCCTCGGCGCCAGAGGTGGCCTTCTGTTGATTAGGAGGAGACCAGCTCAGGGCCTGCAACCTACCTGTTTGTGTGCTAAACACGCTGGACCTACACTTGGAGTTATGGTCTGGAATTCGATTTCGTACGACATTCGGAGCTCTCTCGTGGTTATGCCAAGCGCTCTGACTGCGAATTTTTACCTGTCTGGAGATTCGACCTACTGTGCTGCCATTCATGAACAACATTCCAAGGAGTTCAAATGGTTCTGAGCACTATGGGACTTAACATCTGTGGTCATCAGTCCCCTAGAACTTAGAACTACTTAAACCTAACTAACCTAAGGACATCATACACATCCATGCCCGAGGCAGGATTCGAACCTGCGACCGTAGCGGTCACGCGGTTCCAGACTGAAGTTCCTAGAACTGCACGGCCACACCGGACGGCTCCAAGGAGTGTTTTCCAACAAGAGAATGCTTATCCATTCACCGCTGTTATAACTCAACATGCTCTACAGAGTGTTGACCCGTTCCCTTGTCCTGCTCCATCACAGATCTGTCCAATAGAACATACATGGGACATCATCAGACCATATCTTCAGCATCATCCACAACAAAACCTGAACGTCCCTGTACTGACAGGCATGGAACTTCATTCCACAAACTAACATCCGGCACCTGTACAACACAGTTTATGCACGTTTCCATGCTTGCATTCGGCATTCTGGAGGCTACACCGGTTATTAACGTATAAGCACCTAACTTTTGCGTAAGTTTATGTCGCAATTACATTAACTTTAGATCTTGCTGTCTTCATCAGTTACATATGTTACCTAGACAAATGTATGTCCCAAATTCCATTACTGTACATTAATTATTTTTTGGTGTTGCTACTCTTTTCTGTTAGTGTATGAGGCTTGTCCAGAGCTAGGACTCCGAAGATACAATGAGGAAGTGTTCCATACACTTCAGTGACAATAAGCATTTGTCCATGTTAGATAGCTTATATAGTTGTATGTTAGGCATTTTTGGTGATAGGGAACAAACTACTGCTGTTCCATGGTTTTCAACATCGAAACTACTAGTTGTTACAGTCGTAGAACATACATTTTTCTTATACTTTTCGTAATGATACAAACCTTAGCTTCAAGTTCAATAAAGGTGTGCCAGCAGGAGGAACAATAACAGGAACAACCAGAACTAGTACTGACAATTTTTAGCAATTGCTAAATCATTGCTGGAGCTTGAACTCTTCTGTTCCTCCGTGTCTTCGCAAAACAGTATGGGTCTGCCGGTCCACCTTGATGCAAACACTTTCCGTTTTAGGGTTCCGTGCATCAGTCGGTAAAAACGGAAACCACATAGGATCCTTTGTTGTCCGTTTGCCTGTCAGACTGTTAGAAACCATCTTTTTTAGGGACGGGTGAAGTACCAAGCTGAAATTTACGTTACACATTAAAGTTTCTGAATCAATACATTCGGAAGATATCGTCATTTATGACACGAATTTTGACACTCTCAAACTCGTTCATCAATAGCTGTAGGATACTGACGTTGGCCTAGAATCAGTAAATATGCCAAAAACAAAGATTTCACAATACAACGAAAGGAAAAAATCCGAAAACCGTAGGTTTGTAAGTATATCACACGGCAAAAATATTTCTTTCAGCATTCATGTTGACTGGGTCGCAATGGTAAAGGTAATGTGACGCGTTTCGGAATTTATCTATCGTCAGGTCCGATTACTGCACACAGGTATAGCGTTTCTAGTTGTATGTGAAACGAACATTTGCAGACCGACTAGCCCGTTCTCCTGGATATCTGGTGATGGATAAATTCCTAAACGCGTTATATGCACGATAAAGTCATTCGTTGCCCGATGTTTGATTTTTGCCGCTGCGACCCAATTAGCCTGCTTGGAGAACTGCTGATTATTAAAATAATGGTCGCCTGACTCGTACGTGATTTTATGTCACATTTATGTTACTGAAATTAGAACATTCTCAAAAATCTTGGAATACCTGGGGTTTATATTTTGAAAGTGTCAGAGTCGATAACGGGAAAAATGGAGGAGATTCTCGACTCCCCGAATGGGTGAACTATCTGTATTCGTAATGTTTGCGCAGAACCCTCAGTGTGCGAGTCCTGCTTGCACCTGGCTATCTTTTTATTTCCCTCTACTAATAGGAGTAAACCACATTCCCACAAAAGTCGAAACTGATGTACACATCCCGAAACGCATCAACACCATACACTGGAAATTTATAACAAAGCTATTACATACGAGAGGCTATACTGGGAGACAAAACCGTAATAAGTGAACACACAGGACATCAACAACACAACCGTTACGGCTTTCACAGAACTGATTTTGTACACAGAACAGAAATTAAACACCCTCTTCCCCCCCCCCACACACACACACACATTCACATATGTACACACATGCGCAAACATGATAACCCCCCCCCCCTTTCCCCCGTCCAAACGGGAGACCGATGTACCTAACGGAAACCGTCAAAATTCTCCACACAACTTTAAAAAATTCTCGCGATAAGTTTCGCTACACAAGTCAGATGTAAGGTGGCACAATATCAGAAATACTGCCAAGATGAAAGGTTATGCTTTATCTGCATTATCTCAGCAAGTGAAGCCGGCCAAATAACTTGAGTACACGACTGAATGCGTAACCAAGCTAGTGTCCACTAATATAGTGTCACAACACAACTGTAAATCCCATTTGTAAAAACACAGACGTTTTTAACTTCTTAGTTTCATCTTTGGAATCGAAAGTCGTTCATATCTTTGCTGATGACGTGCTGTATCGAGAAGAAATGGAAACAAATGTGCCGGCCGTGGTGGCCAAGCGGTTAAAGGCGCTACATTCTGGAACCGCGCGGCCGCTACGGTCGCTGGTTCGAATCCTACCTCGGGCATGGATGTGTGTGATGTCCTTAGGTTAGTTAGGTTTAAGTAGTTCTAAGTTCTAGGGGACTGATGACCTTAGAAGTTAAGTCCCATAGTGCTCAGAGCCATTTGAACCATTTTGAAACAAATGTAAAACTAAAGCAATGACTCTCAAATAAAAATGTACTACAAAAACCTTTGCACAAAACTGGAACCAGATAGTACTCATGTTACAATTCTTTCGTAAAGCATTGTAAAGATTCTAGAACTTTGTTCTTCGCGTTTTACAATAAAGAAGCCTTCTGATGATAGCGGTATTAAGCCGGAAACAATTTGGTGGAATACACAAACAAAATTGTTCTCGTCCATTCGCACTCACACTTTTACAAACTAATAATTACGTATACACACTGATTAAAAAGCTAATTTGAAGTCACGCATTAAACATATCAAATTTTTGATTCAGCAACATTTGCTCCGCTTTTAATCACTGATTTTGGTGATGAACGTGTCGGAAAGTTGATTTATCGGTGCATGCTCCTATTTGTTAATGAACATACCGAACACTGGCCATAACGAGTTTGCTGCATCTATATGGAATTTATTTGCTCGTGAGAAGGCTCGTTTACTCCAACGTTATTACTTACTGTGAAGGGAACAAGGCTCAGAGGATGGAAGGTTAATTCTTAACTACCTGTCGGCGTTTAGATCTTACCAGCTTGTATATTGCACTCACTGGGAAGGAAATTGTCATATAATCCTATGCATCAGCCTCGCTATAGTTTTTATTTCTGCCGGTGTAGCAGCTTCCTGGAATCAAAAAAATTACTCTACAAAACTGATAATTTGATACAGGTACGTTTCCACCAAAAATTTTAAGCTCCTAAAGTATCATCTTTTTAGTGATGATGTTGGCTGCACGTTAAAATGGTAATCGCAGTCTAACAGCTGTAGCGTCAATGCTCTTTACTGTGGTAGTTTTTACCGTTTGAGAACTGGAGTCTTACTAGCGTTCTTGGCTGTGAGAAAACATGCCATCTCTTAAAGTTATTTTTCCTATTCGAATACCATTTGTTTTTCATTCTTTTTCTACACAATTCATATCTTCTTATTGTGCATTCCTAGCGTTCCTCTAATATTATATGTGGACGATACCACGCGTAAAAAGTAACAATATTCTGCTAGTCCTTTCTTTTGTCTTTTTAGTCATTAAGCAACCCGTTTTCGAAAATCTGTTTATTATGAGATGCTTCCAACCAGGTACAGAAATTTCCTGAAAACTTAGTAAGAGAACTGTGATGCATTAACCGCAACACATTACGTCGATAGTTCCCGGGAATGTGATATCCCTCGGGAAAGTTTAGCTCAGGCAGCACAGTGTTATCACAAGTAAGTTGCGCCTAGAGCAATTCACTTTATATAGTACATGGAGAGGTTAAATGCCTCGGTAAATAGACGTCAACTGGTAACAATCAATATTGGACAGAAAGGTATATACGTGTAACTAGACGAAACCCAGCCGAAGACACTGGCAGGAAAGACGGCATAGACTAAGTAAACAACTAAATAAAGTAGTAAACATTGCAAATTCTGATTACAGTAATATGCTCATGGTTTAGAAACAGAAAAAGTAATCACTCATTTCTGTGGCGGGTCGGAGTCTTGTGACACTAGATATTGAGCGTCAGTGACAAATGAGAGCAAATTTCATTATTGGAGGACGAATTTTTCCATTTTCCGCCTCATAACAATCTTGTCTGTCATTCCCTGGTAAGTGCAAAGATAAACGTAGAAGGTAAGGGCACTTCACAAACATACCAAAGCACTTAGAATTAATGTACGCGCTGCTCTTACTCGGAACTGTGACAAAAGTTTGCAGTAGCAATAATAATAAATTCTCTCTGCATGGTGTATCAACGGACAATAAGGGAGGAATATGCTCTCATTTGTTTACTGTATGCTATTGGTCGTTCGTAGTTGCAAAGAGCTTGCGATAGAAGCGATATGTTTCACTGTAGTGAATTGCTTATAGCTCTTAAGGTATGCACTTTAGACCCCATGTTTACTGGACATTGATGTCTTGTTTTTTGTTCTATACTATCATGTCGCAAAGCATGCATTATTTCTTTTTTTTTTTTTTTTTTTTTTTTTTTTTTTTTTAATTCCCTGTGCACTACTGTCACCTGGAGTCCCCAGCAGCCCCTGCTGTGTCTGGAGATAACAACTGAGACACGTGTCATTGTCTCATTACCGTCTTACCTTGTGGACTAGTTTCGTCGCTTCAGTTAGGTATATACGCATTCCGACAAACTGAGTCGCTTCTGGACCGTTCTGACTCTCGTGCCGCAGGTCATGTAGCGTGTCTTATGATCTCAGTAAAAGCCACACCTGTATGTTAGTCCAGTTTCATAGATGCTCTCGATGCTGCTGCTGGACGAAATAAGAATCGCAGAGGCGAGGAGCGCCTCTTTGAGAACTGGAACAGTGGGGCGCGCCCATACGAAACTCGCATCCCCAAGCGAGCCGTGGGACAGCTGGTAACGCAGCCGGCCCAGCTAATTAAAGGACGCGCGGTTAGTCTACACAGCAGGGGACGGGCATCACGCACATCGCGTCGCCTTACAAGGCGCGCGGGCGACCTCAGCAGCATCAGGCTGGAGTGAGGCGGGGTAGGGGGTGAGGAGGCGCCAGCCGGTATCCGCTTACCCCTCCTCGCGACGCTCGGGCTTCACAGAGTTAGCCAACCCCTAGCGTGATCCACTCTCACGGCTGGCCAGTGGTGAAATGAGGTGGCACCGGCGCCAGAACTCGGGGCGGTACTTGCAAGCTCCACACAGCGATCGTGCCTCAACGCTTCGTCGAAGTTTTGTCGATGCAATTGCAAGCACGCAACTGTGTAAGCATATCGTTCAGGAAATCCTCGGTATTATCCATAGAACGGTAGAAATGCAATGCAATACGGGAAGAATGGCAAATATTTTAGAAACTGAAAGCGTGGACTAACGTGAACAAGACATTCCGTATAACAGGCGTCCGAGATTACTGGTTACAGAGGTACAGCTGTCAAAATGTGACCCGAAATAAGTACAGCAGGTGCTAATCAAAGGCGAATGATTGTGTTCAAAGTTGATTTTTATAAATTTCAGGAGCTTCTCCACATGCGCTGTTCGACACGCTGAGGTCCATTATAATGAAGTCACGGCCAGATTCTCGCCAGAAGCGACGCCCTTGAGGAAGGAGTACAGTGGCACGATAACGTTAACCGGTCACTTCACGGAGTTCAAAGATTTCTTGGTCATATGCCCATGCAACATTATGCCTCACCACGTCATAACGCCTGGACCACCAAACCGACGGCATTTGACATCCTTGCTCAATGCATTACCTGTACGTCCCCGGTAGCTGAATGGTCAGCGTGACGGATTGTCAGTCCTCTGGGCCCTGGTTCGATACCCGGCTGGGTCGGGGAATTTTCTCCGCCCAGGGACTGGATGTAGTGCTGTCCTCTTCATCATCCTTGCACCCTCATCGACTGCAGGTCGCCGAAGTGGCGTCAAATTGAAAGACCAGCACCCTGTGAACGGACTGCCCGAAGGGGGCCCTAGCAATACGATTAAATAAATAAATGCTTTACCTACCTTCACATGGCGAGAGTTAGGTGCCCGCAATGCATCTAGGAACGTTTTCGAGCATGATCGTTTTGATGGCGTGGGAAGGCATCATCTTGCATGGATGTACTGACCTTCAAATTTTTGAACACGGTAGATTCCCATGTCAACGTTATTGTGACCTCAATGTATGTAGTACAGGGTGATTCAAAAAGAATACCACAACTTTAAAAATGTGTATTTAATGAAAGAAACATAATATAACCTTCTGTTATACATCATTACAAAGAGTATTTAAAAAGGTTTTTTTTCGTTCAAAAACAAGTTCGGAGATGTTCAATATGGCCCCCTCCAGACACACGAGCAATAATCAACCCGATACTCCAACTCGTTCCACACTCTCTGTAGCATATCAGGCGTAACAGTTTGGATAGCTGCTGTTATTTCTCGTTTCAAATCATCAATGGTGGCTGGGAGAGGTGGCCGAAACACCAAATCCTTAACACACCCCCATAAGAAAAAATCGCAGGGGGTAAGATCAGGGCTTCTTGGAGGCCAGTGATGAAGTGCTCTGTCACGGGCTGCCTGGCGGCCGATCCATCGCCTCGGGTAGTTGACGTTCAGGTTTCATAACTAACCTTTTTCGTAGGACTCTCCATACAGTTGATTGTGGAATTTGCAGCTCTCTGCTAGCTCTGCGAGTCGATTTTCCTGGGCTGCGAACAAATGCTTGCTGGATGCGTGCTACATTTTGATCACTTGTTCTCGGCCGTCCAGAACGTTTCCCTTTGCACAAACATCCATTCTCTGTAAACTGTTTATACCAACGTTTAATACACCACCTATCAGGAGGTTTAACACCATACTTCGTTCGAAATGCACGCTGAACAACTGTCGTCGATTCACTTCTGCCGTACTCAATAACACAAATAGCTTTCTGTTGAGCGGTCGCCATCTTAGCATCAACTGACGCTGACGCCTAGTCAACAGCGCCTCAAGCGAACAAATGTACAACTAAATGACACTGTATAGCTCCCTTAATTCGCCGACAGATAGTGCTTAGCTCTGCCTTTTATCGTTGCAGAGTTTTAATTCCTAAAGTTGTGGTATTCTTTTTGAATCACCCTGTATATAAATAAAAGTGCCATTTTGTGTTCATTTCATTCCAAATTTCCTTCCGTTATCTTGTGTACCATAACGAAGTAATGTAACACGTCCGGGAGTACAACTGGTGGGGGACCGGTAAACTGTTCTCGCTTTAACCGTGCACCCTGTCCACGCCACGTACCTGGTACTCCCTCGGCGGTCTGCTCCAAGCTTCTGCTGGCTTGTCTGAAATTTTGTTTATAAATATGCAAGCGGATTTAGGGTAGCCACTCAACACTTAAACACAACACTGTTCTACGTCTAGTATGAACAATTATATTCTGAGACGATAAGAAAATCGCAGGTTGCATTGTTTAAACTCTAAGTCGTAAGTGTTGATGCCAATTAACATTCTTGCTGATTTGATGTACGATATTCTTGACGATGTCAATGTCTGTCACTATCGTACTTCGCCCCGTCACCTGCATTTCACAGTCTTACTCTGGCCAAACCTTCAGTGATAGATACACAGGCGGTGATGATGATTATCTGTCCACAGTTATCCCTTGGACGAGCGTACGTGTAACCGACACCACGCGGGTGATTGTTGATGACGCGGAAGCTGAATAGTCGAACGAAGGTTCTTACGCTCGTCACATACCCACAGATATCTGGTACCATGACACTTGTATTAATATAGCGCTGTTCATAAAGTTAATTTACAGTTCACAGTTCTCACTCGTACGAGCCTGCGCGTAACCGTCGCGACGCTGTTCAATGTCGAAGGCGAAGACCGAACGCATGTTCTCACGCTCGTTACAAGTCACTGGCCCTTGATTGCTCTCCTCCGAGGTAAACTATTTTACCGATTGACATTATTTTCATTTCGTGAACCCGAACATGACGCGGTTGATTGATATTGTATGGTACGGCACGCAAACGGGCGGAAACCCAAATACGTTACCGGCAGCACTGCTCGTTTTTAGTTATTTCTTTATCCATTTTCACTGAATCCACTTCCATGTCTCATTATTTCACGATAATAGTACTAGCAGCCACACTTAAAATTCCATAATAATGCCTATCCCACGCAGAGCTACCCACAACATAGCAGCTCCGTGTCCCGTGCTCGATTCTGCAAAATGCCGCCGTTCGCAAAATACTGCATCTATAGGAAGATTTTCTGGCTTTATTGAATAAACAACATTACACATGCAAAGAAAACCATGAAACACGTCACTGTATGAAAAAAATTCACTAATTTCAAAAACTATAGATCACTTTTTGCAATAATGACAAATAAAATACAACTTACTTAGTTAGTCTACACAAACAATATGGGTCCACTCTTTATCGTTTAGTGCATTGTACCCATTCTTCTTCAAATGATTCACAGCGTATTACACATATTGTGTTGTCATCCGTTGCTATACTGTCCCCACCAAATACCAATTTATTTTGACTCATCCTATTTGTTGCATCTTTATTTGAACTAGTTCTGTTAGATGCTACAGCCGTTTCTTTATTGAACGTTTCACCTAACTTCAAGTTTCTTTGTTTCCTTTTCTCTGCGCTTTATCCTTTATTCGACCACCTACAATGTTCCTCTGAATATGAAAAAAACTCAGCTGCCTGCCTTGCTGTCTCGTTGCCCGATATTACTTCATTTAGTGCCATCTCTATATTCTCTTCAGTCCATTTTCCTTCTATTGTCCCCTAATTCTCAGCCATTTCACTCTGAAAAGTGAAGAGAAGAGCTATTATTATTTTTCCCCCTAACGTTCTGACTGGTCGGTACTGGAAGACAACTGGCCGGCCAGTATTGTACGACGATCACGCAGTAAAAATGATACCGGTTGCGTATTGTTTAATACACAATGCCTTTAAACTCTTACAGTTACAGTATCCCTAAACGATACATTTAAAATAAATGTATAAATAAGTTAAATTACTCACCTCATAAACGTGTACCACACAAACCACATTAATCGCTCACAACACACAAACAATTGGACACAGGACAAAATGCCCGACGTATCATGAGTGGAATCATGGCGTCTTAGAGCTCTCCGCTTGCATGTGCCGCCACCTAGTACTATAAATGAGAACTACCGATGGCCGGTACTGTAAGACGGTCGGTACTGTACGATTCTCCCCTATCAATTGTTGTAGCCAAAGGATCGTTTTTCAATAATGGTGGTAGCTCGTTTTCAAGAAAGCCTAGATGACAGAGCTTCGTAAGACGGTGAGGCAACACAACATACCCAATCGAGTTGTTGTTTATCAGACCACACCGCACATTTAGTAAACATGCTTCTTGACAATACATCTTCACAAAGGCGTCTTGGTTTTCGTTAGAGCACCGATGTGAGTTACTCATACCGTCACTAATGAAACCCGTTCCACAAATAAACCGTATTAATGGGATTACTCGGCGGTTTACAATCGGCCAAGGACAAAATGCTAATCTCAAAGGTGTTTAATCCGCTGTGAATGGGTAAGAGATGGTGTATACCTATTATTTCATAAGATACTTATCACTACACACGACGTGCAACACAAAGGATCGTTTTCACGAAAATGCGTTATTATTTCCCACTGCAAAATTTGGCTGAAAGGTACCTACAACCATTCCCGGTAATGGTGCAAAAACATAGAGCCCCCTCGGGCTCGGCGATAATTTAAACAGCAAGTTGTAGACACATGCGAAAGAAAAAACCAGAGCTCTGAAGTTCATGTGACTTGTAATGTAGGTTGACGAGGTCACATTGGCAGCAAATTTCACCAAAATTCAGCCAAAATCCACCGTTGGCATTCCGCACCAAGGGAAGGTCGTCGCACCCTATCTTACCCACATTTTACGCCCTCTTTTGTCGTCTTCCTGACAGAGGCTATAATCGCGATCCTCAACGTAGAAATCACGCAGTTTTGTTGTGTGTGGACGAGAGAAACGTTCTAGACACACCGTTTCTCAAAACCGACAAGAAAACACCTCAGGGGATGGCATAAAGGGCGTCAATGAACCCACCCCTTTCCCTGAGGCTTTGATTTCCACACAATTTGCAGCCGAAGACGACAGTTCACAGTGAGATGAGAAACAGGATGACGTTCTTGACAATCCTCGACAATGCCAATGTTCCACTGATGCTTCACCACTTCTTTAAAGACATCGCGAGCCAACAACCTAATTTAACGTGATCGCACCCCTCTAGATTGCAGTGTCATGGCAATTTTTGCTCTGGAGTACAGTGTGAAACAACAAGGCGGTTCACGGAAAATTTGAACGCGTTCCAAAGCAGCAAAAACTGCTTATCCTTTATCAGCCCTCTGGGTTTGCACCCTCCTGTGGCGTGATAACGGAGTAGTGGGACATTGACATATGCGTGAATAAAACGGCAACTCCCCACATCGGCAACACAGCTAGTGCCAGCCGACCACATTTGTCAAACAATTTAAAACAATGTACCTGGACAGACAGAAAATGGTTCAAATGGCTCTGAGCACTATGGGACTTAACATCTTAGGTCATCAGTCCCCTAGAACTGAGAACTACTTAAACCTAACTAACCTAAGGCAATCACACACATCCATGCCCGAGGCAGGATTCGAACCTGCGACAGTAACAGTCCTGCGGTTCCGGACGGCAGCGCCTAGAACCGCACGGCGAACCGCGGCCGGCGGACAGCCAGAACCCGTGTTAGAACACTAGCCACCTTCTAGTAGGCATGCCGGAACGGAGAGGTACCAATTTGTTCTTTACCTGTGATACATGACATAAGCTTCTCAGCTCTGTCTTTTTTTTCCCATGCGTCGACATCTTGCTGTCTGAAGCGTCACCGCGCCAGAGGATGATGTCGCAGAACTACAGACTTTTGCATCGTTACATAGAAACGTTGTAGGCAGCTTTGAGCCAAATTGCAAACTTATACGTATAGTTACGAGGTTCCGAAAAAGGGAGCCTTTAATTCTGTTGTGCAATGTATTTAGTTAAAGCTTGTTTGAGGTGGAAAATTAAGCGCCTCAAACTGCTTATGGCATACAAGATAGCCTGGACGTATACGTGTGGGAGATGAACGAGCTTATGCCATTCTGCCTCCACTGTATTTGTTGTGGATGTCCAAAAAGGTTTAGACTCGGACTGCAGTCACCTGTCAACATCAACTGCACAACTTCAGCAAGAAATTTTGGATTTGTGATCGAGTGAAAGATTTGTGTGACACGGTCACTCGGGAACTTTTAACATGAATAGTTCACACCTTACAGCAGCCTTGCTTGCGTACCTCGCTGAAACACTTAGAGCACCTATCGTCCTGGAATGCCAGAACCGGAACTATGTAGGCGGACGCCATCCACCCCCTGCAGCCGCACCGCCATGTCCCCCTCATCCACCCTTGGCAGGCGGGGCGCTGGATCTCCTGCGATTATTTCCGGCCCAGATTTACTGCGCGCCCGGTCGATACCGCCAACAGCTGGCAAAATGACTGCCCTGCATCTGGCACAGCGTCCAGTTTTATACATACCTCATACCTCCTTAATCTGACTTCACTACCACACTGTGCACACGATGTTGCTAGTAGTACATTCTAGTAAAGTTATTTTCCGCTGTTTCCGCTCTATCCTAAACTGAGTGGCCAAAAGTCGTGCGAATGTTTGTCCTGTTTGAAGATGAGCAGTGTATAACGTAGTAATGTTGTAGCTAGATACTGCGTATATGGCGAATGTCGTCACGATATCGTAGCAGACCGTTTACAGACTGTTGCATGTTGAACTTTTTAGTACGTAGCGAGTTAGCCGACAGTCAGTATAATAATACGCATAATACGCAATAATACGCATGTCACAGCATTTTGACTTTTACAATGCAGTTATTTATTTACATAGGAAGTTATTTCGATTATATCCGACAACATGGACGTATAACTACAAATATGACTTGTTTGTCATCTTTCTTCTCATTGGTGTGATGTGAACCAACACGAATTCCTGTCGTGTGCCAACATCTTCATCTCAGAGCAGAACTTATAACTTACGCCCTCAGTTATTTTCTCTATGTATTCCAGTCTCGTCTTCCTCTACAGTCCTTACCCTCCACAGCTCCCTCTAGTACCACAGAAGTTTTTCCGTGATGTCTTAACATATGTCGTGTCAACCTGTCCCTTCTCCTTGTCAGTGTTTTCCATTTATTCCTTTACACGTTGATTTTGCGGAAAACCTGATCAGACCACCTAATTTCCAACATTCTTCTGTAGCACCACATCTCAAATGCTTAGATTCTCACCACTACTATACAACGCTGTGTTGTGGTTCTATAATTACAAAATGATAACTATAGTCTACGCATATATTAAAAATGTATGTCTCTGTGTATATATCACATTTACTCCTAAACCGCTTGGCTTCAGCCCGGAACCGCGTTGCTGCTACGGTTGCAGGTTCGAATCCTGCCTCGGGCATGGATGTGTGTAATGTCCTTAGGTTAGTTACGTTTAAGTAGTTCTAAGTGTAGATGACTGATGACCTGAGCAGTTAAGTGCCATAGTGCTTAGAGCCATTTGAACCACTTCAACCTAAACCGCTTGACCGACTTCAACCAAACCTGGTACACATACCACTTAAGACTGTAAAGAATCGCTTTGTGGGTAAGAACCACTTACGTATCGAAGGCATGGGAGTGTGTGTGAAAAAGTAGTGTAGACCACGATGTGCGAAACTCAGATGTTATTCATGCAGTATTTGAGAATGATAGCTCTTAGTAACTTGCAACACGCTTTACACATAATTTCAAACCGTTATGAAACCGATTCTCGTTGAGAATTCCCACAATATGATGAAAAGAAAAAAATTTATTGCGGAAAGTATTCGCACACACCACTGAACGTACTTGCAAAATTATATCATTTCACGAACACATAGTTTAGGAGATATGATGTCATGAACGGTGAGAAGCACGAGAAAGTGCTGCATCATGACTTTTAAATTTGAATGCTTTGCTACTAATTCTGTTCCCAACACATTTCACGGACGGTATCCATATATTTTACTGAATCTACCTACAAAATTACATCATTTTACGACACATAATTCGTCAGACGCGATGTTATGAACATTCAGCTACGTGAAAACAAAACTTCACGCCGAAATTTGTGAGATAGACAGGTGAACTATATGTACCTGAAATACGTTAAATAAATGTGAAGGATACGTGTCATGCGCGTGCGTGGCAGATCTACGCGTGGAAAGGTCCTCCTCTCAATCTATTTCAGTTAAAATTTGGTACACATACTACTTTATGTATGTAAATGGAAACTGTGAGAGCAAGAACCGGCATCCTCCTACTGGGTATGTATGATAAAATGGTGAGAGAAGAGGACAAGATAGGATGGACAGATAGGGTGGGGGAAGGAGCCTACGGACACGAATGGAGGAGGGGGGGTCTAGGTGTATATAACACAAAGAGAGGGAGGAGAGAAGTGGACAGAAAAGGAAGACGAGAGGATGGACAGAGAAAGGAAAGCGGAGGAATTGACAGAGAGAGATAGGAGAAACTGATGGGCATAGAGATGGGGAGGAAGGACGTGGACGTAGAAGGTGAGAGGAGGAAATAGATAGAGAAGAGGAGATTGACTGAGCGGTTGAGGAGGAGATGAGCAGAGAATGGGAGGAAGAGGGGTGGAGTAACAGAAGACTGGAATAAATACATATCTGGGCAACGCCAGATACGCAGATAGTAATAAACAGTTACCATAATAAGAAATAGTAGGGCCTAATTATCTACGTGAATGTATTAAAATACCAAAGGGCTTATGTTCCAGCGTAACGTCAAGCGCTGGCACGACGGTCAAGAACATCAGAGTAGAGGGGGCTGTGGAGACGTCATCAGCCAATAGTACTCTGGCTGACCCCTCCCTCTCACGACAATAACACAGCAGCGGCATCTACACGAAGAGCACATAAGCGCTTCGCCACCTGGTCGCGGCCAAGTTGAAGTCTAGCCGACCTACGAGCTTTACAGCAGTGACGTAGGACTGTATTACTGAACTTCTGTTGGAATTGTATATACTGAAGAGATTGCTTAAGTTTCACATCGCCCTTTGCTTATGACATCTCACTGTACATTTCTCAAAGCTAAGTATAGCCAATTATCTTACTGTCATAAAATCTCATTATTGCAATTTTCTTGAATTGTTGTCTAGCTATCCGAGAAATCAGGTTTCCTAGGAACTGTATATAAGATGCGTGGGCAGGACCCAACAGCATCTCGAGGATTGGACCCCCTGAATTCGAAGTCGACAGATTATACTGCCTGGGTTACCAGAAGAGCTAGCCTGGCCCTCGTGCGTGAACGTATCAGAGACACACGCCTCCAGCTCGACTCCATAGGGCGCAAACTTTTTGCCCTACATCTAGAATTGGCGTCCCTGCTCTCTCCTGTCACTTGGGAATGGGTTGAATCTTACTCCTGGGCACAATACGAGAGGACTCAACGAAATGCAACTACGAAACAGTCATCAAAATTTGTTCGGCTTGCACCAAAACAGCCCAAACAGGAGACTAAACGCACGGTTATGAATCTTACAGGGAAAACCATCGACAACGCTGCGTTGTCCGTGCTAGAAAAAGGCTTAAACTTTGCTCCAACACCAGCAGCAATCCCTGTCGCAGAAATCATCAGCGGAGTGGAACAAGTAGCCTCCAAGCTGCCCCCCGACGAGGCGAAGGAGTTACGACGGGAAACGTGCCGCACACTCGCCAGGGCCGCGCCGCCGAGAGACATCATCTCCAGACGGGAAAGGGCCGCGCTGCGTTCTCTGCGTGAAGATCCAGACATTGTCGACCTCCCAGCGGATAAGGGGAACATAACCGTTCTACTAACGGTGGCAGAATACAAAGAGAAAACGTACAAGATCTTGGACGACCCTGCTTACAGGAAGATGACGACGGATCCAACCAGTCGCATACAGCGCAAGACGATTGAACTTCTTCGATGTACCTTTACAGAAGAGACAGCGAAGAAACTTCGGCCGCGTGCTGCTGCACCACCAAGAATCTACGAACTTCCAAAGGTACAAAAGATGGGCACTCCTCTGAGACCGATAGTGAGCACTATAGGAGCGCCAACATACCAGCTTGCCAAACACTTGACCGCAGTATTGAGTCCATTGCTTGGCAAATGTGAGCACCACATCAAAAACTCGGCTCAGTTTGTAGAACGTACGGGGAAACTCTAGTTGGCCAGCTCAGATCTTATGTTCAGTTTCGATGTTGTATCACTTTTCACGAGAGTTCCACTCAAGGATTCGCTGGATCTTATTGAGAAGAAATTTGGGCTCACCTTCACGAAAGTATTTTACTTTGTGCTCACGTCAACATATTTTCTTTTTGACGGACATTACTACGACATTAATACTGTGGTGGCCAACATGTACATGGATGAATTTGAGGAGAAAGCGTTAGAATCAGCACCACTAAAACCAACAGTCTTCTACAGATATGTTGACGACACTTTCATCATTTGGCCCCACGGGGAAGAGATGCTCCAACTGTTCAGACAACATCTGAACTCTTTCTCAACCCTCAAATTCAGTTCACCATGGAGGTGGAGAAAAACGGACAGGAACCATTCTTGGATGTTCTGGTACGGAAAAAGCCTGATGGAACACTAGGACACAGCGTCTACTGGAAGACAACCCACACGGATCTCTACCTTCACGCCTCCAGCTGTCATCACCCATCACAAAGAGAAGGAGTACTAAATACATTGGTTCACAGAGCCCCTATGATCTCCGACGAAGAAAGCTTAAAACTGGAACTAGATCGCCTCAAGGATGTGTTCCAGAAGAACGGCTGTAGTGACCGCCAAATTCGACGCGCCTTCAAGCAGAAGACCACACCACAGCCGACACCTGATGATGATCCACCGAAAGCGACAGCCTACATACCATATGCGGGCAACGTATCTGGAAAAATAGGAAGGATTCTAGGACGTCATAACATCAAGTTCGTCTACCGCCCGCCGCCAAAGGTTAAGTCCCTTGTAGGGACAGTGAAGGACGGTTTAGGATTCCGGAAATCTGGAGTTTATTCAACCCGTGCGAGTGTGGGAAAGCATATGTGGAGCAAACCATTCGCACCATCGAGGAAAGACGTACTGAACACAAACGGCACACCGATCTCTAACAGCTTACAAAATCTGCCATCGCAGAACATTGCCTCGAGACAAATCATCGTATGGAATACGAGAACACAGAAGTCCTGCACAACACATCACGCTTTTGAGACTGTGTATACAAGGAAGCTATCGAAATCCGGTTGCACGAGAACCTTATTAACAAGGACAACGGATTTCAAATCAGCCAAGCGTGGACTACAGCAATAAAAGTTCTGCAGGAGCAGCGGAAACGGGGTACCACACCCGCCGAAGGCGGCATGCGTACTGACGCCCATCAGTCATCTCGTCATCGCAAGCTACCCCCACCACCGCGGCCTGCACATCCCTCGTTCCATACGCGGAGTCAGTGGAGGGGAAAGGCAACAGGTATATACGTATATCACACCACCCGCCGGCCTAGGAAGTCAGTCAACAGGAGTAACCTGATGATGATGGCACGTTACGCTGTCAAAAATTCGTTCAACAACGACCAGTCAACCCGGCTGCATGCCCCACAGACCTTCAAGCGTCTCATTCGCCGGGAAAATCTACGAACAGGTGGTGTCTGTTTTGGTCACCATTTCCGTTGTAAGAATAGCCTTGTCATGTCCAGTTATTATTTCTTTCATCGTGGAATTGTTACGGATGTGACCTGTAATTGTTGTGTTCCTGTTTTCGCGTCCCGCGATTGTCAGTGTCAATTTCCAATTCTTGTAACAGTCCCTGAAAAGCTTCAATTTCGTCTTTGCAACGTCCTGCCAAAATAATATGTCGTAAATGTTCAGGCAATTTGATTAATCAAATGTGGATGAGTTCTGAGGGGCCGAATGGATTTGACAGATATTGATTCTTATGCAACATGTCTTCAAAATATTTGACAAGACTGGAAAATTCAGATTGTTCAGAGTGTTTCATCACCATAATGCTATGTTTCACGCGATCTTGAGTAGCTTGAGATCAATATGCTGAGAGAAAGGCATGACAGAATTCTCCTTCACTGTGACAATCGTGAATGACCGATCGCATTCTTACGGCTGGTTCGTTCTCTAAGAAGCCACACATAAATTCTAATCTGTGCTATAATGACCAGTTGGGAGGAAAACAATGAGAGAATTGATGAAGCCACGCTTGTGGATGAATGTCGTTGCCAGAGTTCTTAAATGTTTTGAATTTTCGTGTAGTAATGAACAGGTTATAGTCAAAGTCATATTGTCGGCGAGTCGCATATCGGTTATTGTTACGTGGTGTCGGCGGTTCCATCACAAAATTCGATGCACCTTGTCAATTTCATTCATAATTTTCCGAAATGCCCCGTGTTATTATTTTGTGGCTGTTCCGTATTTCTAAGTCCCTCTTCCCGTGTTGGAGCGCCAGTGTCCTCTGAAATATGTAATACTTGTATTACTTGTGCCAACTGATCTTGTACTTCCCGGGTTTCTCTTTTGTGTTGCGTATTAATTTGATTCTGATTTTGTTTGAATTTCCTAATTTGTTCGTACTTTTCTGTGTCATTAAAGACTACCGGTCTTGTGTCATTCAGAGTATCATCTACCTTCGTAGATTATTTAGCTGATCTGAAAGTTCGACTAATTTCTCTGATAAAGAACTAATTTCTTCCATGTTTCTTTCTGAACCAATTTTCAGAGTATCTACCGTGTCCTTTAAGTTTTCTTTAGTTTTTGCAAGTTGCGTAACCAAATCGGTAGATGCAACTGAGTCAATTTCAACCCGCTAGGTCTCGTAATTTTCATGAACAATAGTTTGCAGTTCTTTTATGGCTGCTTCGTGATTCTGTAATGCGTTTTCATTCCACGAAAAAATAGGTTGAG
The DNA here is from genome assembly GCF_021461395.2 of Schistocerca americana. Classification (NCBI taxonomy): domain Eukaryota; kingdom Metazoa; phylum Arthropoda; class Insecta; order Orthoptera; family Acrididae; genus Schistocerca; species Schistocerca americana. The sequence goes on along the minus strand of NC_060122.1, from coordinate 771,066,784 downwards.
AATGCTCACAAATTTGTGTTTTTACGTCATTACAGACTTTTTACCACTTCGATTCGATGTTATGTAAGACAGTAGTTAACTCTTGACGTGTTTGTTGAAGTGTTTCTTAAATTAGTTTCTGATTTTGTTCCATTTGTTGCTGTGATTGTTTTTGATTTTGCTGTGTTTGTCTCTGGTGTTGTTCCATTGTGTCTAACTTTTGAAGCTTTTGAACCATTTGTTTCTGATTCTGTTCAAGCGTTGAGTCTAAATTTTGTAGCCTTTGTCCCATTTGTTTGCATTAACTGTAGTAACAATGCACTGGTTTCTGAAAGATGTTCCTCAGTGCTATTCGGCAGTGCATTTGAACCGGCAACATTCGCATTCTGAAAAGCAGAAAATGTGTCTTGACTTATTTGAGAAAACGGTGAGGACCCAAAACCTGAATCTGCAGTATTTTCAAGATTGTGTCTTGTCATTTCGGATTCCTGAGGCGAGCTGTTACCGACCGATCGATCGATAATGCTTCCCTGTTCACTAATTGTTTCACTGTCTACACCATTATTTGCCGCCCGCTCCATTTCCCTATGCACAATTACCAAATTACTATTTTGAAGTTCTGTTAATTCATTACTCGGTGGTGCTGATAAGCTACACCCATCGTCACTACCATTTCTCAATTTACTTTGGAGCCTAGTGTTACGTTTTTCATATTCATAATTATCATGTATTTTACACAATAACACAGAAACACACAATTTGACGATTAAAAATAAGAAAACACATTAACATAGCACTGAAAATAATACCTTGTTAATTGCAAGTGCAGCTGCAAAATACTTGGTGCAAATCTACATGCATGCCACAACTGTTTTACTGTACAACAATGAAAAACTACAACTACAAAGGAAATTCTCTCTACAATTATGCTCTAGCAATAAACAATAGCTATGCTAATTACAAAAACTACAGAAAAATCAGAAGATTCCAGTGAGGTATCCTGGCAGGGTCGCCATATGACACATCGCCTTACAAAAATCTTATAAATGACAATGCTGGAAAACCTCTACGTTATTTGATTTTCAAACAGCTGAGCAAAACTGAACATACTCAGACATTCACTAAGCTGACACACAATATTTTTAGCGCAATGCAGTCTGACTCGCGATAATCCCTAAAAAATAATGGCCCTGACTAACAATAACATATACCTTTCATGAATCACTTACCTCACAAAAATCTTCGTTACTCAAACTACTGCAATACAGCGAGTACCAATACTGCCAGCTAAATAAAAGAATCTAATTACTGAAGGCACTAACTACTGATAGGCATTGTTAGCAAATGAAAGATTTTAATAGAGAATAAACAGTGTATTTACCTTAATAATGTTCAAAAGTCATCATATATGTATATATCAGCTCATGATATCCACTTTTACAAATTTACTCCATCTGATGGACACACGTCCAGTTCGTCCGCTCTCAAAATTCTGCCATCTCTCTCCACACATCCACCACTGCTGGCAGCTCACCTCCAACTGCACACCGCTACGTGCTGTTCACATCCAACTGCCCAACACTACAATAGCGAATATTCCAACAATGCCAACCAGCCATAGGCTGCAAACAGCACAGCCAGTGATTTTCATACAGAGTGCTACGTGACGTTACAAACATAAAAACCTAAACAGGCTACTTACAGCTGTTGCCATTTTTGCTACTTCTCATTACTTTCGTCTTTCTTCGTTTTACTTTCAGTCTGTATTGTACAAGCATTCGACTGTTTATTCTATTCAAGAGATCCTGTAATTATTTCCTCATTTTCGCTGAGGATGGCAATGTCATTAGCGAATCTTATCATTGATATCTCTTCACTCTGAATTTTAATCCCACTCATGAAGCTTTCTTTTCTTTCAGAGTGAAATCCTGCCCTCTGTCTGACGCCCTTTTTAATCCGAGCCCTTTATTCTTGGTCTTCCATTCTTACTGTTCTCTCTTGGTTTTGTGCATAGTATTGTATATTACCCGTCTTTCCCAGTAGATTCGAATATTTTGCACCATTTCACACTGTACTACGTTTTTCTTGGGTCGAAAAAACGAAATAACAGTGTCTCTATACGAGGTGCGACAGTAAAGTAATGAGACTGATGTGAAAAACAATGTTGCTTACCGTTTTAGTCAAGTTTAGTGTTGTCTTCTTTAAAGTAGTTCCCTTCTGACTGCACACACTTTTTCCAACGCTTTTCCCATCGATGGTAAAATTTCTGGAACTCACCATCTGTAATATCCTCCAAGACCCTCGTCACAGCCTTTTTGGACATCTAGTGTTGTTTGAAAATAGTGTCCCATGACCGCCGTTTTGACTATTGGAAATAGAAAAAAATCGCACGGAGCGATATCTGATGAGTAAGGTTGCTGTGGTAGTACTGAAATTTGTTTTGAAGTTAAAAATGGCTGTACTGACAGAGCAGTAAGGGATGGCGCATTATCGTGATGCAGAATCCAACAGCAATGTTGGCAAGGACACAGAGAACTCTTTTACGAAGTCTTTCTAAAATTTCTTTGTAGTTATATTGGTTAACTGTTTGTCCAGGAGGCACCCACTCATTATGAACAATTCCCTTCGAATCAAAGAAACACACAAGCATACATTACACTTTTGACTTTGACATGTGAGCTTTTTTTGGTCTGGGTGATCCCTTTGAGCACCAATGCGAACTTTGGCGTTTTGTCTCTGGATCGTACTGAAAAAAACAACTTTCATCACCAGTGATAACATGGCTCATCAATTCTGCTGCTCTAGCAGATCGGCTGCCACATTTTTCCGTGTTTCTCGCTGTTGTGCTGTGAGATTTTTGGCGACCATTTTTGCACAAATCATTCTCATACCACGATCTTCAGTTATTATAGACGAACCATTTCTCGATTGATGTTCAGTTCTTCTGCAATCATTATCACGGATAATCTTCAATCAGATCGTACGAATTCACGCACCGTGGCCTAGTTGACATTCGTCCTTGAGGTTGAGGGTCGTCCACTGCGATCTTCACCGTCAACATTCGTTCTGCCTTCACTAAACATTTTATGCCAACGAAAAACTTGAGCTCCTGACATAACCTCCTCTGCAAAGGCCTTCTGAAGCTTATTGTAAGTTGTCGTCGCGTTTTCACCCAATTTAACCCAAAAAGAAATGGCACACCGTTGCACAATATTATGCTGTTCCATTTCCGTGACGAGAGACACAAACACGTGTTAACTTATTACAGCATAACTCACGACTGAGCAGTTGCATTGATGTGCCGCTTGGACTAGAAGCTGCTTATAGATCAATGTCAAAGATATTATGCCTACCCAAGCCTGCAGGGTTGCCACATCTTGCAAAGAAAATCAGTATCATTGCTTTACTGTCGCACCTCGTATCTTCTTTTATATAGATTACAGTGTTAAGCGCGCCGTCAGAACTCCCCCTCTCGTGCCTTTACCTTTCTAAAAACCAAGTTGATCGTCATCTAACAGCCATCCATTTTTCTCTCTATTCTTCACTTGGTACATAACAGATAATTTAGGACATAGGATGCAAATGCTACTATGGCTCTGACGTTCAAAAATTGGTTCAGGAAAGGAATCCGAGGAGAGTGACGTGACACCAGTCGAAAGACTGATGAACAGCTCGCAGTTCCCCATTTTTTCCGCACACAGTTAATTGGTTCTCACAAGGGAACCTCCCCATCGCACCCCCCTCAGATTTAGTTACAAGTTGGTACAGTGGATAGACCTTGAAAAACTGAACACAAATCAATCGAGAAAACAGGAAGAAGTTGTGTGGAACTATGAAAAAAAAATAAGCAAGATATACAGACTGAGTAGTCCATGCGCACGATAGGCAACATCAAAGATAGTGTGAGCTCAGGAGCGCCGTGGTCCCTTGGTTAGCGTGAGCAGCTGCGGAACGAGAGGTCCTTGGTTGAAGACGCCGGCACGGTAGCTCAGCGTGTTCGGTCAGAGGGTTAGCAGTCCTCTGTAATAAAAAAAACTGAGTTAATCGATCAACAACGAACTTAAAACGGATGTCATAGACGTCCGCCACGAGCAGATGCAACGAACAAAAGCGAACAAAATAAGCTTTTTTTTAAAGAAAAAGTCTTCCCTCGAGTGAAAAATTTAATTTTTTTGGAGTGATTATCACATCCACAAGAAAACCTAAATCGGCCATGGTAGAAGAATCTTTTTACCCATTCGCCAAGTGTGCAAGTTAGGTGGGTTGACAACATATTCCTGTCACGTGACGCACATGCCGTCACCAGTGTCGTATAGAATATATCAGGCGTGTTTTCCTGTGGAGGAATTGGTTGGCCTATGACCTTGCGATCAAATTTTTCGGTTCCCATAGGAGAAGCACGTCCTTTCGCCTACTAATCGCACGGTTTTGCGGTGCGGTCGCAAAACACAGACACTAAACTGATTACAGTGAACAGAGACGTCAATGAATGAACGGACAGATCATAACTTTACGAAAATAAAGAAAGTAAACTTTCCACTCGAGGGGAGACTTGAAGCAAGGACTTCTCGTTTCGCAGCTGATCACGCTAACCACGGGACCACGGTGCTCTTAAGCTGAAAGTACCCTTGATGTTGCTTATCTTGCGCATGGACTACTCAGTTTGTATATTTTGCTTTTTTTTTTTTTCATAGCTCCACACAACTTATTTCCGTTTTCTCGATTGATCTGTGTTCAGTTTTTCAAGGCCTATCCACTGTGCCAACTTGTAACTAAATCTGAGGGGGGTGCGATGGGGAGGTTCCCTTGTCAGTAAGAGGCCTTCACTGGACTGCTCTCCTGGCTCTCATTAGCTGCATTTACAGTTTCGTTTGCAGGTTACCATGCAGGGGTTGTATGCTACCGGGACTCCGATCACGCTTCGCATCCCATTGCATCGGCAGACACGGGCGGCCGCGCCCCAGCGATTTCCGCCCCCCCCCCCCCCCCCCCCCCTCCTCAGCCTGTCCGCTGGAGTGCGCTTCCCACTTCTTGCTGCGCGTCGGCTCGCTAATTAATTAATTCCGGCCGCGCGGGGTGAACGGAGCGGCTCAGCGCCAGACACGTGACTCTTGTATTAGCGGCGCGACAACTAATTACCGACCCCGAGTCGACGCCTCCACTTGAGATCGCGCTGCAGTCAACACGCGGAACGGGAACTCGCTGAAGGTGGCCAGAATATCACCCACAAAAGCCTCAAAATTGTCGAGTATACGGGAAACACTGACATAATACCAGTAGGCCTAGTATACGCAAGACGTTAAACCCGCAACACCCATATGACGTAAGAAGCACCTCACCTTGCGCAAGCGCGACGCCCGTTTTCCCCTCCTCGTCTCTTGTGACTACGAAGAATATTCGTGTGATTGCTGCTCGTTTCGCTCTCAGCAATTTAAGCTGTCCTCTTAGGTTCCTACCTAGCCCAGCCACCCACACACACACACACACACACACACACACACACACACACACACACACATATCGACACATATTCGGAAATAAACAGCCAAATACTGAGGGGTAAAAAAAAATGTATCCACTGTTTAAAGTTCCATAACTGGCAGACAAACTGACGGAGTTGTCTCATCTTTGGTAGTGTAATAGTTTGTAGTTCCGACAATCGCCACACAAGCGTTGTATTGCATTGTTTTGTTTTGTCGGATGACAGTCGCCAGATACTCAGTGTTTTGTTCTTAGTTGCACTCGTTACTTGAGTAAACATGGCTGGCGCAAGGCTTACATTCGATGAAAGAAAGTCAGTTTTGGAGTGGTATTTTAAGTACGAAACATTAATGAGGTTCAACGGCAGTGGCGAAATGAGTTTCAAACAGAGCCACCGACACGTTTAACGATTCGTCGCACTCGAGACAAATTTGAAGCCGAAGGCTGTGTGAAAGGTGTACACATACAACGATCTGGACTACCTGACAGTAACAAGTCCAGATAACTCCCGTCGTGTGTTACAACAACTCACTCGCTCACCACAGAAGTCTGTGAGACAGTACGCCATGAAACTGGAGTGAGTCGCTCAAGTGTTAGCCGAATTTTGAAGACAGCAGAGTGGAAGTGCTACATCCCAAGATTGCTACACGCAATGAACGAGAACGACCCAGATCGTAGAATGGAGTTCTGCGAGTGGTTTACTAACATGGTGCGCAACGATGAAGAGTTTGCAGAGCTGATTGTGTGGTCTGATGAGGCACAGTTCAAACTCAATGGTACAGTAAATGGCCACAATTGCATCTAATGGGTCGCCGAGAATCCGAACGTCCATGTAGACAAAGCCGTGAATTTGCCAGGAGTAAGTGTGTGGTGTGGGTTGTCTTATCGGGGATTGACAGTGCCATTCTTCTTTGACGGCTCAGTTACCGGTGAGGTGTACCTCCAGAAGCTTCAGACATCCATTTTACCTACCATCCGAGACTTGTATGGAGACGGAAGAGTTTACTTTCAACAAGATGGTGCCCCAGCCCACTACGAAAGTCTACCAGGAAGAAGTGCTGTGAAGTATCCACCACGTTCCTCAGACCTAACTCCTCTGGACTTTTACCTGTGGGGACCACGACGCCGTTTATCGACGAAAGCCACGCACATTGCATGAGCTTCAAGAATTCATCGTACATTCATGTGCAAATATCCAACTGAACACGTTGCGGTCAGTAGTTTGTGCTGCAGTTCGGCGGCATCGTTTGTGTGTGGATGTTAATGGTGACCGTTTCGAACACCTACAGTGATATCTTTAAGTTGGACTTTAAGCTACACTTTCACCAAAAATGAGGCAACTCCGTCAATGAGTTTGCAAGTTATGGACTTTTAAACAGTGGATACATTTTTTTGACCCCTCTGCATTTATTTCATTCTTCGTCTTTTAATCGGAGAGGAATATGAATAGCATCGAATATTGCAGAAAAATGTGTATTACATTTGTAAGAAAGTCCCAGAATGTGTTAATAACACACACACACACACACACACACACACACACACACACACACACACACAGGCGAAATAGTGTGAACACCTGTACTTACTTGGGACGGTTTAACAATGCAGAGTTGGACTCCCTTTTTCCGATAATACAGCTGAAATTATTCTTGGAATACTGGAATATAATTATGGTATAGTCTCCAGCTGAGCGTTATGCCACTCTTCGATCAGAAACTCTTCTGTCTCCTGTTGTGACTGTGTGCTCCACTACCGCCCACAAGGGTTCTATAGTGTTCAGTCCGGGGACTGTGCTGGCCAGGGAAAGCGCTGCTGTTCAGTTGCATGCTCCTCATACCACGATTGTACTGTCCTGGCTGTGTAAATGCGTGCATTATCGTCCTGAAATATGTCATCACTATGGGGGAACAACATTTGAAGCATGGGGTGCACCTGGTCACCTAAAATGTTCACATAACCGTTGGCTGTATCCTGGCCTTTCAGAGTAATGATGGGGCCAGCAGAATGCCATGATATGGCTGCCCACACTATCACACTCCATGCTTAAGCGTTTGAACTAAGCAGTCAAGATTGTAGGCTTCTTTTGGCGTTTTCCAGACTGAAACGGGCCCGATGTTGGAAATAACTAAACCGTTGACTCGTCGGACCATATGACGTGTATCCACTGATCAGGCGTCCAGGATTTACGCTCCTGACACCATGATTTACGCTCCTTTGCGTTGGTCATCGTCACTAATGATTTCGATATAGCATCTCTTTCATGACTGTTCACTTTATGGAGTTCTCGGCAAACAGTGCCCATAGATACGGGGTCTCGAAGATGGCTATTGAGCTCTGCAGTCACTTTAGCCGCCATACTTTTCTGTTGTTTTGAAACAATTCGTGTTAGCGTACGCCGATCTCTGTCATTTAGTTTTGATTTGCTCACACGATGATATCTTTCCATGTTTTGTGTAGCCTGTCATGAGTGTTGAAACAGTTGCTCTTGAAACATTCAGTAAGTTGGCTGTCTTGGTTACTGATCCTCCAACGAATCGGGCCCCAACAATCACCCCTTTTTGGAACTCTGTTAGGTCTTTCATTGCACGTGCATTTCGGCCTCTGATTGCAAACACGGAGTGTGCACTACTCGTAAACAACCTGCTTTGTGACCGTCAAACATAACTATCCAATTTACTACCACTGTTCGCATTATTCTGCCCATCCGCTGTGTATAAAATTAGCATCTAGTTGAACACGAACATGTAGTTCACAACTCTATTCAGTACACGACAACGAATTCATACGATTTTTCTTTTTTTGTCATGCATCATATTGGCTCTTGAAGGCTTATATCACTGATGCCTCGTGAACTGACGTTTAACGAAACAGGTGACGTGTTTGTGATACTGTAAATATTCAATGCGCTGTTACCTTGAAACAGCACACTGCATGTTGTAGTACAAAACAGTTTGATACTCCCAAATAAATATGGCGTCACTCGCACGGAGTCGCTTCCGTTTAAGGCAGATCTCCTGTTGTGGGTTTAACGTCTTAAAAAAAATACTACCAAACTTTTTAAATGAGTATTCATAGCAACGACAAAAAACTGGAAGAATTACGCAAAGGGTACAAACTGATACGTATGTACATTGAGTAAGGTACGAAATGCAGGATGCGAAGTCTTACCTGCGACAAGCGTTATTTTGTTCAGAACTTTTCTCCTGAAACAGGGCATCCGCAATTGGCAGTACTAGTTTTATTGGATAGCAGCAGCAGGTAGACCGAACAATTCATACGACCGTTCCTGGCAATTGCCACGTGTTCAGAACTGAATGGATGCTGCTATGTGGGATACCAAACGAAATTTGTGACTGGATTGAGCATTACACGGTAGGGAGAACACATTGTGCTACCTCGGATGGATAGCCATCGACAGATGAAGAAGTAATTTCATCATCTGAAAAATGTTCCAATTGGAGCACAAAAAAGGCGCATATGTTCTCCTTTAAAAGACTGTGACAGAACAGTGAGAAACCAGCACCCTCTGTACTCATTGCGCCTTCCCCAACAAAATTTTTTGTACACGAACATACACGCGCTCTTTTAACAGAGAACGTTGTAAATCTTTTACCCAGCATCTCTTTGGAGTGTTCGCACTCAGCACCTCCCCCTCACTGCCGCTGTGTGGATCTGTATCTCTCCCACGGTTTCCTTTTTCTTCTATTGTCAGATTCTCCTGCATATCTCTCACACTGCCACTATCTTCACCCCCTTTCCGTTACTCTTCTGTAACACTGTTCCCTTCTCTCGTATTTTCACTACCTCCCCATCCCACTGCCATTGTCTTTGTTTCATTCCTTTTCTCTCCCACTGCCACTGTCTCTTTCTCATTTGCAGTCTGTTGCCTTTCCCTTCATCATCATTCTCTCCTCTCCACGCATGTTTGCGGGAATGGTTTGTTGTAGAGTTTGCCCCTAGACTGCAAAACTTTAAAACGTCGGTATAGGGGATGGGGGAAACTTGGAAATCTTATCCCTGTTAAGGTTGTACCGTTTTGGGGCGGCTCCGGAGTCCCTACGCCCCCTTCCCAGTCGTATGTATGGTCCCCACTTATCTCTCTTTCCCATTTCTAGAGTCCCCTCTCTCTTTTGCTCCCTCTGATACTATCTCAATACACCTTTCTTTCTCTTTTTCTGTCGCTGTTTCTTATTGACAATTACTATACTCTGTTTCTTTAGCTCCCACTGTTATTTTCTTCATCCATCTCTCTTTTTATTTCACTGCCACTTCCTCTCTCTCAACATCACTCTCTCCCCTCTCTCTCTTCTACTGTCTGCTCATACTTCCGCCATCACTGTCTCTCTGCCACTCTCTTTCAGCACAAAAAGCGTGAATATATTTGCGTGCCAAAAATTTCGGTGAGGAAGGCAGAATGAGGATTGAGGCAGCTACTTCCTCATTTTTGTGTCTGAATCTTTTAGAGAGGAACATATTCGCCTTCTTTGTGCTCCGACAGGACATATTCGCCTTCTTTGCCCTGTTTCAGCAGGTTGTCCTGCTTATACAAAAAGACTCCTGTAGCTCATTCCCGTACTTTGACACATCGAACAGCAAATAAGTATGCATGCTAAAAGATTAACACAAAATCGTCTCCCGCTTTACAACAATTTAGCCTATACCTAAAGTATACCAAAAAAATGCAGTGTTTGATTTGCAAGTACAAAAGAATTTCGTGTGACAAAATAATATTTTATAGGTTGCTTACGCCAGGTGACAACATCGAGTAATTTCCATGTCAAGATACGTGATGTGAGGATAAACAGAGAGGGGCCATCATAAAGTTTTACTGGTGAAAATGGCTTCTAAAAACATGCTTTGGTGATCTCAGAAGCCTTGTGTTGACCGCAGAAGCCTTCCCATATGTTCACTACATGAGGTAATACACATTTACGCCTCAGGCCAGATATTAACATGTATATTTCATCTGCGTAAGTTAGCTTTCAACCTCTGTATCTTAGTAACGGATAATGATATCGAGAAAAACCTTAGAAGTTCCGCTGTAACATCATCTTAAGACAATATGGTAAAAATTTAGAGGATCTGCCATGAATAAAAATGTTAGAAGAGGCTATTCACGTAATTGGTACTTTTGGTACCCTGAGATCATGGTTTTGTCGGGAATTTCTCAGGAACCGCCCATGAACAAATTGTGCTTTTATAAGCTGCTTAGCGCCCACACTAGACCACAAATTTTGCAAAAAATTTAACCGATTTGTTCAGTTTGCATAGGCTAGAGGAAGTGTGTAGGCCTAATGTTTAAATGTTGACCCTATTGTGCAGGATAGCTTCAGTACTCGCGTACTTCCAGAAGATGTCCAAATGGTCGATAGGCCACAAGTATCTAAAACACTTGACCTCTTACCTCTGTGATCAATAGAAACCGGAATGTGAGCCCCTGGAAAACTGCATTTTCGTGCGCAGCATTTTGGAACATAATGGTACATTGCAGTAAAGTGCGATGGGAGCTTTGCTGTTCATTTATGTTAACGACCTGCCTAACGATGTTAGTTGTAACCTCGGACTTTTTACGGATGATACACGAATATTCAGTCAGATCATGATAAAAGTTGCACAAAGACTGGTAACTTGATTTAAATATTCAAAAATATAACGCTTTTTATTTCAAAAAATGTGAAAACACAGGAGCTTATGACTGCAATATACAGGAGTCACAACCAAAACGAACTTATAGAAACAACTGTGTGTAATAATTTGTAGGAATAAGAAACACGAAGAACTATTACATAGGCTCAGTTGTAGAGAAAGTATGTAGTAGATTTCGGGACACTGGTAGTCTTCTGGGAAAATACAGTCCATCTATAAAAGAGAATGATTACCAAACTCTCGCACTACCCGTCCTAGTATATTATTCAAGTATGTGACACCCATACCAAATAGTACTAACAGTGGATACTGGAAGCATATAGTAAAAGCATACAATGAAAGTGTACAAAGTAAATATATCATCTCGTAAGCATGGATCGTCATCAAATATAAATGACTTATGATCCAGTGTGATAACATACAACAAAAAGAACTCTGTTAAGATCATTGCTCTGGTACCAGTCATGTGGTTCCTGAACTTTAAAATAAGTCCTGGAAACATGAAATTAGCAAGTTGTTTGAAGTGGAGAGCACTGAGGAAAGGACAACAGCGTTCATTACTTAAAATTTTTTTCTGAAGTACGTGCTAATTAATGTGTCCCACAACGTGAACTCATTAGCGGTTATTTTTGTGTTATGGAAATTAGACCATCACCGCGGATGCAAACACGATCCCAGCAGACCTCCACTGTATGTCGTGAAATAATGAATCATCCATTTCCCGTACAGTTGTTCCGTGTATCACGACATAAGAATATTCAACAAACGTTGTTGTTGTTGTTGTTGTGTTGTGGTGGTGATGGTAGACGTGGTGTTGGTCGTGATGGTGGTGGAGGTGCTGATGGTTGAGTTGATGGTGATGGTGGCCATGATGATAGTTTTGGCGTTGATAGCGGTGGTGATGATGATGGTGGTGGTGATAATGTGACTCAGCGAAAAACAGCGCTCAAAGAAGAAAATTACGATGCGCAAGTCAAGAAATTTACAGTACAGTAAAGGCAAAAAGTTCAAATGGTTCAAATGGCTCTGAGCACTATGGGACTTAACATCTGAGGTCATTAGTCCCCTAGAACTTAGAACTACTTAAACCTAACTAACCTAAGGACATCACACACATCCATGCCCGAGGCAGGATTCGAGCTTGCGACCGTAGCAGTCGCACGGTTCCGGACTGAAGCGCCTAGAACCGCTCGGCCACCGCGGCCGGCCATTAAGTTCAAAATAATTATTATAAGGACTATCCAAACTATAGTATCTCATTATTGACAATCAGTCAGGCATTTCAGACAGACCTCTGTCAGAAGCAATTATTAGTCGACTTCCAACAACTATAACAAACATAATACGATAAAAATAACTAAATTATCTCTAATGCTATTATTGTAACAACAGCTGCCGAAGATAAACATAAAAAAATACCACTGAGCTGCATAGTGATATTTTTCTTCAACTTAGATTGTGTGATGGAACACACAATTAATCTAAACAACAGTCTTATGTCTACAATGGAGATCAGAGAGGTGTGAGTGGTCACTTCCTGCTGATGGAAAAGAAATGACAGTTGTTTTGTGCGGTATCGATACGATTCCCTCATCTTTTGTCAGACAGTAATTTTCCTTAGTCCTTTCTCGAACGAGAGCATGGTTTACTAAGTAGGCGGCGACTGAAAGGCCTCGGAGTGGTTAGCCCGGAGCCCTTTACGAGATTTTCGTTCTTCGCCTCGTCCTCTTCCTTCTCCTTACTTGCCTCCTTACAGCATAGGTCATTTCAGGGAACCTCATTTCCCGGATGGCCGCATCATTATACGACCCACTCCTGCCTTTGGCGATGGAGATCGTTAATGATGTCGTTCCATGACGGACAAAAGCAGTGCCGGAGCGAGGCTTGTAATTATTTTTGGGGCTACCTGCGCTCCAGGTTCAAGCGGTAGAGCGTTTCTGCGGGCAAATAATTTCGCCTCAGATGTCTACGGCTGTCTTATGACCGTCACCCACGCCTCACCTTGTCGGAGACAAGCGCAGGGATACACACAAAAGAGCTTTGTTGCTGTCTCCGATATGAAGTAGCAGAGAATGACGTAAAAGGTTCATTGTGTGTTTACCTAATGGATCTACTGAGTCACGAGAATATTCTTGTCAAAAGAATTCGCACAAAATAAGAAATTTTGAGTTGATTACTTTCTTTTCGGAGAGTATTCTTTAACTTACGGTACACCAACCGCCGGAATAACTTCTACAGGCTTCCGTATTAGTCTCAGTCTGCAGTAGTGTAGTGTTTAATTGACCTGGAGGGTATTTTCGTATACGGGGTCTGTTCTAATGCAATAATATTTTTTTCTGTTCCATGTCAACGAAGTGGCATCATTGACGCCACTTCCACGACTGTATCCGTCGTAGCGCCTGAAATTACCACACCATTGATACCTCACTTCATTTCCGAGCTGCTGTGACATGAGTAACAGTAGGTTGAGCATATAACTTACCTCCTCATTTATACAAACATTTTAATTATTTCAGTATTGATTAAAGAAAGTACGTATATATCAACCTTGTGCGTAGATAGCAAAACCTCAATCAGTAAATGGTTTTTGGAGAAGGTATTGAGAATCTGATTCGGCAGCGTATCACTCTTTGCGGAGTTACTTCACTGAAACTATCTGTACGAAAACATATCATATAAACAGGAGATTGCTCTGAATTCCAGTAAATGTTAGTAATGCTGAGGACACTTCCTGGAAATAAATTAGATACGAAAATTCGATTCACAAGGAGAAAGCTGATAAATTAAATACAAATAACAGTATCGATATGTAAACATACACATAATGTCAAGAAATTTAACCTAGTAGCCCTAGAAAATGAAATGAAATGATTGTATGACATTACTGTCTGGGGTAGTTCGCCATCTAGTGAAACTCTTTCTGTTTGATTCTGCTACGTCGGCAACCTGCATGTCGATAATGATGACATAATAACGGCGCCATGTTGTATGTTATAACGTACCCCTTACCAGCAGATAACAGCGCAGTTTACTTTATTTCCAGCTTGTCTATTGCACATACGTGAAGTGAATGTATCACGCTGTAGTACGTACGGTGTAAGGAGCAAGCGGTTAGGTTCCCACACTGGCTAGCAGAGACAGTTGGCCATCCGGAGCTTCCAGAGCCAGTGGCATGACATGCCGATGGAGCATTCGCTCATGACGTCAGCAATGAAATACCTAGGGAAAGCACATTTATTCTGGCGCGAATCCAGTAATTATTATTAAGAAATATTTGCTAACAGAATTTTTCCTCTGCTACTCACACAAAAGCAGAGTTACGGGTCATAAATTCTATCTTTCTGCAATTTTACAACGCCAAAAAACGTTGATACTAATGAATAACTTTGGGATAACTGAAGATGTACGATCTTATACGAACTAAACCCATTGCACCCTCAAGTTACAGACTGTGCGCCAAAGTCAGCAGTCGTCGATAGGATTCCTTTAGATCTAGTCATGATGCAGATTAGCTTATAATCGCTGTGAACAAGTTCATTTTACAGTGTTTCTTAAATAAACGCACCATAATGGCATCTCGTGTGAAAATTATTTGCACAGAAACTACCTCCTGCTTCATTTCGTAAAGCGTAGACAGTAGTATTTCACATTCAGAATTCAACGGCTCTGCTACGGCTCTGCAAGTCGACATAAAACTACAGGAGTATGTCCACATCACAGGTAGGAAGAATTCCTTCCCGGCAGCTCTCTGAGTCAGTTCAAGGACGGTCTGTCTTATAATTATCGCAAAACTCGGGTGGGTAAGGGTGGCCAGTTATACCGTGCGCCCCTTATACGGCCATCTATGGACTCGCCGGCTGAAGTGAGAGATTTCTGGAAGATTAGTACTTGCAGTGTCGCAGAGATTCTTTCTTCCACGCTACATTTGGATTACTAAGGCCCACCACATAATAAATTTCGTGAGGGCTGCAGTGCGCAACTCAGTCCACTTAACTGGAATCAGTAGCTCCCACCGTGCAGCTCTCAAGCTATGCATCTGAGTGATTGTGCTCTGTTGCCCTTGCAGCACCACTGGCAGGTGATGCCTCCTGGATATCTTTTGATCTCTTTTTTTGTTTCAATGGTAGCTTTGTTATACTTATAAAACTGCCATGCATCATATTGGTGGATGCTGCTCCCGAACGGAGAAAATCTTCAACGCAATCTTGGACCACACGGTCTAGAACAAGGTCGGCCAAAAACTCATCACGCTTGTGTTTTCACACGCGAGTGGAATTCTATCGCCTGGCTGTCAATTTTCCCCACTATTACACCACGCTGTTTGAGTGGGAAGAGGGGGGAAAGGCAAATGCGTCGCATTTAGATGGCAATGCAGTTGCAATCGGAATGCTGAACATCTTGCGGCTTGGTTTCGTATTTCATAACAACATATCTCGCTACTAAACAGATTTTCAGTATTATTAAATGTGTCTGACGCGCTGAAGACGTAATAAAACTTATATCTGATACAAACTCTCAGCACACGGGTGCGTGTACACAAATTCGCAGATTTTTGTCACTAGGATTGTCACGTGATCATGACGCAATTAGTTTCATAATCGAAAACTTGCTTTAACACGCAGGTGTTGATCGAAACATCGTATCGCGTTTGCAACCACATCACGGAGGCGCTGAAATTCTTCCTGAGGAAAACAACGTAGAACACCTGAACGTTTTTAATGTAAAGTAAGTTGACTTTTAAACTGGAACTGGTCTACTCATCCATCGGTTCCATGTGCATATGTAGCGTGGTGCTTTCAATTGAAAAGGCAAACGGTCTTGAAAGCAGCTCTAGAATAGATGTATTACTGGCAATGTCCTCAAATCGTTTAGAAAACTGTAATTCGTTCAGCGCTACACAAAAGTACTCAAAATTCGTATTTACTTTAACTCCCTTTAACTCCAGTGAGCTTAAGGAAAGAGATTTTTTTCTTAGCATTCAACGTTTCCACAACGCAGTTTTCTTTTTAAATGCATTCCCACCATATTACAAATAAATAGTTTCGACGTTGCAGCGTCTTAGTATGTAAAAGCATACAGTCAAGCTCATTTAAAATGATAGGGCCGCAATCCATCCTAAATGTTATAATTTTCGTATCTTCTTTCCTCTTTTGTTCAGTAGAACACCAATAGCGGATCTTAAATCGAAAAATCGTTCCACACATATCTCTTGAATTAAACACTTCTCATTAATATGTAACGTTTTTATACTCTGTACAGTTCTATGATAAACTGTTGCAACTGACGATGAAAAACACATGCGAATTCAGAAAATGTACAGTTTGTACCGTAAATTTCATCAAGTGCGCCATGCCAGAAAATTTAGCACGTAGCGCTTCTTGATGTACGAAACAATAAGTCGTAAATTCGTCTGTCGATTGTTGTAACTTTGTGCTGTTTCCATTATCGACTAAATCCTTATAAATTCTTTCCGTATGCTCTTGTACCCCCCCATGAACGATGGACCTTGCCGTTGGTGGGGAGGCTTGCGTGCCTCAGCGATACAGATAGCCGCACCGTAGGTACAACCACAACGGAGGGGTATCTGTTGAGAGGCCAGACAAACATGTGGTTCCTGGAGAGGGGCAGCAGCCTTTTCAGTAGTTGCAAGGGCAACAGTCTGGATGATTGACTGATCTGGCCTTGTAACAATAACCAAAACGGCTTTGCTGTGCTGGTACTGCGAACGGCTGAAAGCAAGGGGAAACTACGGCCGTAATTTTTCCCGAGGGCATGCAGCTTTACTGTATGATTAAATGATGATGGCGTCCTCTTGGGTAAAATATTCCGGAGGTAAAATAGTCCCCCATTCGGATCTCCGGGCGGGGACTACTCAAGAGGACATCATTACCAGGAGAAAGAAAACTGGCGTTCTACGGATCGGGGCGTGGAATGTCAGATCCCTTAATCGGGCAGGTAGGGTAGAAAATTTAAAAAGGGAAACGGATAGGTTAAAGTTAGATATAGTGGGAATTAGTGAAGTTCGGTGGCAGGAGGAACAAGACTTCTGGTCAGGTGACTACAGGGTTATAAACACAAAGTCCAATAGGGGTAATGCAGGAGTAGGTTTAATAATGAATAGGAAAATAGGAATGCGGGTAAGCTACTACAAACAGCATAGTGAACGCATTATTGTGGCCAAGATAGATACGAAGCCCACACCTACTACAGTAGTACAAGTTTATATGCCAACTAGCTCTGCAGATGACGAAGAAATTGAAGAAATGTATAATGAAATAAAAGAAATTATTCAGATAGTGAAGGGAGACGAAAATTTAATAGTCATGGGTGACTGGAATTCGAGTGTAGGAAAAGGGAGAGAAGGAAACGTAGTAGGTGAATATGACTTGGGGCTAAGAAATGAAAGAGGAAGCCGCCTGATAGAATTTTGCACAGAGCACAACTTAATCATAGCTAACACTTGGTTTAAGAATCATGATAGAAGGTTGTATACAAGGAAGAACCCTGGAGATACTAAAAGGTATCAGATAGATTATATAATGGTATGACAGAGATTTAGGAACCAGGTTTTAAATTGTAAGACGTTTCCAGGGGCAGATGTGGACTCTGACCACAATCTATTGGTTATGACCTGTAGATTAAAACTGAAGAAACTGCAAAAAGGTGGGAATTTAAGGAGATGGGACCTGGATAAACTGAAAGAACCAGAGGTTGTACAGAGTTTCAGGGAGAGCATAAGGGAACAATTAAGAGGAATGGGGGAAAGAAATACAGTAGAAGAAGAATGGGTAGCTCTGAGGGATGAAGTAGTGAAGGCAGCAGAGGATCAAGTAGGTAAAAAGAAGAGGGTTAGTAGAAATCCTTGGGTAACAGAAGAAATATTGAATTTAATTGATGAAAGGAGAAAATATAAAAATGCAGTAAATGAAGCAGGCAAAAAGGAATACAAACGTCTCAAAAATGAGATCGACAGGAAGTGCAAAATGGCTAAGCAGGGATGGCTAGAGGACAAATGTAAAGATGTAGAGGCTTATCTCACTAGGGGTAAGATAGTTACTGCCTACAGGAAAATTAAAGAGACCTTTGGAGAAAAGAGAACCACTTGTATGAAAATCAAGAGCTCAGATGGAAACCCAGTTCTAAGCAAAGAAGGGAAGGCAGAAAGGTGGAACGAGTATATAGAGGGTTTATACGAGGGCGATGTACTTGAGGACAATATTATGGAAATGGAAGAGGATGTAGATGAAGATGAAATGGGAGATACGATACTGCGTGAAGAGTTTGACAGAGCACTGAAGGACCTGAGTCGAAACAAGGCCCCCGGGGTAGACAACATTCCATTGGAACTACTGACGGCCTTGGGAGAGCCAGACCTGACAAAACTCTACTATCTGGTGACCAAGATGTATGAAACAGGCGAAATACCCTCAGACTTCAAGAAGAATATAATAATTCCAATCCCAAAGAAAGCAGGTGTTGACAGATGTGAAAATTACCGAACAATCAGTTTAATAAGCCACAGCTGCAAAGTACTAACACGAATTCTTTACAGACGAATGGAAAAACTGGTAGAAGCCGACCTCGGGGAAGATCAGTTTGGATTCCGTAGAAATACTGGAACACGTGAGGCAATACTGACCTTACGACTTATCTTAGAAGAAAGATTAAGGAAAGGCAAACCTACGTTTCTAGCATTTGTAGACTTAGAGAAAGCTTTTGACAATGTTGACTGGAATACTCTCTTTCACATTCTAAAGGTGGCAGGGGTAAAATACAGGGAGCGAAAGGCTATTTACAACTTGTATAGAAACCAGATGGCAGTTATAAGAGTTGAGGGACATGAAAGGGAAGCAGTAGTTGGGAAGGGAGTAAGACAGGGTTGTAGCCTCTCCCCGATGTTATTCAATCTCTATATTGAGCAAGCAGTAAAGGAAACAAAAGAAAAATTCGGAGTAGGTATTAAAATCCATGGAGAAGAAATAAAAACTTTGAGGTTCGCCGATGACATTGTAACTCTGGCAGAGACAGCAAAGGACTTGGAAGAGCAGTTGAACGGAATGGATGGTGTCTTGAAGGGAGGATATAAGATGAACATCAACAAAAGCAAAACGAGGATAATGGAATGTAGTCGAGTTAAGTCGGGTGATGCTGAGGGTATTAGATTAGGAAATGAGACACTTAAAGTAGTAAAGGAGTTTTGCTATTTGGGGAGCAAAATAAGTGATGATGGACGAAGTAGAGAGGATATAAAATGTAGACTGGCAATGGCAAGGAAAGCGTTTCTGAAGAAGAGAAATTTGTTAGTTTCGAGTATAGATTTAAGTGTCAAGAAGTTATTTCTGAAAGTATTTGTATGGAGTGTAGCCATGTATGGAAGTGAAACATGGACGGTAAATAGTTTGGACAAGAAGAGAATAGAAGCTTTTGAAATGTGGTGCTACAGAAGAATGCTGAAGATTAGATGGGTAGATCACATAACTAATGAGGAAGTATTGAATAGGATTGGGGAGAAGAGAAGTTTGTGGCACAACTTGACCAGAAGAAGGGATCGGTTGGTAGGACATGTTCTGAGGCATCAAGATATCACCAATTTAGTATTGGAGGGCAGCGTGGAGGGTAAAAATCATAGGGGGAGACCAAGAGATGAATACACTAAGCAGATTCAGAAGGATGTAGGTTGCAGTAGGTACTGGGAGATGAAGAAGCTTGCACAGGATAGAGTAGCGTGGAGAGCTGCATCAAACCAGTCTCAGGACTGAAGACCACAACAACAACAACATGCTGTTGTAAGCTGATCCATAAGAAATTTACGGCTCCCGTCTGTTACGCGACTGCATAATAGATATTGAGAATCCTCATCCTTCCTTTGTATGGTTCCCATTAATTTTTAAAGTATTGCTGCGTTAGGTCACTACATAGCCTCTTTTTACGCAATCAAGCGCTGGAACTATGAACTTCCTTTACACAACGAATAAATGGTAAAGGATAAACATGATAAATCACTATTGTGAAGAAAGTCGTGCCGACCGCAAAATGCCGCACCAGATTCGACAACAAAAAAAATCACATCGAACTGTTAAACAAGATGTTTTACTGCACCGAGTAGATCCGAGAAGGACCGAGCAAAGCCTAGAGGTGCCGCGACAGGGTGAACCTTGGACCACACGTGTGCAGCACATGGTACACACGTGTAACTTTGCATGCTGTGACCGGCCTTTGTTTGGAGGCAGCAACATAAGCTACGGACAGTAGCTGAAAGTGTCTGTTATATGACACCAAAACTAACTTCTATTGAGGCTACGATGAAGAAAGGCTGTTCCATTTCAAGCAGTCGATTGGGTTAATTTATTCAGTTTACTATTGATCTCAGTGGTTGTGAATCAAATTATTTTAATATGGGGATTCCTTTAGGTAAATGAATGGTAAACGCACAAGACAGGCAGTTATGATGTTGCGGTTGGTCTACAAGAACCAACAGACAACAATACAACTGGAAGAATAGCGAAAACCAAGTGGTCAGGTTGAACTGGGTATAAGAGAGGAGTACTATCATTCGGCTCCACAGTTCAATCTTTACATCGAAGAGGCAGTGACGGAAATAAAACGAAGGTTCAAGAGTGGGATTAAAACACAATATCCTCACTGAATAAGAAGGACCTCTTGCATGGAATGAACATCTACTGAGTACAGAGTAAATCGAAGAAAGACGAAAGAGATGAGAGGTATCAGAAAAGAGAACAGCGAGAAACTTAACATCATGAAGATGATCACAAAGCAGATGAAGTTAAGGAATTCTGCTACCTAGGCAACAAAATAACTCGTGATGGGCAGAGGAAGGGTAAAAGCAGAACATTAAAAGCGGACTATCACTGGAAGTCCTGGCCAAAAGAAGTAATCTAGTATCAAACATAGATTTTAATTTGAGGAAGAAATTTCTGAGAATATACGTTTGGAGAAGAGCATTGTATGGTATTAAAGCACGGAATGTGGGAAACCTGTAACAGAAGGGAATAGATTGATCTGAGATGTGATGCTAAAGACGAATGTAGAAAATTAGGTGGACTAACAAAGCAAGGAATGAGGAGATTTTCCGTAGAATCGCTGAGGAAACGAATATATGGAAAAAAATAAACAGCAACCAATTAGCAAGCAACTACTTCCTTATGTATTTTTATTTACACTAATTTGCGTTTCGGTCTTTCGCCTACCTTCAGTTGGTGCAATACTTATTTAAATTTCAAAATTATATTTTTGTGGGCGTCCACATCCTCAACATGTTTTGAGAATGAAAACATGGTCCAAGTAAGTTGTATTTTTTAAATTATCTGTACAATCGGCCAGTTTGAACTTCGGGTCATTTCCGAGAACGTATCTTAAGCTTCCAGCTTCATTTCATATTGTGAAACATCGCTGGTATATGTGGGCAGGCATCGGTCTCGCTTCTGTGCGTATCTCAAAAATAATACAATATTGTACATGGCCTCGTCTATTAGTATAAGAGAATAAGCTACTCATAGACGTGACCATGTACAGTATTGAATTGCTTTTGTGCCACATACGCATAGAAGTAACATATATTCCTGTCTACATATTCGAACCATGTATTACAAAATAAAGTGAAGCTGGAAACTTTGGACACGTGCTTGAAATTGACCCGAGATTGAAACTGACGGATCGCACGGATAGTAAAAAGAATACAGCATACTAGGACCATGTTTTCGTTCTCAAAACATATTTAAATATTAAATTGACACACGGTGAAAGATATAGACTACAGTTTTGATGGTGCAGCTGTCCTGAGCTAAATAATAATTTGATTTGTGACACTTTGCGAGTTGGGGTATTTTCAATATATTACTCTTACACGCATTTTCTATTGTGTTTCTTGTCGCTGCTATTTTCAGCATTTATAAGCATCATACAAACACTGCTTTTCATGATGCACATAAAACAGCGCTTTATCCACCACGATGCAGACTGACATGTTTGTTTGCATCAGAAGATCATATTTACAGTTAGTTACACTCAGCCGTTCCGACAGTGGCGGCCTGATATCACATCCTAACGTGCCACAGCACACTGTAAATATCGCACTAAAATTATGCCTTTTCACTTCGAATACGACCCTCAGAACCCACTACAATTACACCATTTCTCTTTGGACACGGAACGTCGCACTAAAATTGCTCTATTTCTCTTCGAATGCATGCTAGTATGCAAATAACGGGGACGAAAATACGTTTTGTAGTGCTCCGTCCACGACACCTAGGGACCAGTATCGAGTGCTGAAATGACGGTGAGCCACGCTACGATTAACTCAAAGAAGCAACGCAGCCATCTGTTTCCTGCTGCACGTGCTATGTTCTGACATCGTCCCTTCTGGCGCAATGACTGCTACGTTATCCTCATAATCAGATCACTATATCTCTTTGAAACTGATACCCTTGAAAGTCAAAGGCTATAAACTAGATGGTGATAAAACAAGCGAGTGTACGAGGAAATTTAGTATGAAAGTAGATGCTCCACAGATGATGTGCTAAAGAGGCCCTTTTCCAAGAAACATTTGGAAGAGAAAGTGAGATTTAAAGAAGTATTCAGATGAGTTTCAAATGCTAGTCTAACGACAGAGGGGCATGGGATGAAGATTACTGATTAGATTTATATAACGCTGAAAATTTTTAAACACACAGTTTATTCAGCTTCTTAACTGTCCAGAACCAGTCTATAAGCTCCCATTGCGAGCTAACGTCTCAAAGATGTTCGCGCTCACATGCGGTTCCTCTTCTTCGAAATGTCTTGGCTCTAACTCGTCTAGGGGTTGACCCACACGTGTTGCATTACACGCCCTAAATTAGACACTTGTGACCCTTTGGTTAAATTCTCCGTCTGATGGCAAGTTTACAAAACACAGACTTAATATAACATATAATAACAGCAATAACAATATCGGGAACTAAATTAACGACCCATACATAATGTAGACCACACAGTTGAGATTTGGTTAAAATAATATTTATTTTGAAAGCAAACTAATAGCGAAAGTGGTCGTATTTAGAGTTACTGCTACACTCGAGCGCATATGCATTTGACAGAGTTCGATCAGTCACAACCTCATCGCAAATTACAAGTCCAACACTCCACCTCATTAACTATGCGGAAAGTTAGAGTTCACACCAGGCGCGTGGCTGCTCACCGCTCAGAGACTAAGTCCCGCGATACCACACAACGCGAAATTTTCTGAGTCGTTTCACTTCCTAGCAAGTTAAAGACCGGTCGTCCGCTTTCGCGTCTCCACGAACACTGTACTGTTTGGTGTCTGGACCAGAACTGTCTCTCTGTCCGTGTCCGGCCGCGTCTCCCGCTTGCCGAACGTCGTCGCTCAACTTAGTAGGGCAGTTCCCTTTCCTGAAGCCGTCCATCTGATTGGCTGCAGCTTATTATACATTATTTTTCAATTTAACATATTTGAATAATCAAAGCTCGACCACTTTATCATTCTAAATAAAGTAACAGTAATATCCATTACATAATAAACGTTAAATTCTTTTACATAGAACCAATACAATTTCCTTCTTAACTTTGAATGCCATGGCCAGTAGCGTTCCACCAATGTGCTTTCTGATAAATAAAAAAAGAACAAAATTAACTATTATGCAATATACTTTACAACAAATATTCTGTTACCTAATGATTCAATAACGTGTCATGCTGTCATCGTTCAATATGTTTTGTGTGGAGAAAATGATGATCTGATGCTTAACTGAAAATAATATTTTAAATTTACTATATCTTTTAAACAAATAAAGTTACAGAGTTGATATTTACAACATTTGTCATTTTAATGATGCGCTTTTATATGAAATGTCGATCGTTAAGATCGACCAAAGCCTTCAGATTTTAGCATTCAGGTCTTTGTTACAAAACTTGTGAATTTCACTTTAACAGTAAATTTTAAAGTATTATAGATATGATTAATATTCACGTTTTATTGGGATCACCATGAAAATTTGTGAAGTGTGTTAGATTAAAATTACTGTGGCTTTATTCCCTGAATTACTACAGAATTAAATAGTTTTCATAAATGTTTCCCTCTATGGCCGGTCTTAGGTCCGCCATATTTAACACTGCTACGCTTCCTTGGTCACAGACAGCTTCTACAGGGTTCCCCTATGACGTAGGTTCTCGTCTGTCTCACTCGCACATTACAGGCGCTTAGGCCTCATTCAGTACAGTAGACGTCTGTAAATCTCCCATCTCCTGGCGAATCTTCGCTCTTTGTGGCACACGGTCCTGGAAGACAGGGTTCGTTTCACAATTCCTGAGGGTAGACTCTTTCTGCCATATACTTCAATGAGAGCGAAATGTTCGTTAACTCACACCATGCTCAAACACTCATGAAAATCTAGAACCAGATTTATCCACAGCTACAAAAGAAATTCTAGAAGTTTTAAAACATTATAAAGCTGGTAGAGAAGGCTCTGTTACACCAGAATATTTGAAATGGTATCTGCCAATAATAAGAAAATGGGGTAAAATTAATCTTTGAGAAAACTTGGAAAGCATACAAGCTACTAGGAGAGTGGAAGGTGGCCTTGATACATCCACTACATAAGAAAAGAAATAAACAAGATGTTTACAACAACAGAGGCATTTCTTTGCAACCAATTGCATGTAACATATTTTCAAAGATTGTGATAAACAGAGTACTAAAACACTGGAGAGTAATTTAGGTGGATTTCAAAGTGATTAAGGAAGGGTATATCATATTGTGCACAAATATTTAATCTGAAGCGGATCATTTGCCAGAGATTACTGAATTGAAAATGTCAGCAATTTTCTATGAAATTGTGTGTAGCAAATCATGCAAGCGTAGATCATGATGGATTTTCAAATCACCATTGTTATGACACCACCGTGAGTGACTGGTCTAAGACATAGTTCGGTAGATAGCAGACCAGGACTCGACTCCTGCGTATACAAATTTTTTCTTTTTCCATTTTATTGTATTCCTCGCAATGTGAAAGCATTAATTCTAAAATTTTAAGTATATTTAAACAGTTCAATTTCTATATGAAGTATTTTATATGATTAGGACATTTTCCTCTTATCTGTTCACCTGTTACAACACATAATAGTTGAATTTTCGGATGAAGACATAGTATAGTCGAAATCGAAACCAGATTAAAATTTCGTTAGAATCGGTTGTCTGTAACATAGAAATCATAAAAGCTAATATATATAGTTTAGTTACGATTACCGCCGTTGTAACTAGACAGGCTGTAGGCCACCATGTTGTAGCACATGCGTATAATTCTGGACGAGCCGACACTGCTTTCTCATGTACACGAACACGTCAGTCAGCAACAGAGCAGGTACAGCAGTATTTTATGCATCATACAAGGAAAAAGTGCTTGGACTACGCTTATAAACCCGGTAAATAGTAGATAGAACAAATGGAACAGAAATTAAATCCCCCTAACGAATAATGTCTTGTAAATATGCAGGGTAATCCCGTGCTAGTGATACAGCAGAAGGGTAGATGTGTCAATTTGTGATAACGGGTCCCGGTAAAGAAACCACCGAGTCGAAAGCTGTAAGCGGAAATCTTTCTGATACATGTGACAATCTATCTCTTCTATTGCAAGCTCTTTGCTTTCCATCTTTTGAGAGATGTTAGTACGAAAAAAAAGTTGGATAGTAAACATGGGCTTTAGAATGAGTACCTTAAGAGCTTGTAGAGCAGAAGAGAAGTGTTTCGCAGTATCAAGATTGAACAAGTGATAGCAGCTCTTTAGGTCCGAACTTTAGAGACCATGTTTACTCGACACTTTTATCTTGTTTCGGTTTATACTACATCCTCCAGAAACACATAAAGCAAAGAATTTGCAGTAGAAGAGATCCACGGTCAGAGGTATAAGAAAGAGCTTAACTTATAATTTTCGACTCAGTTGTTTCCGGAGAACGGTGCCGTGCCTAAAACTGATACTTCACAATAAAATTCTGTCGTCAGTTACAAATATATTTTTATTTTGCTTTATCGCTTTCGACAAGTTAATTACTTTCAGAAAACTACATTAGGGATACTACGAATTTTAGAATTTGGTTATATATTTATGGCAATTACAAAATCTAAATACTGCAGTTGATGAAAGTTAAAGCTTGGTAAAATTATAAAATGATTCATTTAGCCTTCTCCAACTTCCCAGAATGTTTGTAACATCATCCGCTATCACCCTGTACAAGTCAAAAAATACAGTAGATCATCAAAATTTATTTTGCAGAGGGTAGCTGCAGTTTCCAAATTGTAGTCTATGTTTTAAGTGGGCTCCTAATTGAAAGTTTAAATATATATTAACCCAACAGAAGACGGGCGAAAGACCGGAACGCTTACTGGTACATAAAATTGCGCTGTATTTCTTAAGGTTAACGTTTACGTATAGTTGGTGGGCTCGCAGTCCGTGTTTGATCTACAGAAAGAGTGCAGAATTCTTTACAATTACATCGCAAGATGTACAAAGCGATTTCACGTGTGGTGAAAGAAAACCCACATGGAGATGATGGAACTGAGACAGAGCCGCATAAAGCTGGAGACGGAGTATAAAAAAGGAAATTTTGAAGCTGTTTGCAGAATGTCTGTAGTGTAATACGATTTCTGGAACTACGGCGTTATGAGTTTATTTTACAGGGCAACTCAGTACGAATCTGTCCCCACTGGTAGCTGAGTGGTCAGCGCTACGAAATGTCATGCCTAACGGCCAGGGTTCGATTCCCAGCTGGATCGGAGATTTTCTCCGCTCAGGCACTGGGTTTTGTGTTGTCCTTACTTGATTTTGTATTAGTTATAAGTTTTTCTAATGCTGCACAAAAAAAAAGATATCAAATGGATCTAAACAGAGCCCGCCTCCACGTGGCGGGACACGGGCAACGGTGTGAGTGGGGACGGGAGCCGGGGTGGTGTTACTTTAAGTCACTGCGGACCCCGGACCCAGTCACAGCGGCTAAGTGGCAATATACGACCCACCATAAGAAATTAGACGGTGGGTCATAAAATATAAGCAGCTAGTAAAAAAAAAAAAAGAAAGTGTCCTTATGATCAACATTTCATCCCCATCGACACGCAAGTCGCGGAAGTGGCGTCAACTCGAGAGACCTGCACCAGGCGAATGGTCTACCCGACGGGAGGCCCTAGCCACACGTCATTTCCATTTTACTACGGATCTCTGAGCCTTGCGGATCGTCGCAGCCGGTTGTTGTTCCCCACAAGGAAGCTCATTGTGGTAAGCAGTTGAACAATTCGCTCCACCCCATCTGCCCTGCTGAATGTGGAGCGCAGTCGCACAGTACAAAGAAGGGGCGCTGGGGCGGAACTCAAAATTGGGCAACCGGAGCGCGCCGTTTCCCCGTTCCCTGGCAACGCATCGCCAAGCTCCCGGTTTCCGAGCACGGCCCGCCTGCCGCTTTTGTGCCGAAGGGCTAGCGCAGGGACGGAATTCTGCAATCTGTTGGGCGGTGGCGTTGACCGCCCGCCGGGGAGGCGCGGCAGAGGTCACGGGAGTGCGACTGGACGCGCGAGGATCTCCTGCACGCCATCTGACGCTGGCCGGCGCCTCGGCCGACCGTACACACAGCTTTGGCAGCTCGCCCTGCCTTCCGTTTGAGTGCACGGCGTCGCTCTGCGATAGCGCCGGAATCGAGCATAGCACCTCTACGCTGCACAGCAGAGAATGAAATGAGGCGTCGGTAACGCTACTTGCAAGCAAGATCACTCACTCTCTCTCTCTCTCTCACACACACACACACACACACACACACACACACCCGTGCGGGGTAGCCGTTCGAGTCGTCCCTCGGGAATGGGCGTGTGTGTTGTCCTTATCGTAAGTTACTTTAAGTTAGATTAAGTTAGGGACCGATGACCTCAGCAGTTTGGTCCCATATTGTTGTGTACATAGTTCCGCGTAGTCAGCGCGTACACAACTTTCCCACTAAAGCGCGCCCCGTTAAGCACAACAGCGTAGGCGCAGCGCTCGTCCGTCTCCGCACTACGAGATGGCGCTGTCTTAGAGACGGACCAAATTCTGCTTCCGCCGATCCGCGTATTAATATATCTCGCAGCCAGTGAGATTGCTGCTAACGTAGAGCCTTTTCTCCTCGCTGATCACACTCGCGCAGTGATACCTGAACGCACGAGGTATTATAACGAGTGTCAGTCTGCCTTAGTCTGCATCAGTCCGCATTAGTCTGTACCAGTCTATAGTCAAGTTTCAGTCTGCGCCTAATAAGATTACCATATTCCTGTACATAGCCATGAAGATAATTGAATTGACACTGGTGGTGGTGGTCGTTAGTGTTTAACGCCCCGTCGACAACGAGGTCATTAGAGATGGAGCGCAAGCTAGGGTTAGGGAAGGATTGGGAAGGAAATCGGCCGTGCCCTTTCAAAGGAACCATCCCGGCATTTGCCTGAAACGATTTAGGGAAATCACGGAAAACCTAAATCAGGATGGCTGGAGACGGGATTGAACCGTCGTCCTCCCGAATGCGAGTCCAGTGTGCTAACCACTGCGCCACCTCGCTCGGTGAATAGACACTTTGTCAAGTGTCAGAGATATGTGAGAATAAGATTAACGTACCAAGACCAAAGGAACTTCAGATTGTCAATTGTAAACAACATCCAGAACCAAGTTAAGTTATTTTTATGCTTGTTATTATTTTAATAAATGTGTGTGAAAATTAATCAAGTTCTGTTTAAAGTTGGTCACCGTCAATATGCTACTGTAAGCGTGCAAGTGGCATTTCTATCGTCTGTCCTAACGGCAGAAGATAAACACGCCACAATAAGACCACGAGACATATTGCTGACACTCGCCAACTTCGTTAAAGCGACAAGTCAAATAATCTGATGGTGTGTGTACCGAAGGTCTTACAGTACGCACACCACACATATGAACTTACCACCACCATCAACACACACACACACACACACACACACACACACACACACGCGCGCGCGCGCGCGCGCGCGCGCGCGCGCGCGCGCGCGCGCGCGCGCGCGCGCGCGGCTCAAGGACCGACATTCGACCTATATCCCTCTCCTTCCTTCGCCAGTAGTTCATACACCCCACCCCCCTTTTCTAAACACTGACACTACTTCCGTCTCGATGTCCCTACCTCTAAAACCGTTTAAACGGTTCTTGTCACTGCAAGGGACACGTATTGGTACAGTAAATCTATACTCCTCCATCTGTATTACTACACTGAAGCACCAAAGAAAGTGGTATAGGCATGCGTATTCAAATACAGAGATATCTAACAGCCAGAACACGGCGCTGCGATCGGCAACGCCTATATAAGACAGAAAGTGTATGATGCAGTTGTTAGATAAGTTAGCTAGAATGGCAGATTATCAAGTTTTAAGTGAGTTGGAACGTGGTGTTATATTAGGCGCACGAGCGATGGGACACAGAATGTACGAGGTAGCAATGAAGTGGGTATTTCCCTGTGCGACCAGTCACGATTGTACCGTGAATATCAGGGATCCGGTATGACATCAAATCTCCGACATCGCTGCGGCAGAAAAAGATCCTGCAACAACGGGACCAACGACGACTGAAGAGAATCGTTCAACATGACAGAAGTGCAACCCTTCCGCAAGTTGCTGCAGAATTCAATGCTGGGCCATCAGCGAGTGTTAGCTTGCGAATCATTCAACGAAACGTCACCGATATGGTCTTTCCGAGCCAAAGGCCCACTCGTGTACCCTTGATGACTGCACGACACAAAGCTTTACTCCTCGCCATGCCCCGTCAACACTGTCATTGGACTATTTATGGCTGGAAACAAGTTACCCTGTCGGACGAGTCTTGTTTCTACGAGTAATTTTATCGAGCGGATTGACATGCACTAGTGTAGAGGCAACCTCATGAATCCATGGACCCTGCATGTCAGTAGGGGACTGTTCAATCTGGTGGAGGCTCTGTAACGGTGTGAGACGTGTAGAGTTTGAGAGATATGGGACCCCTGATACGACTTAGACAGATGATACGTACGTAAGCATCCTGTCTGAGCACCTACCTCAATTCGTGTCCATTGTGCATTCCGACGGATTTGTCCAATTCCAGCAGGACAATAAGACACCCCACACGTCCAGAATCGCTACAGTGGCTACAGGAACACTCTTCTGCGTTTAAATACTTCCGCTGGCCACAAAACTCCCTGGAGATGAACGTTATTGAGTACATCTGGGATGCCTTGTAGCGTACTGTTTAGAAGAGATTTTGACCGCCTGGTACTCTTACGAATTTATGGACAGTCCTGTAGGATTCATGATGTCAATTCCCTCCAGCACTGCTTCAGACCTTATTCGAGTCCATATTACGTTGCGCCGGCCGTTGTGGCCGAGCGATTCTAGGTGCTTCAGTCCGGAACCGCGCGACCGCTACGTCGCAGGTTCGAATCCTGCCTCGGACATGGATCTGTGTGCTGTCCTTAGGTTAGTTAGGCTTAAGTAGTTCTAAGTCTAGGGGACTGATGACCTCAGATGTTAAGTCTCATAGTGCTCAGAGCCATTCCAGAGCCATACCATGTTGCGTTATGGCACTTCTGCGTGTCCGCGGAGGTGTACCAATTTCATTGTCTCTTCAGTGTGTATGTACACTGCTATATAAAGACAATTATCTTTTCTTCGTGGGGGATTACGGTCCTATAGGATTTTGTCTAAAGGCATTTGCGACCTTTGGCTGATAATTGCTCATTTATTTTAAGCAATTTTGATATCGACCTGTCTGTGTTTGAGATGATGACTTATCATAGACGGGTCAGACATATTTTAAAACTTCAACATGCACTTCAGAAAGGCTACAAACACCGAATTCATATGACTATAAACACCGAATTCTTGATTGTGTAAATTAAATGAGGAATGAACAGTCAAATGGCGGAAATTTGTTGCAGAAACTATAAAGACAAATTTGTGACGTTGTTACAGAAATCACGAAAAGTTCTTGACCGATAACTTGAAATTTATGCGCGGTGCTCTGAGACGCATTCGGAGGGACATAGGCGCCATATTTTTTTACTATATAAAGGAGAGACATTAAAAATTTTGAAAAGTTCGTGAGTGATTTACTTCGGACCCTTACAGAGTACTTTACTAACGTTCATAAGATCATGGGCTAAGCATTTTTTTAAAAATATATATGGGATATTAACATGTAAACAATACCTATACTACAATATAATTAGTTATTAAAGATTCTTAGTAAAAACCTCGAACAGTTCTTTACCAATATTAACGCCATCCTCCAATAAATGTACGGATGAACATAAGCTACATTTTCTTTCAGTAGACGACATAGGCTATATATTTCTTCAAATAACAATTTACAGATGTTCTGTTTCACCAATTGCGAAAAAGTAAGTTCTACTCTATGCCATGCTGCGAAAATGTGTGGTCTCGTTATATTTTTCGCAGTCAGTTTTAACTACGATAGAAGAGCATTTAAAACAATATATAAATGGTTTCTCGATTCATATTTCTCCTTATATATAATTTTTAACAAAAATTGTACACAGCTATGTACAATCGTTTTTAACAGAAAGTAAGAAAGCTATATTTATGGCTTATCAGGTTATGATTAGAATACAGCCACGGAATCTGAATCGTCCAAAAGTTGCAGATTAAAACTAAGCAGAATACTGTCATTGAAATTACTATCTTCACAGATACAGCGGCAGGAGAGGTCTTCCATACCCTGTATACCAAAGATCCTAACCGATTTAATAACTCATTTCAATCGACTTCAGTTCCCATCACAGTTTCGTTGGCAATAACAATAAAAAAAAATCTTACTGTCATAGAGAATGAGGGGGTAGATGGGCAGAAAGGGCGAGGGTAAGAAACTGACATTGAGAGAGGGAAGGGGGAGTACACAGAGAGAGAGGGCAGCAGGAGGAAAATAATGGAGAGTCGTAGCAGGAGGACAGAGTGGTGGCCGGGGGGGGGGGGGGGGGGGTTAGGGGGGAGGTGGGGTAGGTGATGCCCAGAGGGAGGAGGAGTTGGAGGAAGAGGAGTAGATGGGTATGAGAGGGGATAGGCAGTCGAAGGAGATGGGCAGCGGGACGAAGAAATGAGATTAGGACGTTAATCCAATCCTCATACGTACTTAGCTACTGCGAAGCATTGCCAGGTTCACTAGACGGCAATATAGGCACAAGGATACTGTAAAATGAAGTTTGCCCCAAGGTTCTTTTGTACGTCGACCCCATTTCTTCACATTTCGGGTATTTAACACAATATACCGACTCATCATGAGTATGTTCATTATTAATATCAAATAACAGAATGTTCACCTGCTTGTTTGTTCCATTGTTCACATAGCCTAACAGTCAATTTTTAGACAGTTTACCTCAAACATCTTAACATAATTTAAATTCGGATTTCATTCTCCCAACTATAAGGCAGGCAAGCACCACATGGGAGGGTAATGAGTGCGTAACACCTCTTTATTCCCCAATTCCTTTATACGACACTCAAAACAAAATTCACTTCTCAGAGCGTAAATTCATGTATTCATTGTTACATGAACTACTATCAGATGTATTACACATATCTTCAAAGATTAATGAAGGCAGGGATTTGCACTACGGGTAGAACATTGCTGTGCTTTAAGGAAGAATGAAATCCAAAAAAATGGAAACGGTATGCTACAAAATAAAGAAAACTAGAATGCAGGACAATGTTAACAATACATGATACGACACTGCACTAAGTTACAGGGAGTGCGCTCTCCTAGAGGTAAACAGGAATCCCCCTCCAGAGTTTACAATTTTGTAATTTCAGGTTTCAAGCAGCTCTTCCATGCACGTGAAATTCAGTAACAATAATTTTTGTACTTTTTGCATAATATCGTTCAGGTGGAAAGTGATTACTGCCTTAGCGTTAGACAGCTGACACTTCCGATACGTTGTTTGTATGAATCAATCTCCCTGTAACAGTCTTACAAAACTGACATTTACCAAGGTCGGAGCCACTGTCATAACATCTTTTGCCAAACTGCAGTCAGTGTCGTATGCTTCCTCATCTGAGCCCACCTGCGAAACTATTGTCATGGTGTAAACCATGAAGCATGTAACAGTTTTCGATTTATATTTTTGGTCACAAGGAGGTAACATTCAGTAGGGCACGGGTGTCAAAGCAGATATTAGAGGATGGTATTGGAAGCAAGAACCAATACTATGACTGCTAAAGTGCCGCAAACACTCTTTAATACACAGTGAATTGATAAATATTAACAGTTCACAAAGCCAGTCCGCGCTGGAACCTCCTACAATTGTAAGCAGAGACCTGGAGAAGCATCTATAAAGTCTGTGGTCACGCGGTTGTAACTTAGACGAGCTATAAATGCTGAAGAAATAGAACTTCTAACTATCCAAGTTCTTGTCTGGGCGTCGATTTACGATTCTAGCACAACCCAGCGCTGACGAGTTTTGTGAACTGTCAATATTTATTAATCTACAATGTATTAAACAGTGTCTGTTGCACTTTCGCAAGTGCAATAATGGCTCTAACTTCCAATACCATCTTCTAATATTTGCTTTCACGCCTTTATCCTACATCTAGAAATTGGGCAATGTAGTGAACAACAGTTCCTATCTCTATTACGACAAAATGAAGTTGAGCATATAGTAAAACATGCAAATCATATACGGGATAAGTGAACTAGGCGATTCTTCTCGGCCGGCCGCTGTGGCTGAGCGGTTCTAGGCGCTTCATTCAGTCCGGAACCGCGCTGCTGCTGCGGTCGCAGGTTCGAATCCTGCCTCGGGCATGGATGCGTGTGATGTCGTTAGGTTAGTTAGGTTTAAGTAGTTCTAAGTTCTAGGTGACTGATGACTTTAGAAGTTGAGTCGCATAGTGCTCAGAGCCATTTGAACCGAATGTTTGCGGAGTAGAGTAATTATGGTGTACCCATACGTGGAGACAGTGTTTGCGCAGCAATCGCCGACACAGTGTAACTGAGGCGCAATGAGAGGAACCAGCCCGCATTCGTCGAGGCAGATGGAATACCGCCTTGAAAATCGTCGACAGGCTGGCCAATACACCGGACCTTGCCACTAATCCGCCGGGCGGATTCATGCCGGGGACCGGCACGCATTCCCGCTCGGGAAGCAACGCTCTAGACCGCGTGGCTGTCTGGGTGGGCTGTTGTGGTATTAGTTAGCGTAATCTCCTGTGTGGCGGCCTCTCTGTCTACTGATCCCTTCCCGTCGTCCAGGCTCTCGCTTTGTGATGGCTGTTGCGACTTGGGTGGCTAACCACCATGCTTCATGAAATGGCGCCGGTAGAGTCACCAGCAGAGTAGCCTGGTAGGGTGGGGACAACACGTCCGTACGCCGTAATTGAGCGACCCGTCGTATACGTTCCTACCTGTATACACTCCATATCCCGAGCATAAGCAGGTTTGGCCGTCATACATATTGTGGCTTTGCATCTCCCAATGCAGAGGTAGGAGGACACGTCTCTACGGAGACCGATACGCGTTTGTCGGACACCATTCCGGACAGGATATGTCTTGAACTGCGCCTGTTTCTCGGCTACGTGGTCGAGGACCGTGCCGTGGGCCTAGAGGGCGCTATCATAGCTCCAGCAGGTAGTTCAAAAGGCACCTCCAAAATTCTAATTGTTGGGAGCTCCAAACCCAGATCATCGACAGTCACAGTGCGTACGTTGCAATCTGCGTGGCAGA
The DNA here is from genome assembly GCF_021461395.2 of Schistocerca americana. NCBI lineage: Eukaryota > Metazoa > Arthropoda > Insecta > Orthoptera > Acrididae > Schistocerca > Schistocerca americana. Next base: position 771,031,928 of record NC_060122.1, on the reverse strand, counting down.
AGCGGAGTCCTTGACTTGCCTCGCTAATGATCTGTTCCCACCTTGGCGTCTGATAATCTTCACGTACACAGTGATGCTGAGATAGAAAAATTTATTCCTATTCCGCACGGGGTAGCCGCGCAGTCGAGGGTGCCTTGCCACGATTAGCGAGGCTCTCGACCCCCCGTCAGAGGTTCGAGTCCTCCCTCGGGTGTGGGCGTCTCTGTGTTGTCCTTAGCGTAAGTTAGTTTAAGTAGCATTTAAGCCTAGGGACCGATGACCTCAGCAGTTTGGTCCCATAGGAACTTACTACAAATTTCCAATTTCCAATGCACTCCTATTATGTCCGATGCTGGTATCGTTACTTCGTCTCTTAAGGAACGTTAGATATTGAGTGCTCCAGGTCGTTCAGAGTGGGGGTAGAAGGTAAATCTTAGCGTTGCTTGGTTCGCCAAATGGTCTTGCTAGTACAGCCGGCGCGCGTGTAACGGCCGATAGAAACACAAACACCAGCAAACGCTGCCCCGCTGGCAGAACACAGGCCCGCGTCCGCACTGTAGACCTGCCAAAGACAGACTGCGGGATATCTTATCACGTCCAATATCTAGACAAAAACTACCATATGTCATTAATCACGTTTCTACAGTCTGCACTCTTACATTCAATATCTATATTCCCGTACAGAGGAGACATTTAAATTGAAAATCACATGCCGGGTGTCGCCTAATAAACACTAAATTGGAGTGCCTGTGTCGTTCATAAATTCGATGCCATGTTCCTCCGGACAGTCTGAATAACAAAGACACTGCAGTACCGCATAACGAGAGGCGAACTCTCTAGACAAAAGGAGGAGGTTAAGTATGATACTGTCAGAAGAGAAGCAGTAACTGGATGAGTTCGGAGGGCTGAGTAATTTCGAACATACACTAGTCACTGGATGTCACCTAAGGAACTATTCCATCGAGGGATTTTCAACAGCGCTAGAGCTACAAAAGTTTACTATTGGTGATGAGATTACGAAGATGAAACGAGAAGGAACTACCACAGCTAATCCTAGACTAGATGCACTTCATGTATTGACGGACAGGGTGGAGGGTGTTTGTAAAAAGTCCCACGAAATCTTCGGAATGAATCATTCATAAGCTATAAAGTGCTATCGGTAGTCCAGGTAGCACAATAACTGCACGTAGGGTGTAAAAAATAGTAGGGTACAATAGTCGAGCAGCTCCTCGTAAGCCACATATTTGCGTATTCTATACCAGTGACGCCACTGGACAATGGATGGCTGGGTACGAGTGATTTGCCGTGATGAATCACGGTATAACCTGAGACAATCCACTGCAAGGAATTGGGAGTGGAAAAGTCCTGGAGAGCGTTACCGGCCATCATGTCTAATCTAACAGCGAAGTACGGAGGAACTGTGTTTTACACTACTGGCCATTAAAATTGCTACACCACGAAAATGACGTGCTACAGACGCGAAATTTAACCGACAGGAAGAAAATGCTGTGATACGCGAATGATTAGCTTTTCAGAGCATTAACACAAGGCTGGTGCCGGAGGCGACACCTACAACGTGCTGACATGAGGAAACGTTTCCAACCGATTTCTCATACACAAACAGCAGTTGACCGGCGTTTCCTGGTGAAACGTTGTTGTGACGCCTCTTGTAAGGAGGAGAAATGCGTACCATCACGTTTCCGACTTTGATAAAGGTCGGATTGTAGCCTATCGCGATTGTGATTCATCGTATCGCGACATTGTTGTTCGCGTTGGTCGAGATGCAATGACTGTTAGCAGAATAAGGAATCGGTAGGTACAGGAGGGTAATACGGAACGCCGTGCTGCATCACAACGGCCTCATATCACTAGCAGTCGAGATGAAAGGCATCTTATCCGCATGGCTGTAACGGGTCGTGCAGCCACGTCTCGATCCCTGAGTCAACAGATGGCGACGTTTGCAAGACAACAACCATCTGCACGAACAGTTCGACGACGTTTGCAGCTGCTAGGACTATCAGCACGACCGCATGTTGCAGGTCCTATACGGGCCATTCTGGATACAGAAAATGTTCGTCTGCTGCCCTGGCCAGCACATTCTGCAGATGTATCACCAAATGAAAACGTCTGGCCAATGGTGGCCGAGCAACTGGCTCGTCAGAATACGCCAGTCACTACCCTTGATGAACTGTGGTATCGTGTTGAAGCTGCACGGGCAGCTGTACCTGTACACGCCATCCAAGCTCTGTTTGACTCAATGCTCAGATGCCCAGGCGTATCAAGGCCGTTATTACGGCCAGAGGTGGTTGTTCTGGGTACTGATTTCCCAGAATCTATGGACCCAAATTGCGTGAAAATGTAATCACATGTCAATTCAAGTATAATATATTTGTCCAACGAATACCCGTTTATCATCCGCATTTCTTCTTAGTGTAGCATTTTTATTGGCCAGTAGTGTAGTAAGGGGGTGTTTCTCGTGGTTCGGGTATGATCCCCTTATTGCGCTTAAGAAAAATCTAATTGCAGAAGGATAGGAACAATTTAGAACATAGTGTACTGCATCCGGTAGAGGAACCGATCTGACACGACGGTTGTACCAGCATGATAAACCACACTGTCATAAAACAGCGTCTGCGAAGCAACGGTTTGCTGGCAGTAACATTCGTGAATTGGACTGGCCCGCACAGAGACCCGACTTCACCCCAATTCCACACCTTTGTCATGAGTTAGAGCGCTGAATTCGCTCTGTAAACCGGCGTCTTCGTCTCTTGAGGAAGACGGCCAATCATTCCTCCATAGCCATTCAGACACTTTGTAGAACGTGTCCTCAGCAGGGTTCAAGCCATCTTAAAGACAAAGCATGGACACACCCCATATTAATGCTAACGAACAGGTGTCCGAATACTTTTGAGCAGACAGTTCACATTGTTTAACATCGGAGCAATAGGACGTCCGCCGCTCGTGGTCTAGTGGCTAGCGTTCCTGCCTCTGGATCATGGGGTCCGGTGGCGATCCCGGCGGGGTTGGGGATTTTCTCTGCCTGGGGTCTGGGTGTTAGTGTTATCCTCATCATTTTATCATCATCATCATTCTTGGCAGGGGGCTGATGACCGTGTACTTGAGCGCCCAACCAAACCAAAAATCATCATCATCGGAGCAATAGGACTGTTAAGCGTAGCAAGTGGACCGCGTTTCACGTCATAGTACACGGTCGTAAGAAATATTGGTGATGTGTTGTTGCCTCTGTTAACACACTCCATGTAATCATCCAGTTACTGATTTCAATATCAGCCCATAGAAAAGCCAGAAGGGTCTGTTGCACTTACTTACTGGACTTACTTCCGCTCTTAGATATTCTTCGACATATATTATGTTACAGCAGCAGCAGTTCCGTTTTATTTATGTTGCGAAATTACGCAACTTTAAATTTTTATTCATTCTCCCGGTTTCACGCACAAACTCCACCTCTTTTTAATACCAGTTTAAGAATTGAACTAATAATTTATTTCATGAGTAGTGATGCTTTTTCGTATTTCTTTTGCGTTAAGTTTAAATAGTTAACGTAATCCAAACTCGAAGTAATGTAAATGTTCGATTATTAAGTGTGATTAACACTACCTGTTTTAGCATGACAAATTACAAGTAAATAGTAGCAAAAAAAGCTACAAAAGTAAATTCAAATGAGATTATGTTTCTAGGGCAAGGAGAAGAGTATGTTTTACCCCCCCCCCCCCCCCCCCCAAAAAAAAACGATAAACTACGATACTGTTTCGTGATATTCAAGGAATTCGTTATTCGAGGATCTCAGAATTTTTAGCTCTACAATCCCTGTGCGTGAAAAATTTTACCTCACTTTTCTTCCACAAAATACTAACTTCTTGCTCGCACACGTGTTTCGCCTTGTCACCGTGCTGCTAATGATATACATTGTAAATGTTTTGATACAACTTAATGTTGGCCACCATGAGATCGGTTTTGTATGCGTTGCAGTATATCCTGACCCTTTCACTCACTGACATGCAGTGATTTCGACTGACGCAGCAGTCAACAAATCTGTCACTTGTATGGCACTTGTTTCAGATCAATGACGCCCAGGCATGCACACCCGTAAAGCATTCGGTTCAGTTTAGAGAGACCATAATGGCCGGTGACCAGTTTTCTATGTCCACAATATATTCTCTGAATTGAACGGTTCATGTGAGACTTTCATTTCCTCACCCTTTAAATGAGATTTGGTGAAATTTTGCGGGACCTATAACTTCCCGTTTTGGGCTCACTTATTTAACAGACATTCTCTTAACTAGTAGATTATGACAGCATTTATGTTTCGACGCTCGATCAATTACTACGTGAAAGACAGGTAACCGAATTTATGTTGCCTCTAGGAGCCGTTGGACAATTCACAAATGGGACGGGATAAGTAGTCGTTTGGTGACATACAGTACCAGAGAAATAGGAATCAATGCAATCGTATGGATGTGTTTACTACCGAGACCGTAAATGGTGACGAATAGTACCGGAATATGACGTTGAGTGGAAGAGAACTTAAGTGCCTCTGCGTCATGATTCCTTCAAAATATGGGCCACTTTATCGCCACTTCAGGATCACTTCGAAGTCATTAAGGTGCAGCGCACTTGACATTTCCTCGCTTCTGGACTGTCACGCGTAGAGGGGAGTGACATGAGCAGAGTCTGCGTGACGAGTATTGCATCGCATAATCCGACCCTCCGAGAGACGTAATTGGCGCTCGAGCGCACGTACTCCTGAAGAAGTGCTCTCAACTCAGCACGGACCGCCAGCGCGGACCCCACCTGTGCGAGCAGCGCGTGTATAAGCACACCACACGCACGAGCCCTGCTCCCTCAACATCGAACTTATCTGTTTCCTCACGATATCCTTCAACTATGCTCCGTGCGTGGTATTGTCAGCGTCAGGTGGCGGTATAATGACAGACACCTGCCACTTGTTCACCCCTCACTCACCCCTGACACCCATCCTCATTGTCTTCAAAATGGTTCAAATGGCTCTGTGCACCATGGGACTTAATAACTTAGGTCATCAGTCCCCTAAAACTTAGAACTACTTAAACCTAACTAACCTAAGAACATCACACACATCCATGCCCGAGGCAGGATTCGAACCTGCGAGCTCAGCGGTAGAGCGGTTCCGGGCTGAAGCGCCTAGAACCGCTCGGTCACAGCGGCCGGCTCTGACATTGTGACGGTACAATTTAATTAACTTACTCGTATACCGAGAGTTAAAAATTCGTTTAGCACTGAAAGTGAAATATAATGTTAGGTTGAGGAGAATTTTCTAATGTGTTCATTACCCTAAGTTGTTAATTAAATAATTATTTTGTATTACTGTAACGAAACAGAAGGGCATTACTGAAAGAGGATCACAGATGAACAGCATTTAGCTGTAGCCGTACAGCTACACATAAAACGTGCCTAAGCCCTCAATTAAGGTTCAAATGGTTCAAATGGCTCTGAGCACATCTATGGTCATCAGTCCCCTAGAACTTAGAACTACTTAAACCTAACTAACCTAAGGACAGCACGCAACACCCAGCCATCACGAGGCAGAGAAAATCCCTGACCCCGCCGGGAATCGAACCCGGGAACCCGGGCGTGGGAAGCGAGAACGCTACCGCACGACCACGAGATGCGGGCCCTCAATTAAGGGGCATGCTGAAAATAAAATTAAAAATGCAAACGGCAGTATAAAAGTTTTTGTCTATGAACAAAGTGTCCTTCAAGGTAGTTGAACACGAATTGGAAGAGCATATTCTTACATTTGAAGAGATGGTGTTCGGTTTATGCATGTCGGACGCAAGAAACTTGCTTTCGACACTGCAGAAAGAAATGGATTGCCCAATAATATCAATGCAAGATGTCCACCTGAGAAATATCGCCGAACCCGAGGGAAATAATTAAAGTTTCAAACAAAACTTCATGGCCTAGCCAAGGAACCTATGAGCTGACAAGTGCGGGAAAAAAAGGAAAGAAAGTTCCGAAGCAAACAAGGCAAGACGCATTCCGCACGTTCGACACCAATCACCCTGTACAATCACTGTCTGCGGCACTGTACTTACTCATCCCTCCAACCGAACTGCATTTTTCTGAACCTCATCATGATGATAAGCAATTTTGTCTATCTCCTTCCTACTTTCTTCTGTCGTTCACTGTTGGTATAGTTTTTGTTATAATT